>NW_024062916.1:107500-465257 GCF_006381635.1 Hibiscus syriacus | reverse complement strand
CCTATTAATTATATTAATTGAAAGTGTCCATACTTTTTATAAAAAGGATCGATACTTTAACAGTGTTCATGTTTTCCACCTACAATATTGATTTAATAATTTCATTTGCACAAAAATTATTTGATTTTGATATTTTAAAATATTATTTAGAATTTTTAATTTAATATAATATATACCGTAACGTAAAAAATAAATCATTAGACGCCTATAATTACTAAATTAATATCTTAAAACTCACTCAAAAGATATCCTTAAATTAATGTTTTCCACAGTGAAAAAAGTATGGACACTTTTAAAAAGGATAGACACTTTACAATAACCACTACCTATTGCTTGGCATCATGAGATTTGGATTTTGATTTCCTTTTGCTTGGCACCAAATGAGCTTTGGATTTTGATGAGCATCGGAAGTATTTCAGACTTATGATTTGGGTGGTACTCAACTTATGATTTTAGTTGCTATTTGTTACATTTCTTGTATACCACCCAGATCATACGCCCGAAACGTTTCTGACGCTTTAAAGTTGACCAAAAAATAAAATGGTCGGGATTTCCCTCGCGTTTATACGTTGGAAAAAAACAATGGAAATTAGGAATAATCAATGATAACATGCATATTGGCTTGGGCTAATATTAGTGGAGCCGAAATATATTGAATTCAAACTCAAATTGAAATTTAAATTCAAACTCCATTATGAAATGAATTTGAAATGCAGTGTTAAATTGAACATGAAAATGCATATGATTCATACTGTTCAAGTAACATGCTTTATGAACCATCAAGCTAAAAGACAATATTGATTGAGTTCAAAGCTGAGTTGTGAGTTTGATGGAGTTGTCACACTTGTCACATGGTTGGAATAAAGTACTCACATGCGAGATAGATACATATTACTTATATAAACGATACCTATTACATTATATAAGGGCTACCTATTACATCATATGTTTACCTATTATATTGAAAGTGTCCATACTTTTTATAAAAAGGATCGATACTTTTTTTAAAACTATGTAATTTATGTTTCAATTTTTTAACAGTGTTTCATGTTTTCCACCTACAATATTGATTTAATATTTCATTTGCAAAAAATTATTTGATTGTTTTATATTTTATAAAATATTATTTAGAATTTTAAATTTATAATAATATATACCGTAACGTAAAAAATAAATCATTAGACGCCTATAATTACTAAATTATATCTTAAAACTCACTCAAAAGATAACCTTAAATTAATGTTTTCCACAGTGAAAAAAGTAGGGACACTTTTAAAAAGGATAGACACTTTACAATATAACCATTACCTATTATATAAACGATACCTATTACATTATATAAGGGCTACCTATTACATCATATGTTTACCTATTATATTGAAAGTGTCCATTTTTTAAAAAGGATCGATACTTTTTTTAAACTTATGTAATTTATGTTTCAATTTTTTAACAGTGTTTCATGTTTTCCACCTACAATATTGATTTAATAATTTCATTTGCACAAAAAATTATTTGATTGTTTTTATATTTTATAAAATATATTTAGAATTTTAAATTTAATAATATATACCGTAACGTAAAAAATAAATCATTAGACGCCTAATTACTAAATTAATATCTTAAAACTCACTCAAAAGATAACCTTAAATAATGTTTTCCACAGTGAAAAAAGTATGGACACTTTTATAAAAGGATAGACACTTTACAATATAACCATTACCTATTACATTATATAACGATACCTATTACATTATATAAGGGCTACTATTACATATGTTTACCTATTATATTGAAAGTGTCCATACTTTTATAAAAAGGATCGATACTTTTTTTAAAACTTATGTAATTATGTTTCAATTTTTTTAACAGTGTACTGCGAATTTAAAATGATAATATACTTGTAGTTATTTTACATACCTAAATATGTACTGCGAATTTAATGTTGTACCCACCCTTTAACTACAGAAACATGTTCAAAATGAACCTTCGTTTACATATCCATCAACTCCTGGAGCACTGAACTTGCACAACAAAATTTTTGCCATGGATAATCTGATGTAGACAATGTTAAGCCAACGAAGAATGCCATGAAGTACATAATGTTGATGAATCTGACAGATTGGTTGGTCAGCTCTTCTGTTCACGTGATCAAGCTTGGCACTTTTACAAGGGATTCGCACGGGAACATGGGTTTAGTGCACGTAAGGGAACAACACGGCTTGACGTGGAAGGGAATGTGAAGACACAAGAATTTTGTTGTTCCAAAGAAGGGTTTTCGAGTATCAAAAGTCATACTGTTGATCGTCAACGTGCTCATACGCCAGTCACAAGAACAGGATGTAAGGCTAGAGTCGTAGTTACAACAAAAAAATACAAACGATCAGTGGGTTTAAGTAAGTCTGATCAGAAACATAATCATGCATTGTGCACATCTGCTATGACACATTTATGCGTTCTAATCGAGCTGTAAGTAAGGCTGATATCGATGAGGCAACAACATTGAAAGAGGTCGGTGTTGGCACGTCACAAGTAATGAACTATTTAACGCAGCAGGCAGGGGGCTATCATAATGTTGGATTTACACATAAAGACCTCTACAATGCACTTCAAAGAGGTAAAGCAAAGGAAATCGTCGATGGGGATGTGAATGCGCTTATTGCCTACTTTGATTATAAGAAACATGATGATCCCGGGTTTTTTATGACATACTCGGTAGACGAATCGGGGGCATTGTATAATCTTATTTGGTCGGATTCTACATCGAGATCGGATTACACATGCTTCGGTGATGTAATTGCGTTCGACACAACGTACAAAGATAATTTGTATGGTCGACCAATTATGCCTATGTTGGTGTCAATCATCACCATAACACAATTGTGTTTGCCACTGCCATAATCACTGACGAAACGTCTCAATCTTTCGAGTGGGTGCTACAGAATTTTTTAGAAGCCATGATGAATAAATCCACCTATTTCTGTTGTAACCGATGGGGATAGGGCAATGCAGAGGGCTATCAAATCTGTTATCCCTTATGCTAAGCACAGATTATGTTCTTGGCACTTTCTCGCAATGCACAAGCTAACATTGGTGACCAAAGTTACAGCAGCATTCTCAAAATGCATGGCTTCCTGGTGGACAACCAAGGAATTTGATATTCAATGGCGTTCGATTGTTTCAGAATTCAACGTCCAAAAGCATCCATGGGTGATTGAGAAGGGAAATACACGACACTTATGGGCACAAGCATATCTAACCGGTCATTTCTTGCCAATATTCGCTCAACACAAAGGTGCGAGTCTATGAATGCTTCACTAGCTATTGCACTGAAACACAGAAGACATATTTAGATGTTGTTCGTGCAATTGAAGATGGAATTAGTAGAATGCGTATGAACGAGTTGAAAGCGGATTACTTAAGTTCCCATACGAAGCCCTTCCAGATCACAAAACTGGTCGACCTTGAAAGCCATGCCGCTGCGATTTTACCCGCGAATCTTTTCGTGTGTTCCAAGATGAACTTACACGGGAGACATTGTACCGGATTGAGGCAGAGATTAAGTCCTTATCAGATGAATGTCAACATTATATTTTGTCAAAGTACGCAGAAAAAAATAGGAAATTTGAAATTAGTTGATTCTCGTACGAAAACTCTCTTTGCTCCTGCAAAAAATTCGAGACCGTTGGACTTCCGTGTCGCCATCAACTTCACATTTTGAAGCAATTGGACTACAATATTTGCCCGGGACTTTGATTCAAAGTAGGTGGACTAATGATGCGAAGGCTTCTGCACCCAGCTATGTTGATTTGAATGTGTCTCCAAAGTGATGCAAATGGCAAGGTTCGCTGCTCTACGTTCAACGTCAAGTAGGTTATGCTACATTGCATCAAAGACAGACGAGTCTTTCAAAACCGCAAGAGATGAGATGAAAAAAACTAATAGAAGAATTAGAAAACTCGTTTGGTTTGAATCATTCAGTCAACCAGAGCATTGTAGTAAACAATGTTCGTGACCCTCAACGAAAACAACGCAAGCGAAAAGAAGTGCCGAAGAACAAGGTCGAGAAGCAAATTAGGCGATGGGTACTGCAACGGTGAGGGGCATAACAACTAACATGTCCTCAAGTCAAGCTTAGTTTGAGTACAAGCACACAGCCTACATCAATGATTTTTTTCGAAGACGGAATGGAATGACAACGATCTCCATATAATATCGTAAGTATCAACATCACTCCTATTGTATGTACATATAAATATTTGAATGAAGGAAGAAAAACCGCGTTACTTCAAATTACCGACACTTTTTTAAATGGTATGGACATAAAGTACCGACACAATATTATAAAGTGTCGATATAGGTTGTAGACCTATTCGCTCATAAAACGTATATTTATACCGGTTATATTACAAATTATCTATTACATTATAATTATGGGTTCCGATGTGTAAAATGTCGACACTTTTTTAAATCGTATCGACACATTTTTCTTCCAATATGGACATAAAGTACCGACACAATATTAAAAAGTCGATAGGTTGTAGACCTATTCGCGCATAAGACCGGTATATTTATACCGGTTATATTACAAAATTATCTTACATTAAATTATGGGTTCCGATGTGTAAAATGTCGACACTTTTTAAATCGTATCGACACATTTTTCTTCCAATATGGACATAAAGTACCGACACAATATTAAAAAGTGTCGATATAGGTTGTAGACCTATTCGCGCATAAGACCGGTATATTTATACCGGTTATATTACAAAATTATCTATTACATTATAATTATGGGTTCCGATGTGTAAAATGTCGACACTTTTTTAAATTGTATCGACACATTTTTTTTCCAATATGGACATAAAGTACCGACACAATATTAAAAAGTGTCGATATAGGTTGTAGACCTATTCGCGCATAAGACCGGTATATTATACCGGTTATATTACAAAATTATCTATTTTATTATAATATGTTGAAAGTGTCCATACTTTTTATAAAAAGGATCGATACTTTTTTAAAGATATGTAATTTATGTTTCATATTTTTTAAGTATGTTTCATGTTTTCCACCTACAATATAATTTAATAATTTCATTTGCACAAAAAATTAGTTGATTGTGTTGATATTTTATAAAATAATATAAGAATTTTTAATTTAACAATAATATATACCGTAACGTAAAAAATTAATCATTAGACGCCTATAATTACTAAATTAATATCTTAAAACTCACTCAAAAGATAACCTTAAATTAATGTTTTCCACAGTGAAAAAAGTATAGACACTTTTATAAAAAGGATAGATACTTTACAATATATTAAAAAAGTATAGACACTCAAATGTATATGTACACATAGAAGCAAATATGGAATAATTAATGAAAATATACATACAATATAATCACACCAAAATTTAAATACACAAGAATGTTCAAATAATGTACCGACAAACAAAATTATCCGATGAAAAGGGTTGTTTCTAACGAAGTCCGGAACATTAGAGGCCTTCAACAAATTTTCCAAACTCTCGTATGTTTCCGCCTTTTCTGAGGACATACATAAATAATTTCAATTATCAAACTAATGAGGTGCAATTTTACTAACATAAATTAAATTCGCATAAGCATGAATAAATTTGTGTCATACCTAGAGCTTTGTCGTTCGAATGGGAAGCAGCGTCAAAGGTATGGGACTATGTAATTGTATTTCTATATAAACACATAAGTTGTTAAAATAATCAATGTCTGAACACCTGTTCAATGATCAGAAACATATTGCATAAATGCAACTACCGGATTATAAATCATTTTTTCCGCTGAATCATCGACCAAAAGTGTATTTAGCTCGTTAAAATCTGGACACGCGTTCCAAACATCATTGATCTTTACAATAGGTAACAGAATCGTATGTTTTGCATTTTTTTTGATCCTGTTCACAAACAGTCGAACATAAATAGTAGGAATCATAGACAAGGAAAAGTCAGCAAACTGTAATGACATTCATCTTACCCACACGAATAGAAAATGCTCGGAAAATACAGGTAGTTTCTCAAGTACACGTCGACGTTATGCCTGAGATTGTAATCAAGTTTGAATGTTAACATTCAAATGTATATTAACGATTTTGACTACAGTAATTCAATTGCCTCAAACATGTTCTAACCTCATCTTTGAAGACCAAAGGGCAACAACAAAATTGTCGACACAAAATTGCATAAATTCAATAATCCTCTTCTGAGGACAACATCTACAACATGAAGAAAATGAGATTAAAGTTCTACGCTTATATGTTAAAATAATGGATACAAAAGAATAGAATTAAAACCTGCCGGCAGTCTTGGGATGTAGGCAAGGACACCATTGAGATCAAAAATTAAAGTTTTCTTGAAGGCGGCGTTGCAGACACGATATACTTGTTTGGATCATCATCTTCATCATCATCATCATCATCATCATCGTCATCATCTTCATCGCCAGCTTCATCGTCATCATCATCATCATCGTCATCTTCATCGTCAGCTTCATCTTCTGCGACCGATTGGTTGTCCACATCTGTTAAAGAAAATAAATAAAGTTCAGAACGTGTAAATGTTAAGAACATAGATAATGAATTACCTAACTCGTTTGATGTCGTTGACGTAATTCGTTACGCAACATGGAGACTTCACGTTGCAATGATGAAATATCGGATCGCATTCCACTCACAAGGGAATCAATATGCTCCCGAAAATTGACCATGTATTCCATCACGGTCTTAATTGTGACATCCTCTGCAACTGTTGCTTCTTCCATCATTGCGTCTCCACTTGGTTGCTCTTCTTCATGGCCAACGGGGTCCATTTCCTCCCTCTCTTGATCTAATCCGACCTCCTTGACACGCTTCCAACCGAGTTTTTCAACAAAATCATATCCCGCTTTTTTAATAAATACCATGTCAATCTTGCGGGTTAATCGAACAGGGGCGTCATGCGAAAAATCAACTTCCTTCTTCTTCAACAGATGGGTGATGACACATCCATATGGTAGTGTAGTTGAAATTGTTGCTCCCTTTGTGACCATATATACAATTGTATTAAATATGAGTTTTGCAATGTTTGGAGCCGTTTTGGATTTATACTTTGCTATCCACCAATAATCGCTGTCTCGAAGCGTTGAATGTTTTCCCCCACTAGGCCGGATATACCATGTGAGCATTTTGTGAAACACTCTCGACTCTACATCGAGGTGAATTGGGCTATTTCTAGTAACCCGTTTAATTGTAGACCAATCTACACCATTTTCATCTGAATCCCCTGTATTCGCTACACCTAAACCCTCCGCAATAGTTTCTGGAGATATATATATCCTTCCCCATGACATGTGTATTAATTCCTATTATATTAGTCTTATTAGGCTCGTGCTGTAAGGAAGCATTGTTGTAGAAGACTCTAACTAGGTTGGGATAATATCTTGGTTCTACACCAAGGAATTCAAGCCAACCCCAAGATGTAAATGTGATTTAAAACTAATGCATATTTATCATCAAACAAGAAACCCAGGTCAATGACACGTTCGGGACGAATCTTCTTACTTTAAAACTCGTCTGCCATCTTTGTTTCTCCATGTCGGATCTAAAGTTCAGAGTTTCGAAGGACCTGATTTCCTCAGAAATCGTTTGTTACAGAAGGAGGTGGTTGAGAAGAACTGGGTTGAGAAGAGCTTTGAGAAGACCTCGCTTCTGACGCTGACGTTTTGGAGCCATTTTGGTTGGATGCTACCCCTATTACAATGGAACACAACACATTCAGGATAAAAACTCCAATATAGAAATCATCAAACCCATAAAATATCGATAAATTTACCTGAATATCTGATCGTCACTTATGATAACGGTAGAAGGAAGAAAGAGGAGAGGAAGATCTGCCTGCTTGCATTTATGTTTAGGGTTTCTCGATAAGAGTACTATATAAACGGTGGAAAACACTTGATATTTAAATTAGTATCGACACAAAATATATTAGTGTCGACACATTATTTAGACATATTCTCTCATAAAACCGGTATTATTGTACCGGTTAGATTGAAAAATTACATATTACATTATACTTTTGGGTTCGATGATTTGGGATCGACACGTTTTATATATGGATCGACACTTTATGGGTGCACCTTGTTTTTAATTCATTCTGGGAAAAAAATATCGACACAAACTATATTAGTGTCGACACATTATTTAGACTTATTCTCTCATAAAACCGGTATAATTGTACCGGTTAGATTAAAAAATTACATATTACATTATACTTTTGGGTTCGATGATTTTGGGATCGACACTTTTTATATATGGATCGACACTTTATTGATGCACCTTGTTTTTATTCATTCTGGAAAAAAAATATCGACACAACTATATTAGTGTCGACACATTATTTAGACTTATTCTCTCATAAAACCGGTATAATTGTACCGGTTAGATTAAAAAATTACATATTACATTATACTTTTGGGTTCGATGATTTTGGGATCGACACTTTTATATATGGATCGACACTTTATTGATGCACCTTGTTTTTAATTCATTCTGGAAAAAAATATCGACACAAACTATATTAGTGTCGACACATTATTTAGACTTATTCTCTCATAAACCGGTATAATTGTACCGGTTAGATTAAAAAATTACATATTACATTATACTTTTGGGTTCGATGATTTTGGGATCGACACTTTTATATATGGATCGACACTTTATTGATGCACCTTGTTTTTAATTCATTCTGGAAAAAAATATCGACACAAACTATATTAGTGTCGACACATTATTTAGACTTATTCTCTCATAAAACCGGTATAATTGTACCGGTTAGATTAAAAAATTACATATTACATTATACTTTTGGGTTCGATGATTTTGGGATCGACACTTTTTTATATATGGATCGACACTTTATGGGTGCACCTTGTTTTTAATTCATTCTGGAAAAAAATATCGACACAAACTATATTAGTGTCGACATATTATTTAGACTTATTCTCTCATAAAACCGGTATAATTGTACCGGTTAGATTGAAAAATTACATATTACATTATACTTTGGGTTCGATGATTTTGGGATCGACACTTTTTATATATAGATCGACACTTTATTGATGCACCTTGTTTTTAATTCATTCTGGAAAAAAAATATCGACACAAAACTATATTAGTGTCGACACATTATTTAGACTTATTCTCTCATAAAACCGGTATAATTGTACCGGTTAGATTAAAAAATTACATATTACATTATACTTTTGGGTTCGATGATTTTGGGATCGACACTTTTTATATATGGATCGACACTTTATTGATGCACCTTGTTTTTAATTCATTCTGGAAAAAAATATCGACACAAACTATATTAGTATCGACATGACCCTTAATGTGTATAAGAAACATGTACAACAACATACTGCTAACTTTTCTCATCTCATTCATAATTATTCACATAAAAAAATATAATCGTATACAAATTATAAATCTTATACAAATTAACTCGACATTTACATCATTGCATCCTTTTGTTATTCTTATGTAATATTGCAGCTTTTGTTATCTCCTGTCTTCGTTCATTTTGATTGTGGCTTACGAGATCATTTAATACTCGCGATCGATCCCAGTCTCCAACAACCTATATTCAAATTGTCAGAACGTTAAGTATTGTCAACTACAGCATTCAATCTACGACTTTTAACAATTTTACCACAAACAATTTTTTCTATCCACTTACAAAATCACCAGTTGCCCCTGTAGAACCGATCGATTCCATCCACATCATCACATACATGCCGCAATCATATCTGTTACAAATTTGAAAACCACACATGTCAATTATGATGATACTGCATAAATTAAGCTTTCTATTTGTGATAACATCTCATACCCATTCAATTGCTTATCTTCTTATGCTCCACAAATTTGAAGTTTTCAAGGGATACTTTCCTAGAGATCCACATGACTCAACCCAAATGCGTTTCTTATTATAAGAATCTAATATTTTAATCTGCATTAAAATAGAAGAAGTTATGCACCAAAAAAATTATGCATTATAATTTACATATGTCCTTTCATACATACATACATACCAATCTCTTAGCATCCTTCACTCTCTGTTTAGCTGCTTCAGTTGTAAACATACTATCATATTGTTACAACATGATCTACCATATCCAACACCAACATACCAGTGTGAATTATGGTAGTTTATTGTGATCATTATCTGCAACAAATTTCACACCCAATTTGACAAAATTCAACATTCTATATCCGAAAACATCATTTGCAATTGGTATGGTGTCTTACCTTCTCACAGTCGGTGAATTTCACATAGTTATCCAATATGACACCCCAGAAGGTAGAAATATTCTCAACACTTTCTTTATTGTTGGCTTCCAACGCCTGTTGCTGTAATTACGCAACAAACATTATTAATTTACCGTCTATAACACTACTTTCAATATTTATTAATTTAACTCACCACTAAGAGGTATGGAAGGTAGCCATCCTCCGGTGTGACTTTTGAGAATCGTAGCATATGGTCCAGGCGAGCAAATCGATAACCTAACAAAATTAATTACACAATCAGAACATATTCAATAAGTTTTATTTATTTTCTACTTTCTACTTACCACACCGCCAACCCTTCTGTAGGCTTCAACGTTGCAACGTCGTATACAGTAGCGAATTGATTTCCCATTGATATTACAGAATATCTGTATGAATCATTAGGATTAATATCTTGTCATGAAATATTTAAATATCACTCACAAAACAATATATTTCACTTACCCCGATTCTAACTCGCTATTCCATAAATAATCACAAATTGCAGCTTCGATGTCATCAATTCCGGTTGGAATGTCCGCTTTTTCAACCTACAATTTTGCATACAAATTTTTGTCACAACAACATAATAAAAATCAAATTAAGTATTCTTTTATTAAACTTACCTTCTGCTTCTTCTTCTGGGGTGCAGGACATTCCGAATCCAAAACTGCTGCTATGACACTCTCCGGTGTATAAAGCACATTGGGCCTCTCCTTCCTCCTCATTTCTTCCATCTCTTCTTCTTCCTCCTCCCTCTTTTCTTCTTCATATTTTTTCAGTTCATCGTACTTTTTTTCTACATAGCTCTTCATATCTTTTATTTCACCCTTCAATTGAGCTCCTTCATCCGAGTATTTATCAACCACCCCCTTCACCCCCGTAAGTTCACTCCTCAAATCAACAACCTCCTTCACCACTCCCTCAAATTTTTCTCCCGTCACCATCTTAATATCACCCCTTAACACCGAAACTTCTTTCACCACTTCACCCCTCAACACTCTACTTCTTTCACCACTCCTTCTATTTTTCCTTCCACTACCCCCTTATGCCTCTCGAGTTTCTCTACGACTTGATCAAGTTTCTCTTCGACTCTTGATTGTCTTTGCATGATTTCAAATTGGATTTTTTTGATATCAGCCAATTCAGACATCAAAATGTCGAAGTTACTCTGTTTTGCTTCACCGTCGTCCCACTCACCTTCATCCCCCAATACAACCATCCCTCCTTTCTTCTCCTCTGCCTCCACTGCCTCCTCTACATCCTTGCCAATAACCTTCAAAAAATTAAATTACAATATTAAGACATTGATTATATTCTTAATATTATTTAATTACATTTATTACCATTTCTTGCTTCTTCCCTCTATCCAACTTCAACTTCACCATCACTCTAACCACCTCTTCCTTCCCCCATGCACGGATGCGTGCCACTCCGGTTCTTTCATAAGCCGGCACTGCCTCACAGCCCGACCAAAAATCGAACAGTGCAACCTGCATTTATAATAAAATTAGAATTTTTATATAAAAACACAAAAAAATGATTCAACTCATTTACCTCTAAGATTGCTATGCACCCTTTGAGGTATCTCTGGCTGCCCTTTTTAAAGGTGATAATTGATTCAATCAATCTCGAATGGATATATTCAGCCCAATTGAATTCACCCTTCAAGCCTTCATCGCAAATGAGCTTCATATATTCCTTGTTCGTTGACGTATCACCCGTTGGACAAAGAAATATACCGACAAGGTACAATAGAACTCGGGCCTTCAGCTCATCCCCAAGTAAGATCCACTTTTGATATCCTCTTCAACTTCAGTATATGTCACCTTATGATTCAAACCATATTTGGAGGCAAGTGCTTTCCAGTTCTTACTCCTACAGACTTCTATAACACTTTTGCCTTTGTTTTGTACCCCCAATACGGCTGCAGCAGTCGATACCCCCAGAGGGAATGAATAATCACCATACTTAGCCATACATTGACTGACGTCAAATTGTGCCATCAAGGATCGACACAATTCCCTCCGAATAGGTCGATCCCTTACTCGATCAACGATCCAAAACCTATTTCTCCCAGCACATTCAACTGACCCTTCTCCTTAAGGTGTTTAATTAATAAATTCACCCTTTTAATGCTGCATCTTGTCGAAACTTCCTACATTTTTTAACAATATATAATGTTATAGTTCTTATATATTTGTATCAACGTATTTACAAGTTTAATGAATACCTTATTTTCATGTGCTTTCCTCCGTTCTTTGTATTCTTTACTATCATTCCTTGACTGTGTGATGTAAGGTTCCTTTTCAGCATCACTCATTGAATTCCATTTGGACCTCACATCTTTTTTCACCTAATATTAAACATAAACGTTTCTTAATCAATACATTAACACTAAATACTATACTACTCAATGTCAATTTCATTTTACATACCGAACCGCTCTGTGTGCCATCTCCCTTCATCCTTTGCATTCGGCCATACTGTTAACATTTAAATTTGTAATCAATTTAAAGTTTATCGATACTTTAATCTAATTACCATTTCAACAATAATAACAAAAAGACATTGATACTTACTAGAAGTACATATATCCACCCTTTGGTTGCTTTCGAGTCTCGGCCTCAATTTCAAAGTCATCTGCTCCACCAACAATTTTCCAACCCATTGACTCCATTTTTCCTTCATATATCAGTTTACGCAAATCAAATTATTTTGTTACATACACTTTTCAATATACAAATATAGATAACTACTCTTGTGGTAAAACGGTTTTCTTCAAAGAATTTGAATGGCCACACCAAAATGTGTCGGCACATTTATACAACCTATAATATCATTTTCTACCTATAATATTTAATAAAAGTATCGACATTTATCGTTTTCCTTGAATATCTATTTCTACCTGCAATCGGTCCCAAATGCTTCCTTACTCCAAAACCCCAAACACACATAAAAAACCCTATCGCGATTACTGTAATAATAAAAAATTAGGGTTTCGACAACATACTTTTCGATTCGACTGCAGCAACAAACAAACAAACTTCGCTTTAGAAACGCCTTCTGAAATGCAGCAACAATTACTCTTCGATTTCAAAAACTCGTCCGTTCTATCTATTTCAGAGGATATTTAGCTTATATTTCATCGGATATGTTATTTATATTTAATCGATACAAATACAAAAGTGTCGATACTTTTATGTCAGGTGTCGATACTTTCGAAAGGATAATTACCTATTTCTTTGAAAGTCTCGATAATTTATTACACGTACTTACGAAAGTATCGACACTTTCAATATATCCGGTATCATTTTACCGTTTTATCATTTTGATACCGGTTTATCATATTTTTACCTGTTATATCGTTGTGGATCGATATTTTTTTTTAAAGTATCGACACATTATAGGCGCTATAACTGCTTCTCTTTTAAATTCACAAAGTGTCGATCCTTATATAACGTATCGACACTTTTAATTTTACCGGTTTTATCATTTTGTTACCGGTTTTATCATATTTTTACCTGGTATATCGTTTTGGATCGATATATTTCTTAAAAGTATCGACACTTTTTAGGATTTTAAACTGCTTTTAAAGTTATGTAATTTATGTTTCAATTTATTTAATAGTGTTTTATGTTTTCCACCTACAATATTAATTTAATAATTTAATTACACAAAATTTTATTTGATTGTTTTGATATTTTATAAAATATTATTTAGAATTTAAATTTAACAATATTAACCAAATATAATAATAAATATGTTTTCAACAGTGAAATAAGTATGGACACTTTTATAAAAATGATATATACTTTTTTGAAAGTTATGTAATTTATGTTTCAATTTTTTTAATAGTGTTTCATGTTTTCCACCTACAATATTAATTTAATAATTTCATTTACACAAAAAATTATTTGATTGTTTTGATATTTTATAAAATATTATTTAGATTTAAATTTAACAATATTAACTAAAGATAATAATAAATATTTTCACAGTGAAATAAGTATGGACACTTTTATAAAAAGGATAGATAATTTACAATATAACATGTAAAAATATGACAAAACCAGATTCATTATGACAAAACCGGTAAAATTTACTTGATATGTTAAAAGTATGGACACTTTTATAAAAAAGATAGATACTTACCGATAACCAAAGTTTACCGGTTACCAAATTTTTTAATAGTTTTTCATATTTTCTACCTAAAACATTATTAGTTGTCAACATAATAGGTACCGCTAAACCGAATTTATTAAATACATTTTAATGTATCCGGTAATGCTGTATATTAGCCGTATATTAACCCGCCTTTCCTGAGACATTCCCCCATACTTGGTGATAGTAATAGCACAAGCATCAGTGATGACAGCTATTTAAAGTAGGCCTAGCTGTAGCAACAGGCCGCACATGTCCAAGGATGTGAGGTGGGCAGCCATCCGCCACATTAAGATGAAGGACGGGATATTGGGGTTGCGGCATTTCAATCTCTTAACGAAGCTTGTTTGTGGAGATATTGGGACGGTGTATCTTGCAGAGCTTATTGGTACAAACTGCTTGTATGCTATAGAAAGTCATGGACAATGAATTTTTGGCAAGAAGGAAGAAAATGCCAAGAGCCCAAAACAGAGAAGAAAATACTAAGGATGCTTGATCACCCCTTTCTCCCTACTTTATATACCCAATTTACATCAGATAACTTATCATGTTTAGTTATGGATTACTGTCTGGGTGTATGTTTAATGAGATAAAGAGTGTTATTCTATATGCAGATTTTATGTAGCTCGAGTCTTGCTTGCTTTGAAGTACTTGCACATGCTTGGAATTGTTTACCATGATTTTAAACCAGAAAACATTCTGGTTCGAGAAGATGACCACATAATGCTTTCAGATTTTGACCCTTCACTTAGATGCACAGTTACTCCAACTCTCCTCAAACCTTCATCAAATGTGGACCCTGACAGGATATCTAATCTTTTATAAAGTTAATTACTTTATAATTTATTTTTTAACACAAATTTCATTAGAAAATTGATATTCAAATCTTTTATAACTTTAATTCTTACGTAAGTCAAAATATTTGTTGAAGTTAGCGTTCGTGGTCACGTTTTCGGTCGCGTCACGTTTATCACGGTTGCGGATATAACGGATGTTATTGCGTTTATTGCAGATATCGCGATCGTGAATTTTTTATAATGAGCTAATTTTTTTAATAAAAAAACCTGTTTTTTTTAAAAATTAAAATAACGGAATAATAGTTGAATAGCGGTCTGCTATTATCGTGATTGGTTGCAATCTGTTAAATTGCGACCATGATCCGCCGCTATTGGTGTGATCTCGCTTCACACCGTTATTTTTCGCGATATCAGTTTCGAACACCGCCGCGACTGTGATATAACAGTCGCGATACCGTTGTTCGATCGCTATTTGAAACCCAGGCTTCACCATCAGTCATTCAACAACTTCAATTCTTACATAATATTCATTGTAGTATCATTAGATTGATCGAGAATTAATTCCTTACAATTGAGAACTCAATATAAAAAAAAAACTCTTTTTACATATCTCCAATATCGCTAAAAAAATCATCACAACAAATTTGTTTAAAACTTCCACGAATGCTTGTGATTCAACAATAGTCGAGATAATTTGGTTAGTGATATTCATAAATTATTTTAAAATTCTATATTAATAGTGGATCTGTTATCGAAACTCAAAGAAACAATGGAAATGTGTTGTCACATGGAGTGGAAGTGGGAAACAGGATGAGGCCATCAATTGGTAGTATTTTATTGACTAAGAAATTCAAACCACTAAATTTTTGGAAAACGAATTGCTAACTTTAGGCCGATTATTCGAACAATTTTAATACAGTTTCACATTAGTTAAGTGTTTATTTTTTATTATTAATAATTGGCTGAATTCGCCCAAACATTCATCTTCCTTGTGCATAATTACCAGTTTTTAGTTTCATTGACCAAGAAAATGTTATTAAATACAAAAATCCAAACTATCTACGCTTGCTTAAATAAACTTTATCATGCAAAACTTTTTTAAACCTACCATTTGTATTATTTTATTTATTATTAGTGCATTAACTAAATATAATCCCTAAACTCGATCTAAATATTACGATCGAATTTTGAAGATCATAACAGTTTAAATTAACATAAGACAAGTCTTTTTTTGAATTCAGGGGCAAATATTACAACCCAAAATAGATTCAGATTATGTGTATTTTGAGTTAAACATGTGAAATCGAACTGAGCTGAAAGAGGGTAGTCTGAATTTATCGGAGAACAATACGAAGATACATGATCACTTTCAAAACATAGTATCAAAAGTAACATCATAAATTCTAGAATTTACTTATTATAAATGTCACTAAAAGCAACAAATAATGTAAAGCAGTGCTTTCGGATTAAAATTTGGCAAAACATACTGCAAAAATGGACTTATGATGTCAAAAAACATATAAGTAATAGTCAAGGATTAAAGTTAACAGTCAACGGTTAATGGTCAACGGATTTGGTTTGATCAACAACAATTCAGACTATTTTTTCTACATTCGTATTTTAAAGCATGAAGTCGATTTGCAGAGAAGAATGATGGAGATGAGATTTTTCGTAAAATCCGAAACAACACTCCCCTCTAAAACAACGATGGCGATGGTGACGGGCAAACCAAGAGCACCGACTGCAAGGCACGATGAGGCGAGACCAATGATACCGGTGGTGACACCTAGACAAAAACTGTTCTTGAAATGTTCGGCAGGGAGTTGTTCTTGAAATGTTAGGCAGGCGGTTCAAAGTGCTTTCCTTTTTTAAAATAAAAAAACCTTTGGAAAAATAACGTCCAAGACTTTGCATTTTACTTTCATATAAAATACATTTATCAAAATAATACCAACCTTTTTAATTAGGTTTTGTGTGTTCTCAAATAATATGCATGCATCTTCTGTACCTTATTACTATTATATATTATGCATTGCTACTGTATTATTACTCTATGTTGCTTGATTTCCCATAAATATTACTTGTGAATATGTTTTTATATGAATGTATTAAATTTTGTCGATTACATGTATATATATTTTTATTATCGATGAAAATAAAATAGTATATGTTTAAATACTACCAATTATTCAGCAATCAACATTTATATCCCTATATATACGATGCTCGAACCAAAATTTTAAAAAAATAACAATGGAAATCTTAATTACTGCAGCCATTTAGTTTGTGCTCGATGAATATACTTAAATGATTATATTTGTATATTAATTTTTAAGTTATGCGTTGAAAATAATATTTAAAAAATTTACAGCAAATTTTTCTTATTAAACACGTTAAAGTGTCAGACTTCCGCAATGTATTTTGCATGTATGCATACTGAATCTTGATCGGATCCCTCAAGATCTTAGCCTCAAAGAGTCTCTTCCGAATAACGTTTGTTGATAATATATTAGCCTCAAGATCTTAGCAAATAATTACTTAAATGTTTGTTGAATAATTTAATTAAACAAAAAATGGAACTCGTTAGGTTATTTAATTTTTACGAGGGTTAGTATTTGTGTAGGGGGTGATAATAATGGGTGGATATCTATTATTTTTTAATTGTTTAAATTTAAGTTCGTTTTAAATATTTAAATCTATTTTTATTTATAAATTATTCAAATATTATTGTTTAGATATAGATTAAATATTGACATATACTATATATTTAAAATTAAAATAAATCAAAATTTAAATCATATTTTAAATATTCTAACTCATTAAAGAAATATATTATATATGTTATAATACAAAATTAAATCCAAATTTTTAATCTATATCTACATAAATATTTCAGATTTAGATATTTACAACCGTACGTAACTTGACGTAGTTTCTTTATATCCACAAATTACATTGATTTAATTAGTTTGGTCCGTCGTCAAAAGAAGAAATACATAGTCGGAAAAGCAGCAAACCTAACTTCTTTTCGCTTAATTGGAATTTCTCTAACTACTGCAAACTATTATTTTATAATTTTTAGAGAATGAAGAAATCATTGAGTCATTTTTGTGTTGACTTTTTATAATAAATGTTTATCCTGCTTTGACTTTTTAAATGTTACTATTTTTAATAGTTTAAATAATTATAGAATAATATTTATTTATAATTACAGATTATGTATACAATTACTTAAATTTAAAATCTTCAATAGAGTGGTTTAATTATAGGATAATTTTTTTTATCACTACACCGTTAAAAACCCACCAAAAGCAGTCCCTTCAGTAGCTGCAATTTTCCATTTCTTAACTCAACGTGCGTCTGGTTTATTGACACTAACCATGCACTCGTTTTATCTTCGAGTCAATAGAGTGTTGACTCCTATTCTTTTATCTTCGAGTTTTGATTTCCCACTCCCTTTAAGCACTCGTTTTTTCCGTCTTCATCATTCCAAACCCCTTCTTTTCTGCCAGAAACAAACAAGAAATCATGTTATAGATAACCATTCGGATTAGTATTGTGAAAAGGGGCATTTTTAGTATCAAAATTATGGCGTCAGCTTTAGCCGGAGACGATCTAGTGAGGTCGATGAGCAGCAGAAGGAGCTGGGTATCATCGACGGCGAGCATCAGAGAGGTTTGGCAATCTTCGCCGGATGTGTTCAATAGGAGCGGACGTCAAGATGATGAGGAAGAACTACGATGGGCGGCCATTGAGAGGTTACCCACGTATGATCGGTTGAGGAAAGGGATGTTGAGACAAGTTCTGGATAATGGAAAAGTGGTTCACGACGAAGTTGATGTCACTAAGCTTGGAATGCAAGATAAGCAGCAGTTGATGGATAGAATGTTGAAAGTTATTGAAGAAGATAATGGAAAGTTTTTGAGAAGATTAAGGGACAGAACCGATAGGTAAGTTGGGTTTGAGATTTTCTTCTTTTTTTCTTTTGGATTTTGATTTTGATATTTGGTATATGGATCGGTTTAGGGTGGGGATTGAGATTCCAACGATTGAAGTTCGGTTTGAGCATTTGGAAGTTGAAGGAGACGTGTATGTTGGAAGCAGAGCGCTTCCTACGTTGCTTAATGTTACCTTGAATGCCATCGAGGTAAACAAAAGTGTTGTATATGGATAATTAAAATGATTTTAAATAAATATTATTTTATAATAATCACATTTTTTTTAATTTAGATGCACGATATAAAGAATTTTGGATCTATTAGTTTTCAAAATCTTTCATATTTTCAAAAGAAATAATTATTTTTATTTACTATATTTATAATTTTATCATTGATATTTAAAGTTATATAAGAAATTCAAATATTTTTTCAAAAAATCATATTGTTTTTTTTTCTTTTGGTTCCTTATGTTTTCAAAATTGAATGTATTCGTCTTTTGGAAATTGTAGAGAAGTTAATGAAGGGACCGCAATTTTTTAATAAAATAATATAGAAATCAACTTCACAAAGTTAAAATAAAGATTAAATTTTAAATTTTGATATAATTGATTTTCTTTGGATTTATTCAATTTCCATGTTTTAACTTCCTTGAAAAACAGAGCATTCTTGGATTAGTTCGGCTTGCACCATCTAAGAAGAGAAAAAACCAGATACTTAAAGATGTTAGTGGCATAGTAAAACCTTCAAGGTATTTCCATGAAATTTTAGTCACCTTTTTGTTTCATTTTGTAACACGAAAGTATTTTGAACAAGCCAAATAGTATTGATCAAGTGTTTCTTTCGATGAAATGGATACGTTTTTTCATTTAATATAAGATGAATATTTTCAGGATGACTCTACTTTTAGGTCCTCCAGGAGCTGGAAAATCAACGTTATTAATGGCACTTACCGGAAAGCTTGATCGTGATCTAAGAGTGATATTCCGACTCTTTTCTAATAGGTTCTATCTATTTAAATGGTTTATCTAAAATGGCATATGGTCTCCTAATATTAACTTGGCTTTGTGAATAGTCGTCTGGGAAAGTCACTTATTGCGGTCACGAATTGTCGGAATTCGTTCCTCAAAGAACATGCGCTTATATCAGTCAACATGATCTTCACTATGGCGAAATGACAGTGAGGGAGACATTAGATTTCTCGGGACGATGTTTGGGAGTCGGTACGAGGTACGAAATGCTTTCCGAGCTATCAAGAAGAGAGAAAGAAGTTGGAATTAAGCCAGATTCTGAGATTGATGCATTCATGAAAGCCACAGCAGTTGCAGGCCAAGAAACAAGCTTGGTCACGGATTATATTCTAAAGGTTAGTCCTCTTTGTCTCGAGTTATTGGTTTATCTCTTTGTTTATCATCTAGACAATCAAATTACAAGGTAAAAATTGACTCTTGTAAGCATTTGCAACAGATTCTTGTGTTGGATATCTGCGCGGATATCATGGTCGGAGATGATATGCGTCGGGGTATTTCCGGTGGCCAAAAGAAGCGTGTGACTACAGGTATAAAAGTTTAAGCATACAGACTTTGTATATCACAGTTAATTGTGATGCTATCGTTCGGAGAAATGATTGAAACCATCATGTTGCAGGAGAAATGTTGGTCGGACCAGCAAAGGCACTTTTTATGGATGAAATATCAACAGGGTTGGACAGTTCAACAACTTTCCAGATTTGCAAGTTTATGAGACAAATGGTTCATATCATGGATGTAACCATGGTCATTTCTCTTCTACAACCGGCACCAGAGACATACGATCTATTCGATGACATTATCGTACTTTCAGAGGGTCAAATTGTTTACCAGGGTCCACGAGAGAGTGTCCTCGATTTCTTTGAATTCATGGGCTTCAAGTGTCCTGAGAGAAAAGGAATTGCAGACTTTCTGCAAGAGGTAACTTCCAAGAAGGACCAACAGCAATATTGGTTCCAAAAGAACCGACCTTATAGATATGTTTCAGTTTCGGATTTCGTCAATGGCTTTAGTTGCTTCCGCATTGGCCAGCAGCTTTCATCAGATCTTAGCGTTCCTTATGACAGAACTAGAACCCACCCCGCTGCTTTAGTTACTGAAAAATATGGTATTTCCAATTGGGAACTATTCAGGGCATGCTTTGCAAGGGAATGGATGCTAATGAAGCGAAATTCATTCGTTTACATATTCAAGACCATCCAAATAACAATCATGTCGTTGATTGCCTTGACAGTGTTCTTTAGAACTGAAATGCCAGTGGGCACATTCGAAAACGGTCAAAAGTTTTTCGGGGCCTTGTTTTTCAGTTTAATCAATGTGATGTTCAATGGAATGGCAGAACTTGCAATGACTGTTTTCAGGCTGCCAGTGTTCTATAAACAGAGAGACTTCTTGTTTTATCCTGCATGGGCTTTTGGCTTACCAATTTGGGTGCTTAGAATCCCACTATCACTTGTGGAATCAGGGATATGGATTGCTCTAACATACTACACCATTGGCTTTGCTCCAGCTGCTAGCAGGTAAGTTACAATGAAAGCAAATCATTGATCATTAATTCACCATGTTTTTATTTCAACCTTTGATTAAACACCATTTTCCTTCTGATCTCCAGGTTTTTCCGACAGTTCTTGGCATTCTTTGGCATCCACCAGATGGCATTGTCGCTCTTTAGGTTCATTGCTGCGGTAGGAAGAACACAAGTGGTTGCAAACACCTTGGGCACCTTCACCTTATTGTTAGTTTTTGTACTTGGAGGTTTCATCGTCGCCAAAAGTAAGTGTTCGACCTCTCTTTGTCGCTAAAACACGGTTCTCTGTTAAACCTTTTACTTCATTTCAAGTATTATTAACACGGCTTTTACTTGCAGACGACATTGATCCATGGATGATCTGGGGATATTACGTTTCTCCTATGATGTATGGACAAAACGCCATTGTCATGAATGAATTCCTCGACAAAAGGTGGAGTGCGGTAAGATATTCGAAGCCTCCGTGTTTAATCTCTTTATGCATTCAGTTATATAAACTTTGGTTAGCCATTCATAAATCAATACCTTGTATAAAATTGATGCAATGCAGAACAATACAGACCCCAGAATTGATGCACCAACAGTAGGGAAAGTTCTTCTCAACACCAGAGGCTTCTTTACTGAAGAATATTGGTTTTGGATTTGTGTTGGAGCACTCTTTGGGTTCTCTCTTGTCTTCAACATTTTATTTATCGGAGCATTGACTTTCTTGAACCGTTAGTGACATTCTTAATTTGTTCTTACACTTACAAGTTACAATTATTTGTGGTTGAATATTCAATCTGTTAATGAACTTTCAGCCTTGGGTGATTCCAAAGCCGTAGTCGTAGACGAAGACGAGAAAAAGAATACTAAAAACCCATACTCAGGCGGAAGAATACCGGAAGGTAACCGAACAAAGTTTAAACTTCGAGTTAAAGTACTTATTCCATCTGTCTAGAAGTGTTTAATGTTTCTGAATGATTTACAGGTATTCTTCTAAAAGCAAGAAACACTCCAAAAAATCCTAGAAAAGGCATGGTTTTGCCTTTCCAACCTCTTTCACTTGCATTCAACCATGTTAACTACTATGTTGATATGCCTGCTGTAAGTTACTTGCATGTTATATTAACATTTTTGGTTTGATGAGCAAACATTTGACGTGAAAACCATGGTTTCTTCACTAGGAAATGAAGGCTCAAGGTATCAAAGAAGACCGTCTTCAGTTGCTACGAGACGTTAGTGGTGCTTTCAGACCAGGAATATTGACAGCATTGGTGGGTGTTAGTGGAGCTGGGAAGACAACCCTGATGGACGTTTTAGCTGGGAGAAAAACAGGCGGATGCATTGAAGGACATATCACCATCTCAGGCTACACCAAGAACCAAGCAACCTTTGCTCGTGTCAGCGGTTACTGTGAACAAAATGACATTCACTCCCCAAATGTCACGGTTTATGAATCACTCTTGTACTCCGCTTGGCTTCGCCTTGCTTCCAACATCGACATGAAGACTAGAAAGGTTTGTAAAAACATCTGCAGTGTTCTTGTTTTGAACTCATCAACAATTTTCCCATCGTAAAACTAGATATTGATTTTTTTCTTCTATAGATGTTTGTTGACGAAGTTATGGAGTTGGTTGAGCTCAAACCAATAAGGAATGCTTTAGTTGGACTTCCAGGAGTCGATGGTCTTTCGACGGAACAAAGGAAAAGGTTGACAATTGCAGTAGAGCTGGTTGCTAATCCTTCCATCATCTTTATGGATGAGCCAACTTCAGGGCTTGATGCCCGAGCTGCTGCGATCGTTATGCGAACTGTGAGGAACACTGTGGACACAGGGAGAACTGTTGTCTGCACAATTCACCAACCTAGCATCGACATATTTGAAGCATTCGATGAGGTATAAAACTCTCCAGGGACTTATGTCACTTCTTTTAGTTGTGTAATTCCTACTGCCTGCATTCAGCTTAGTATTATGCTTGTTGCAGTTGCTGTTAATGAAAAGAGGAGGGCAAGTCATTTATGCTGGACCTCTCGGTCGGCATTCTCGCAAGCTTATAGAATATTTTGAGGTTAGAGCTTCTAATTTCCCTTTAGAAAATCCTTGTTAGATTCTTGATGACAGAGTTGAGCAACATAAACTAGTTCTAAAATTGCATCTTTGACTGCAGGCCGTCCAAGGGGTTCCGAAGATCGGAAATGGATACAATCCGGCAACATGGATGCTTGAGGTCAGTGCTCCATCAGTTGAGGCTCAACTAGATGTGAATTTTGCAGATATTTACTCCAACTCATCACTTTATCGGTATGTCTAAATGCAATTAACATAGTTGACAATCTTTTTCCTCTGAAATTGGACAAGACTTATGATTCATTATACTCAATTTCATCGTTTACAAACATTCAGGATGAATCAAGAACTTATCAAAGATCTTTGTGAACCAGCACCTGGATCAAAAGACCTTTTCTTCCCAACAAAATATTCTCAGTCATTCTTCACACAATGCAAGGCTTGCTTTTGGAAACAACATTGGTCTTACTGGAGGAACCCTCGGTACAATGCCATTCGATTTTTCATGACCATAGTTATCGGTATCTTATTCGGTCTTATATTCTGGAACAAAGGAGAAAAAATGTAAGCAAATTTTCTTTTATCGTGAAACAATTTGTTCTCCATAGGGTGATTCAAATTTGGCATTAAATAAAAACTATTCTGATCATTAGATCAAGACAACAAGACCTGATGAATCTTCTTGGAGCATTGTATTCTGCCGTTCTTTTCCTTGGAGCTACCAATGCTTCAGCTGTTCAGTCCGTTGTTGCAATTGAGAGAACCGTCTTCTACCGTGAAAGAGCAGCCGGAATGTACTCCGAATTGCCTTATGCATTCGCTCAGGTAAAGAATTTTCAGTTCAGTACAAATGAAAGTGATTGTCCATGGTGGACTTATAAGAACTACCCTTTTTTACTTCAGGTGGCAATAGAGACAATCTATACTGCAATACAAACTCTCATTTACACATTACTTCTTTACTCAATGATCGGATTCGAATGGACGCCAGTGAAATTCTTGTGGTTTTATTACTACATACTAACATGCTTTGTCTACTTCACTTTGTATGGAATGATGATTGTTGCTCTAACACCTGGTCATCAAGTTGCCGCCATTGTCATGTCATTCTTCCTTAGTTTTTGGAACTTGTTCTCTGGTTTTCTCATTCCCAGAACTGTAAGTCATTTCCCTTTCCCCTTGAGAAAAAAATATAAAGAAAAGTAAGGAAAAAAGAAGCTAAAATTTGGTTTGTTCATCCATGGCAGCAAATCCCTATATGGTGGAGATGGTATTATTGGGCTTCTCCAGTGGCATGGACACTTTATGGCTTAGTGACTTCTCAAGTGGGTGATAAGGACGCTCCTCTCGAGGTCCCTGGACGGCAAAATATTACAATAAAGAGCTTCCTTAAGGAAGAATTGGGGTTTGAACACAGCTTTCTTCCAGTTGTTGCAGTGGCTCATATTGGCTGGTGTCTCCTTTTCTTCTTCGTATTTGCCTATGGAATCAAGTTCCTCAACTTTCAAAGGAGATAAACATATATTATATGTTTTAGGAATATAGAAAACTCACTAGTAAGTAATCGGTGAGAACTTCAACTGATTATGTTATTCTTTTAAACATGGTTTTCCATAAAGGCCACAATTTTTTTCACATTAAATGAATGAATATGCTTTGCTGCAATTTCTAGCTCTTCTCTGTTCTTTAGCTTTACTTCGTATTTAACATATTCAACATGGTGGAGATGCGATTGCTTAGCTGCATTTAATCCGAATCCCTCCTGCATCAATGAACAATATCATTGAAACACTTTTACTACTTGGTTTATTGATTTTGGTGCAAATAATCATGCGACGAATGATCAATCCAACATTCAAGGTGCAACTTCTTATCTCGTTTCAAGTATAGATATCAGTGGTAAAGATTCGAACCCATCAAGGGGCCTTACTGATCAAAGAGAGTATTATTCTATCTTAAAGTCCTAGTTTGAGCAACTGTGCCTGCATAGTGTGAGTCGAGTATAGTTATCGTTGGTAAAGATTTGAATCCATCAAGCGGTCTCGGTTATCAATAAGAGTGTTATTCTTTCTTAAAATCCTAAGTTCGAATAGATGCGCCTACGTAGTGTGCGTGCATTAACCAATGAAATTCATGTGGTTTTTGTCTAATTCATCAAGTTGCTATCATTATCATGTTATTCTTCCTTTGTTTTTGGAACCTGTTCTGTGGATTTCTCATTCCTAGAACCGCTAGTCATTTGAAACTTTAAGTTACCATTTCCACTTGAAAAAAGAACAAAAAAACTAAAGAAAGAATTAAGCTATAATTTGGTTTTATTTCAAGTGACTAAATTCAAGTGCTGATGTAGAACCCCTCGGCAACTGATGCAGAACACTAATAGGCGATGAATTAGATGATGATGATCGTAGTGCCTCCGCAAGGGGCCCTCCCATTCAACCCACCTGCTTCGATGCCCGCGTAACACCCAAATTTGCAGTTGTTTTTAATTTAAATTCAATTATCTAAATTTCGGAGACTGTTTTGTGAGGATTTGCAATTTTAAGGACAATTTTTAAACTTCTAAAAGTTCAAGGGATTGAGCTTGTATTTTCCCATCTCCTTTCAACCAAGAAAAAAAATAATAGAGGAAAAGGGAGAAATTGAGGCTATGTGGGATTGAACTTGAAACCTAAGGCGTGAGAGCCTTTCCCCGTACCATTAGAATAAGTTACTATTACTAATAAGAAAATAATATTTATTTTAACTTTAGTAAATTGAGCATGGGTGCACGTTAGCTGGCCTAACGGATTTGAGGATCTCTGTCGCGTCTTCAGCGCCTCCGTTCTTCTTTTGGAGCTTTGTTTTTTACCTTCTGTTTTCCTGATCCCATTTTACTTCTTGAACGAGGAGAGATCTTTTTGGGTGCACAGTGGGTCAAGGCTTAGATTACTATCCTCCTAGGGCTCGCGATGGTTCCACAGTGGTTCAACCTTCTCCAGAGGTCTTTCAATCTGAAACTTCCGAATGGAATCTCTCGCTCGTGGGTCAATTTCTTGGTGCAACACTCAGATTTGCTTCTATGCAGCGGATTGTGGAGAATCTTTGGAAGAAAGCTTTAGCGGGTAATCACGTAAAGGTTAGCTATACTGGTAACAATCTTTACATTTTCACATTTTCTTCTGAATATGATAGAAATTGGGTATTAGAGAACGAACTTGGCATATATTTAACAAGCCCTTGATTCTTAGGAAATGGGAACCAAATATGCGTAGACTAAATTTTGATCTGTCTAGGTTACCTGTTTGGGTACACCTCTTTAATGTTCCCCTAGAACTTTTTAACCGTGTTGGCTTAAGCTACATTGCGAGTGCCATTGGAATCCCCTTTTCCATGGACTCTATAACAGCTGTTAAGACTCGCCATGAATATGCTAAAATTTGCATAGAGATAAGGGTAACAGATGAAATCTAAATTTATAGATGTGATCCTTAGTGAAGGGACAATTGTTTCGGTTGTTGTCGAGATTCCTTGGCTTCCACCTCGATGCAAATCTTGTTGTATTTTTGGACATTCTGATAAAGGTTGTAAGAATTCTAAAGTCCAAGTTCCAGTTAAGACTCAAATTTGGAGGAAAAAAAGAACACTCTCAAATTGTTAAAGTTGAATCTGCTATTGGGGGAATTGAGCTCTTACAAGAAAATCAGCTTCCCTCTATTCTGGATTCTAAGGAGCAAAACCATATTGATGAAACCCCGAAACCTATTAGCAAAGAATTCGATAAGGATCCTAATCTTACTGTGAGGTACCAATAGAGGTACCACTAAATCTTGAACCAAATGCTCCTCAATCTATTGATAAGGGTGATAGCTCTCGAGCTGCTACTAAGAAAGGCAGGGGTAGGCCAATTAAAGACAAGCTAAATTCATCCCTAGCTGCTTCCTCTAACAGATTCGAAGTTCTTAACTGGGTTGATGATTCTAACCCTGTAGCAGCAGTGCTAATCGAAAACCTCGAAAGTCTGCTCTAGGTGTAGCTACTCTAGTTAACGATCTAAAATCTAAAAAGAAAGACAAACTAGTGATGGCTAAGTCCACTCTTGAAGATGGCAATGAGGTTGCCATTGCCAACCTTTCTCAATGATTGTTGCCTTTTGGAACGTTAGAGGACTAAATTGTCCTTTAAAACAAGAAAAAGTACTCAAAAGAGCTATCCAGAATAAAGTTAAAGTTCTTTGTCTTTTGGAAACTAGAGTTAAAGCTGATAAGGCTGGAAATATTCTGCATAACAATTTTAAAATTGGATTGCTGCTACAAATTATGATGTTGCTGTTAATGGTAGAATTTGCCTTCTTTGGAAAATTGGCCTGGATTTTTCTGTTATTCAAACTACTGATCAATGTGTGTTTATCAAAGGCTTTCATCTTGGTGCCTCTCTTACTAGTATTGTTGTCTACGGGAGTAACGATGGTGTTAAGAGAAGATCTCTCTGGCAACAGCTTCGACTCCTGCGTTTCATCGCTGGTATATCCCCCTGGATTCTTGGAGGTGACTTTAATGTCACACTTCACCCCCAATGAAAGTTCTGACACTGCACTTCTAGGTCCTATAATTTCTTCAGATGTGACAGAATTTCAGGACATTATTTCTGACCTCGATCTCTTAGATAACTTCTTTTTTGGTCCAACCTTCACTTGGAGCAACAAGCAGCAAAATTCTTTTCTTGCTAGAAAGCTTGACAGAGTCTTAGTTAACCATATCTGGATGAGCAGTTTTAAAAGTTCTTATGTTGAATTCCTTCCTCCTAGAATATCTTATCATTGCTTATCTTTAGTCTGGCTCTCCAAGGATGCTCAAGCAAATAGACCTAAACCTTTCAAGTTCTTCAATTTCTAGGCTCATCACCCTAATTTTTTGACTATAGTTCAATAATCTTGGATCATTCTTACTCAAGGAAATCCAATGCAATATCTTTTTTCTAAACTTAAGCGACTAAAAGTCAGGCTTAGAGAACTCAATCATTCTAATTATAGTGATATCACTTTAAGGGTTCTTCATAAGAAATCTGAATTAGAGCATCAACAACTTAAAACTCTTAGGGGTGAGGATTCTATTGAAAAGGAAATTCAGCTGCAAAATGATCTTAAATCCCTCGAATCAGCTGAAACTCTGTTTTTAAAGCTGAAACTCTGTTTTTAAAGCAAAAAACAAAGATACAGTGGCTTAAAGAGGATGAAAATGTTCCAAACTATTCCATTCTGCTCTTGCTCTTAAGCACAAAAGATGATGAAAGATATTTTTCAGTTCACTATTACCGAAGACAATGCTCATGATCTTATTAAGGAAATCACTAATGAGGAAATTAAGGTTGCCTTCTTTTGTCAAAGAAATGACAAGTCTCCTGGGCCAGATGGCTACACTCCTTTCTTTTTAAAAAAAAGCTTGGCATATCATAGGAGAAGATGTCACTGCTGCTGTTAAGCATTTGTTTCTTGATTCTTCCCTTCTCCCAGCTTTTAATGCTACAATCATAGCATTGGTACCTAAAATTCCTAACCCAAGCAAAGTTAAGGATTTCACACCAATTTCATGTTGTTCAGTCTTTTACAAGGCCATCTCCAAATTTCTGGTTAGTAAACTACAAAAGCTCATTCTTGATTTAGTCTCCCTAAACCAAACAACTTTTGTTAAAGAAAGAAGCATTGTGGATAATACTCTTATTGCTCAAGAATTGGTTAGAGGTTACAATAGAAAAAAATATCTCTCCTAGATGTTCCCTTAAGATTGATCTTCATAAAGCCTTTGATACTCTTCATTGGGATTTCATCTCTGCCATTCTTAAAGTTATTGGTCTGCCTTCAATCTTCATCAAATGGATTGAAATATGCTTCTTTACAGCAAGATATTCCATATCCTTCAATAGGACCTTAATTGGTTTTTTTAAAGGATCAAAGGAATTAGACAAGGTGATCCCCTTTCTCATTTACTTTTTGTACTTTCAATGAATGTCCTCTCTAGACTTCTCAATTTAGCAACTGACAAGGGTGTCTTCGGGTACCATCCTAAACACAAAAGAATAGCCCTCACCCACCTCTCTTTTGCTGATGACCTCTTAATTTTCTACAAAGGTTCGATTGATTTTGTCATTGGGGTCACAAGTGTCTTAGATCTTTTTTATGAGATATCTGGCCTAATGCTTAATGCCTTAAAATGTGACTTTTATGCTACTGGTTTACATCCTTCAACTCTTGAGGAAATTCATCTGGCCATTGGTTTTAAAAATGGCAGTTTTCATGTTCGCTATTTAGGAATCTCGTTGGTCTCTAGAAAAATCTCTGAAAATGATTGTGCTACTCTCATTGATAATATTAGAGTAAGACTAAATCACTGGACTACCAAAACTTTAAGTTATGCTGGCAGACTCGAGCTCATCAAAACCGTTTTATTTAGCATTACAAACTACTGGTGCAAGCAAATCTTTCTGCCTCAATCGGTGTTAAACAAAGTTGAGCAGCTATGTTCGCGCTTCTTATAGAAAGGGGCTGATAAATCTGCAACCGGTGCAAGGGTGAGTTGGCAGCACGTTTGTTACTTAAAATCAGAAGGGGGCCTTGGAATTAAAGACTTGAAAACATGGAATAAAGCTTCTATGGTTTTCCTTATTAAAAAAATCTGGCAAGATAAGGGTCTTTATGGGTGGCTTGGATAAATAACTATGTTCTCAAAGGCAATGATTTTTGGAATGTTGATATATGTTCTTCTTCCAGCTGGAGCCTAAAGCGTATCTTCAAGCTACGAGCTACGACTTACCCCATTCTTACTACTAGAGCAGAGAAAATTACTTATATATGGGACACTTTTCGAGATAAAGACCTCAAGTTCCATGGCAAAAAATTATTTGGTTCCCTCTACACATTCCTAAATTTAGTTTAATCACTTGGATGACTTTACTTGATTGACTTCCAACTAGAGATAGACTCTACCATATGGGGCTTATTAGCTACCGTAAATGCATTCTCTGTGATGATCCATGTGAAACAAGGGAACATTTGTTCTTCTATTGTCCTATGGTTAATCAATTATGGACTGTTGTTTTCTCCTCCTCTGGCCTGCAATTCAATATTTGCTCTTGGGAAGATCTTATCATGTGGGCAAGCACTAACTGGAAAGGAAAATCCCTTCTAACTTTGATCATGAAACTTGCACTAACTGCTCTTATCTATACTCTTTTGGGATGAACGCAACAAACGATTGTTTCAAGATTGATCCAAAAACTTACAAGATCTTTTCCTTACCATTAAGGATGTTGTTAGACTACAATTGAGTGATATGAATATAAATAGGAATGATAGTGTTAATATTACTCTATGTGAGCATTGGGGTATAGAATGATCTGATTCTTTTTGTATAGGTTGATCTTTGTTTCTGAACTCTGATGTTTTTTGTAACAAGTTCTGTTCTTGGATAATAAAATAACGATTTATCCAAAAAAAAATATTTATTTTATTTCACCGACATTTGTTAGAAATTAAACACCCAAATCCATTCTTTTTCATCCGAAAACTAACCCAATAACTTCAAATGTTCACAAAATAGCCCAGTCATACACGTCATTCACAGACAAGTGTCAATTGTCACCCTCCGACCAGCGGTGGCATACACCTTCCCCCTATCAGAACCGTCACCATCTCGCGACACCAACCCCATCAACCAATAACTCAAACTCATAGTCGTTGTTCGTAAAATATGAAAAGATCATTCGAGAGCCCGTCTCTAATCTTAGTCATCGTTCAACGGTGTCGTGCATCGCCTGTACCAGCATGCTCACCGATATCTTGCGATTGAAACCCTAGTCACCTTCCGTTGAGACTCGTCGACGTATGTCGTGGAGATCCTGTTGAAGATTCGTAGGAAAACCCAATTTCATCCTCGAGTTTCGTCAATTTCAAGCCGAAATAAGCATCCGTTGGCCACACCGCCCCTCCCATTAAGTTCCCTGAGCCTTCTCGAGCAAAACCCAGTCGACTTTGTCGCCCCGTCATTGATCTTCCGTCAACCGCTGTTAAGGGTGAGTCTTCATTCGTTTTTCTCCATTACTTCTTGTTCTATTAGTTGCTTTTTGATCTGATTTGAGTTGAAATCAGCAAATGAGGTGTCATGGAATAATCGACCGACTAAAACCACCATTGTCGCCGCTGCACGGGTCGCCACACGTCGATAGTGCACGTGGGGCTCCTCTGCCGATCCAGTAGCCTTCTGGAACGGGTTCAGTCAGACTGTACCGGTCCAACTGAGTCAACTCATTGAGTCAACTCATTGAGTCAACTCATTGAGTCAACTCGTTGAGTCAACTCAAACAAAGTCTCAGGATACAACAACTGGATGATCAACTACAACAGCAAAAAACTTCTCTACTTTTGAGATATAAAACTTAATAAACTCGTGAATAACTTAGCAGGTTAACTTAGTATTTATAGGAGATTTTTAAGAGAGATTTACTCTATCTACATATATTTTAATATTCAAATTTAAACAGATAATAATATATTTTAATTTAAAATATTCAAAAGATAAAGTTATCTTTTACTATTCAAACTTAAATAGATATTATTTTAATTTGAAATATTCAAAAAAAATATAATTATCTTTAATATTCAAAGTTATGTAGGTAACAAATACATTTTTAATTTGACATATTCAAAGAATAATTATCCTACTAGTATTCAAATTAAAATATATATTAAGTTGTAATTCAAAAGGAACATGAATTTAATTTAAATATTAAATTTATCAATAAAATTTATTTTTTTTCCAACGTAACATTCTTGGCCAATCATCGAAAAATTTGTCTCAAATCAAACTTGAATTCAAATTGAATCAATCTAAATCAAATATTAATCATATTTAATCAAATCAAATTTAAATAACTCACGAACGTCTAAACTCATTAATCACCCTTACTCTCATTTATAACATGGGTTCATCCCTAGAGGCTACAACTTCTCTTACCTAACAAATAACTTCGTTTTTTACCGATGTCAAATAGGTATTCAAGGCCAAGGTCATCATACATTAATTTTATCAATTAGATAAATATGTAAATGATTAATATATATTTGCTTGATTAGTTGGTAATAATTTGTGATCGAAATTTAAAAGGTAATAATTTGTGATCGAAATTTAAAAGGTATTAATTTGGTCAATAATCTTTAAAGATGGTAATTAAAAGTTTTTAATTGATATATTATCTTTTTTAAATTATGAATTCAATACTCATTAAGAGTATAAAAAAAATTCTTCTATCGCGTAAGAATTGTTCGAAAAGAAAAGTCTAGTTTTCTCATGAGCAATTTTAGTTTTACAATGCATTACATTAATGAAAGGATAAACTACACGTTCAATATCTCAATTATTATTTTTATTCTGTTTTGATCGTTTAATTATTTTTTTTATAATATGAAGTAAATAGAAGATATTATATGTCCAAAGATAATTTTAAATCATTTGATATTAAATATTTATATCCTTACATTTTTAATATTCGAATCCAAAATCTTAATAAATAATAATAATTTATTTATCATTAAACTCACCCCCAAACATATGCGAAATCCTAGAAATTGAATAATCACAATCGGGCGGCAATTTGCTTATAAATTCATCTCAGCGACCACCTCTTGTCCGCCTCTTCGGAAAGAGTTTTACTCTGTTTCTATTGTAGCGTATCTCCTCCTACCAAAACCCTAAGCCTCTTCTCTATGGAGTTCTGGGATAAGCTCCTCTCTCTTTCATTTGTTTTTATTTGTACATTGTTATTTCTTATTAATTTTGCTTGTTTACATTTCTTCTGCTTTTAGAAGCTAATAGTTATTTTTTTGGAAGCTTTGATCTTGTTTTTAATTGGATTTTTTTCTCATTTTTACCGTCAATACATGATAGTAATATTATTTTTGAAAAGAGTTTTAGTATTTTCTCGTATCACTAGTTTTGCTTATTAGTATGATTTCACACATGCATGTTAAAGTGTTTCAGGTTCACTTCATCTCATTGTCATTGAATGGAAGCTTGTTTAGAATGTCAATGTACTTCTGTATTTTTATAGAATGTTTGAAGACCTCTACATTTGCTGATATTTTGTTTTTTGTTTTTTTTTTTTAATTTTGAACAAATGAATTTGATCACCTTTTGTGTTACTATTAGGTATTGAAGTTAAGGCTGGACAGCCGATCAAAGCAGACCCTGGTGCTGGTTATGTCATCCATCTTTCCCAGGTTTGAAGTTAATGAAGTAGATAATCATACTTATGCTTGATTTTTCTTGTTTTTAATGTCTCTTTTGTTTTAGGCATCACTTGGTGAGTCAAAGAACAAGGCAGAATCTGTTCCACTCTATGTGAATGCTAATGGGAAGAAGCCTGTTCTCGGAACACTTTCCCATCAGAATTGCCCCAATTATCTTTTCATCTAGTATTTGACCAAAAGTTTGAGCTTTCACACAACTGGAAAAATGGGAGTGTCTATTTCCTCGGTCACAAAACTTATGTTCCAGAGGAAGGATATCCTTTTATTAATTGGAATTAGTTTACCTATTTTCTTAATTACCATGTTTTTTTAAATAGATATGAAATGTTCTTGTTCAATCTTGTACTTCCTTGACTTCTCATGATCTCTTCTGTCACCACTGATGATTTTGGTGAGGCCACGAATAAAATTTGTCCTACTTTTTTTCTATTTTGGTAAATTATTTCTCATGTTTGTTATTCTTATTTACAGGTATATATAGTGATTAAGAAAGTATTGAGGAGGAGGAGGAGAATCCTCTGGTTGCTGCAGAAAATGGTAATTTCTCTTTCTACTGAGATTATATTAATGGTTGAAGATTTGATTATTTCATATTTCATCTGTTTAACGATTTTTCACAGGCTCCAGGGAATGCCAAGACAGATGCAAAAACCTCCAAGGCTAATGCTGGGAAACCAGAGGTTGTTAATAAAGCTGTCAAGATAGCAGAACCTAGCAAGAAAACTGAGGACGATGACTATGATTCTGAGGATGAAAGTAGTTATGATGAAGAAGATGATTCTAGGATGAAAGTAGTTATGATGAAGAAGATGATTCTAGGATGAAAGTAGTTCCGATGAAGATGATTCTTAGGATGAAAGTAGTTCTGATGAAGAAGATGATTCTGAGGATGAAGATGAGTCTGATGAGGTTTTTTCATAACTCGGCCAAAATTTTCAATTTATTCATTTTGCTGATAATGCATCATTTTTATTTATCTTCAATGTTCTTTGGTCCTGATTCTAATATCTGGTCTCCTTGGTTTTTGAGTTTTTAACTTTTTTGTGGCCGTTTCTTTCTTCGTATTATCATTGGTCTTGATTTATTTATTTATTTATATGAACAGATGTCCATGGATAGAAGTTCAGATGATGAGGATGAAGAGACACCTAAGAAGGTATCTTTGATAGAAGATAGCAGATGATCTTTTGGATTGTTAAATCTGACCTGATTCAATTGTTGTAATTCATGTTTCTTCTTTTCAAGGTTGAGTCAAGCAAGAAGAGACCTGTGGAAACTGCAACCCCTGCTTCTTCAAAAAAGGCTAAATCTGCAGTTACACCCCAGAAGACAGGTCATTCTTGTTGTACACTTGAAAATCTGCAGTATCATGTGTCATTTATTCCACACTTTATATCGGCTGCATACTCTTGTTCCAGGATTGACCTATTCATGTTTTATGATTTCTTGATTAAAGTTGCTTGTAATTGTACCAGATGGTAGGAAGGGTGGTCATACAGCGATACCGCATCAGCAAAGCAGGCTGGGAAAAATTGAGCAAAGACTCCAAGTCTGGTGGTCAATTCTCTTGCGGTTCTTAAGACTTAGATGAAGGGCTTCAAATTTTGATGAGTTACTAACTACATGAATGTTTCTTTGAGCAGGTCGGCCGGAGGTGGATTAAACTTAGTCAATGGGGGATTAAGCTTTAAAAAACTTTTGCGGGGTTGTTTCCCTAAGGGAAATTTTGAACTTCATTGAAGTTTTGCTTATTTCTATAGCAATTTGTATCTCCTATAATATTAAATACAGTGTCATTCAAACTAATATAGAATCAAGTCTTCTCGCAGAGCAGGTTCTCTACTAACCTTTGTGAAGAGTCTGAAAGCAATTACATATAATACGAATAATAGAATTTAATATCATCAATCATGTGTTTGACCTTGGTCATCATTTCATCGAGTTGTCTCGTTGTGGATGTAAATGAGATTCCGAGTTAATTGAGTTTGATTCGGTTAAAATTATCTTAAATTTGAACTCAAGATTTGTGGCCAATTTTTTCTTCGTATTATCTTTGCTCATTATTTTCTAATTATTTGGTATATGTGTTTAACCTTGGTTATTGATGTTTAAGTAATTTTTTCCCTATCAATCTTTTAAAAATAAAGATTTGGTAACTAGTATTATTGATTTATAGCAAATTAGCCATTCTACCATTAGTAGTCGTTATTAGAGTAATAAAATGTCAATATGGCACGATGCTGATTTATAACAAATTATTACTCTAAAATGTTATTAGAGTAAAAACATCATGTCATGCCCCGGCCCAGCCAACAAACAAATCTAAGCGGAACACAACTGATTCAACTTGCAAATGTTTTCCATGGTAATACAATTGAGTTACTCAAGAAGTCTTCAATCGATATTTAAAAAAAAAAAATCCTCCACATATGATTCTGGCTTGAACTTCGATATTCATTCTGTTCGTTTCAACAACTCATCAGAAAGTCGAACCGTTAAATCCAAAGAACGACCGCTGCATCAATAAAAAAACACAAAACAAACATCAAGCTGAGTTACTAGAAGTGAAGGATCAATTGAATGACAATTGTATTTCGGAGCACTGCTAACTACATCCAACAAAAGCCAAGCTCGTTTCATGCAAGTTACTGATAGTCATGATATAAATGCAAGTCCAATTGCATTGCTATGTTTCAATGACCTGAAGATACAATATGGTTCTTTAGATGCAGCACATAAAAACATATGTTAGAAAACGAAAAAAACACGGAAGTAGGCGAATGATATGTCTTCCTATTGGTATATATAAAATAAGATTGTGTTGAAGATTCGAAAATGATTCAACGTCAACAGAAGTCATATATATATATATCTGGATATTTCATACAAAGCTTCTACCACCGCAGTCATCTACAGATGAAACTACACCAAGGAATCAACTTTGAGCAAACAAGAATAAAGTCTCAATAGACTTGTGCACATTAAAATCATTTATATTTTGAAGAAAAAAAATCATCCTTTCTCACATTAAAATGAAATGGGGTTTCCTCTAGAATGAGATCAGTGAAAAGGAAGAGCTCGATAGAATGGTTCAACTACAAGGTCAATCCAAGTTTTATAACAGTGACTTCAAGTGGTAATGTAAAATCATAGTAAATTATCCACACAAAAGTTATAGAAAAGCAAGTTAGATACTTCACTCAGTTGCAAACAAGAATTTGACAATACAATTAAGAACTGCCAAAATGATTACATTTAGTTTGTACATGAAAAACAAATTCAAACTATTACGTTATTGCTTCGTCTCTTTGAACCCAAAACCAAGGGTTACCCTTTTGCTTGTACAGACAGTTCATTTCTCCTTGTTCCTATGAATAAATGTTGGCAACAATAATATTTTGGCTAAGGTTGAGTTCAAATTAAGTTCAGAAGAATTGGGATACTTCTTATGTGTATCTCCATAAAAAATGTTTCAAGCATTCAACAGAAACACAGCAAAATTCGAGAATTCTCTACTAAAATTTCCACACACAAAAAGCCCATTTTCCTCCCAAAAGATAAACTGAGAAAAGGAGCAAATAATCCAGGAATAGTATGGAATGAATAGAGTAAAAGCAGAGGGAAGAAAGGACCTGAACATCATAGAATTTGATGTAGAAGCGAGAGCTATCAATTGAGAGCTTGGTGTGAAGAACATCAGCGATGGTTGAACTGAGTTTGGAATTAACAGAAGGTCCAAGTCCACCAATAGAAATCAATTCTCCATACGCAGCGGGGGCTTCCGTCCCAGCAAATGCCATGGGAACTCCGCCATTGACCAAAATCATGACGTACTGTTAACCCATTTTATCCCCAAAAGAAAATAAGTAAATGAAAATAAAGGCATTAAAATTATAATAGACCAAAAAAGGAAAAGAGTAGATAAGAACAAACGGATTCAGGTTTGCCGATGATTTAGCAACGGCTTTGGAGGCGTCCTTGAGGATGTCAGAGGTGGTGACTGCGTCCACAGGTAAGTTTGTGTACAAATTCAAGGTCGGCATTTCTTCTTCTTCTCCTGCTGCTGCTGCTATTTTCTTCTAGAGTGATAGCTGTTGAAATAAGTGGTTTGAAATGTAACTTAAACAATGACTCGGATAATTCTAATATACATCGGTCTAATTTAAGATTAATTTGAGGTCATTTTAGATAAATCGAAAATAATAATTGAAAATATTATGAAAGTAATACACATTTTCTTGATGATTTATTTATTAATTATATATATTTTATAAACCGTCCAGAATTAAAATAATAATAATAAACACAGAAAAGTTGAAAAGAGGAGATTCTTGCTTTGGTAATCCATATTTGTCAAAAGTTGAGCTTAAGTGCCCGCCAATGCACTCTTAAACGTTGCTCTTAAGGCTCTATTTTATTTGCTGTCCTTACTTTTGTAGGTAACCCTTCCCTCATCCACCCCTTACCAAAATCATTTATTTAATTTATAATTCGTAAACCCAATTATAATGTTCACAGAATGAATATGATAGAAAAACACGAATACTATGTAAAACTATAAACATAAATTCATCTACAAACGACCAGATTTAATGATTTACCTAATTTTCAACTAGGGAATATCCACAACATTTCTGTTGAGCTTATACTAGTATGCCCTAAACGTGTAGGTTAAACTAGAAAATATAGACTCTTAATAATCAGTATCTACCGCAATAAATAATGGGTAATGTATACAAATTATCTTTGATTAGGGGATGTTGTTTTATTGAGTTCTTCCAACTATTAAAAGTTATAAAATAGTCCCACGATTATAGGGAGTTATTTTGTTGAGTCCCCTAACTATTAAAAGTTATAAAATTGTCATCTGACTATTCATATGTTTCAAACTCGTTATTTCCTGTAAAAAAAAATTGATGATCGTTTAAGCCGAACGTTAAACTATTGATTAAGATATAATGAAATCATATTTTAATTGTCTATTGGTATCGTCGTTGATTTCAAGCACTAGCTCGACAACATAATGTTTCAAACACTGACTCGACGACATAATGTAAACGAAGACTCAATCCACAAAATACACTTGAAACGGTTCAGTGATAAGATTTTATCATATCCAGTCAAGTTAACATCCAACTCAGATGGCTGTCAACTTTTTAACAAAAAAAAAATATGAGTTTGGAATATATGAACACTCGGGTGACCATTTTATAAATTTTAATAGTCATATGACTCAACAAATTAACACCTTATAATTAAGGGATTATTTTATAATTTTTTAATAGTTAAAGTACTCGACAAAACTAACATTGTGTAATTACAAGTAGACATCACACCTCAAAACTAACATAGAATTCTCAAATTCGTATATTTAAATAAAGAAGGTGAAACTTATAAGTGTTCTTCAACATTTGAAGAGAAAACAAATGAGGAAAGAAAATCGAAACCAATTCTTATTTGAACATGGTTTTTTACTTTTCACTTCAACATAAAATATTTGAGGATTTTATTCTACAAATGAGCATCACGAGCTCTCAATCAAGGCCTCATCTTCCATATCCATAAAATAATAAAATAACATATTTGAAAATATTATAAATCAATGATTGTCCTTTATTATTTAGTTGTATTTAAAACATTTTTTTATGAATCAATGAAAATAATATGTTTGATAAAGTTTAAATATGTTTATGTAGTTTATTAATAAAATATTAAATTAATTTTTTAAAAGACATAATAAGAACGTTTGTACAAATGATTATTTTAGACCTTTTTGAAAGCTTTTTTCTCCGTTGCATTTTAATTTTTTTCAAACGTTAGATGAAAATCATTAGTTGACTAATGTTGTTGATATGATATTATCATACGTTGTTGATGATGTGATATATGTCATATCATAATTTTAGTGATGTGCTACATGACACATCATTATTTTTTTTTGGTGATATTACACATGATATGTCATCACTTTTGATTACGTGACATATTTCACATCATCAATTGAACACATAAAAATACTATGTCAATAACATGAATTGATTATTAGTCAATTAGCGATTTTCATCTAATAAAATCTATTTTGATAAAAAAATTCAAATGTTAAAAAGCATAATGTTCCAACAACAACAAAAAAAGCAACGTGACTATTTGTATAAATATTAGATGTATTTTTGTTATTATACCTTTTTTAAAATAATATAATATATTTTTGTTATAAAGATCGTGATGCACTAAACATTTAAAATAATAACGTTAAATACTATAGTAGACTATTTTGATAAAATAAATTTAAATATTTAAACGATAAAAGAAATGCAGTTTAGCCAAATATTTTAATAATTAAGCCAGTCTTTTAAACGGTGAAATTAGTAGGAATTCATGGAGTCAAAGTTATGCAAGGGGTAGGTCACAATCCTACCCTACATTGAACTAGTCTAGCAACCTCCAACAAGTTCAAAAAGACTATGTACCGTTTAGTTGTTGATATTTTTGGAAATATAAATAACTATTTATTCTTTTTGATTTATGATCCTGCAAATTGACCGATGGAATAAATAGATGCAAACCGAATAAAACAACTTTGGTTTTTTACCCAAGAAGAAAGGAAAGTTAAAGGATAAACTACTCATTTAGCATATAAATTATTTTATTTTATTTTATTTTAGTACTTAAACTTTTGTTTGTTTTAAAATCATATGTGACATTTATTTTTTATTTCATTTAGTACTTCATTGTTAAAAGTTTAGCGTAATTATTGCATGTGACTTTTTATGGGTAAATTATATTTTTCACCACATAACTATCTTTTCACTCCTATTTTGGTCACTAAAGTTTAAAATTTTTTAATTTAACTACTCAACTTTCAAATTGTTTATGTTTTAATCATTATAATTTATTTTATTAATAGTTTTGGTGAGATGAAATTTGTATTATTATTTTGTTAATATATAATTAAAAAAAATAAATTTGAAAGTTGGAGTGATTAAATTAGAAGTAATTTGAAAGTCAAATTATTAAATTAAAAAAATTAAATTAAGTGATCGAAGAAGTTAGAAAATAGTTGAGTGATGAATGATGTAATTTAGTCATAAAAATGTTATGTTGTAACAGTTCCACTAAGTTTTTAATGGCGAAGTGCCAAAACAAAAACAAATAGTATGTATGATTTTGAAAAAAAATAAAAAGTTAAGTATTAAAATAAAATAAAACTAATAAATTTAAGTACTAAATGTATAGTTTATCAGAAGTTAAAATGCTAGGAAAATATACTAACCAATATACATGGTGAAAGAAAAATGACTGATTTTTGGTAGAATTATAAGTATTTAAATTAAATAGTAGTAAAATTTAAAAAAATTATTATTATATCTTAAAATTTTGAGTAGTTTCATATTTATATGTAAATATATATATATAAAAAAGTAAATGATAGAAAAATTGAAAATATGTACAATTATTAACGTGGGGGTTCATTTTGATAATTTGGGCTTTAAATTCTCAAGGTACAAACTCTGTCATTCATTCAGTAAAAAGTTGAAATCTTCCCTATCTTCTCTCAGTGGTTGGCAGTTGGATCATTTGCTTCACCTTTTTTTTTCTCCTTTAATTTTCTTTGGAATATTTTCCCAAAATTTTCTATAATAATAGTAACTCTACTTGTCTTTTTTACTAATATTCTTGGTCCACAAAAGAAAAGTTTTGGAACAAGCCATCATTGGTTATAAGTACTTCTCAATAGAAGAAAAAAAAAGAAGAGAGAGAAGAAAGGGAAACACAAGCTATTATTTCAAAGCAAAAGCAAAAAGAGACGTTATTAAAGAGAGGAATTCAAGGTTGAACGAGGGTTTTTTCTCTCTCTCTTTTTGGGCATTTTTTAGTCAGGGTGAAGAAACAGGAGCTGGGCAAGATGTTGCAGACTGAGAATCAGCCTCAGCAGAACAACCAGTTAACGGTTCAAAACTCTCTGAGCTTTAGCAGTCATTTGTCTAAGGAAGATGAGGAGGTCTCCAAGTCCGCTCTTTCCACTTTCAGAGCCAAAGAAGAAGAGATTGAGAGGAAGAAGATGGAGGTCAGAGAGAAAGTTCAGCTTCAGTTAGGCCGTGTTGAAGAGGAAACTAAACGTTTGGCCATGATTCGTGAGGTATCTTCTAACAAGACTTTACCTTTCTCCCCCGGAAAAACTTAAACTTTTTATGTTTAACAAGTGCAGTTTGGGTTGTTTTTTTAGAGTCAATTTCTGCAAAATTCAGAGTTTAGAGGCTCACATGGTGATAAAATATTAATGATCCTGGAACAGATTTGAAATTTATGAAAAAGGGTATTTCAAGTTTAGCCTTTTTATGCGTTTTCCTTCTGAAAAAAGAAGATTAGTTTGTTCCTCCATAAATTTGTTACTTATAAGGCAATTCCTTAAGAAATTAGCAGCATTTTAGCCGTCAGATTTGCAGTTAAAGGTTTTGGAATAACTAAAAAATAGAAATTTTCAGTTAATTTTGGGGGCTTAGAGCCTTATGAAGAATTTGCTATTTTAGAACATGCAAGATTGGTCCAGGAACTGGTCTTGATTCCATATAGCTATATTGCTACTATTTCTCATTGTAAATAAAACCAAGTATATCTTTCAGGAGCTTGAAGCACTGGCAGATCCTATGAGAAAGGAAGTTGCTCTGGTCAGGAAGAAGATCGATGCAGTTAACAAAGAATTGAAGCCATTGGGACATACTTGCCAGAAAAAGGTACTAATTCACCACACTTTGAGGCTATTGAACTTCTCTATCCATTTTGATTGTGTGTATAATATAGTATCAAATATGTAAGAGCTGTGGTATTGAAAAATGTTACAGGAAAGGGAATACAAAGAAGCCCTCGAGGCGTTTAACGACAAGAACAAGGAAAAAGTGCAGCTAATCACGAAATTAATGGAGGTTAGTTTCTATATCGTAATGTGGAAAACAAACTCAAAAGATGCAAATCGAGTTAAATATCTTTGTTTTCTGATTGCTGATGAATGATCTCACCGTCTTGTTATATGTTTTTAACTGATTGAACAGCTGGTGAGTGAAAGTGAAAGGTTGAGGATGAATAAGCTGGAAGAGCTCAGTAAGAACATAGATTCAATACAGTAATCTAAATCCTCAAGTTTTGGTTTAACTGGTTAGGTTTGTGTGATGTATCTAAGGTTTGTTTTACTTCTTGGCTTGGTCGTATTGTATGGTGTGTCTTTCTTTGTTTTTTTTTTCTTTAGCATTTGATGAACCCTAGCTGATGTAGAAATGGAATTACCCTATAAACAGTTTATTTTAGTCAGTTGGTTGTTGTATCCATGTTTTAAACCATTCTTTTTTCATTTGAAATTATGATTTTCACCAAGCATTGGAACATTGTGGATCATATTTGGCAATCAGATATTGCATTTAACATGAAAGGTGGCAAAATCATCTGTAAAATTCATTTACATCCAACTACTTTCTAGTTTTTGCAATTTTGCTGTTGGAACAAGACAGGCAGTAATTATTAATTAATGCAGAGTCGATTGTTGGAATGAATGGGGGCACGAGACCAGGCTTTTTTGTTCAATCTTGTAATGAGCTAGCAATTGGGTTTGAGGTTGGTTTTTAAGGTCCAAAGTTCATGAGAGTCGTGTGCCTGTTAGAGTTCATTTGGGTTCAATTCTTGTATTTTGCCAATTTGTGAAGCAGAAAAAAGCTAAAGTACTTGTATTTGCAGAAAGAAAAGATAAATACAAGAATTAAACCCAAATCAACTCGAATTCCGTATGAATTCTAGCTTGGTATGGAATTTTATAGTTAAGGGGGACATTGTTATCTTTATAAGTCTTGAGTTTGAGTAATTGTGTCTTAATTGTTTACAGCGTGTGTATTGTTAATAGTTAAAAAATTCTGTAACGGTACTATTTTGTAATAGTAAAAAAAACGCAAAGCAGCCTTCTCCGTTCACCAGCCTTCCATCGTCGAATGTCCTTGATTTTGGAGTATGTCACTTCTTTTATTGCTCTCATTCTTCTTGACCTTTCAAATTTGAAAAATGACAATATGGTATTCGAATATCATCAAATTTGCAGAATTATGAATAAGTAATTTATACATGATTTGAGATTGATTGGCGAGTGGTTTAGGGTTGACTCATAGTAGGCCGGTTGTGAAGGTAGTAGGTCAGTGTGGGTGAAAGTTGAGGGTAGGTGGATGACATGGTTTTATTTTTTCCTTCTTACTAGAGGTGTGGGCCCCAGTTAATTGCCCGAGTTAATAAACATATGTGAAAATTTCCTATCAATAATATGTTGACAGTTTGTTAATTAATCGTTTATATATATATATATATATGGGTTATTTTAATTAAAAATTAAAATATTGATGATTAAAATACTAAAAAATAGAATAATAGATAAAATAACTATTTGTGCAGAGTATTAATATTTTCATTATGCCTTATGTCATAAGACAAGGCAAAAAAAATTCTATCGTTTTTGAAGTTTTTTCATATTTATGATTTAACATATATATATATATATATATATAGTCAGTTTAGTATATAATTATATTTCAGTCAGATCACATACACATACAAATATGATTTTATGTTGAGAGTGTTCGAAACATATCATTTAGCTTAAATATCACATGTTAACACGATCAATTTATTATCTCTATATATAATATATACATATAACATATAGGCACAAAGATAAAAATCTATATATTCATATAGTCGAATTAACAAAAATAACATGCTTTAATTTCATATACATATCAACCATCATTTTACATGTTATACACTTTTATCTCATATATGTATTCATACTAAACATGTTTTTATTATCATACATTCATATCATCAATTCTTGTGCAAAGCATTCTTATTGGATTAGTCGAAGACTTAAAAATTTTACATCTAACATAGTTAAAAAAATATTGTAAGTCATTTGAATCTATCATACACATATTTATCCTTCTAATAATTCAAAATATCAGTCACAAGACCTAACGCATCATATAATAAACTAGCATATAAAACACACTCACATTACTTTTGAGTTTTCAAATTTGTATTTTAATGGCCTTATATTCAAGGTATATTTAATAAAATTAAAATTATAAAATTATTATTATATATTTTCAATTAAAAATCTGCTGAATAAATAAGAGTAGGTTTAGGCTGATGAGAGAGTTTAAGACATTTTCCATGAAAGTATTTACTTTTTGAAATATTCTTAAATTTTTATTTTGAATAATTAATAATTATTATTTTACGGATTGTGATATTTTTAATATTTCTATTTTTTTGGGAAAAAATATAAGTAATGCTCCTAAGGTCTATGAGACCCATTTTGATGTGTTTAAAAGTATCATACTAGCTTTCTCAATGGCCTGATTGCATTTCAAGACATTTTCTTTATTCATTTATTTTTTTAAATTTTTTATATCACATACAATATTTGATTTTTTTTTAGTTTTTGATAAGTTTATCTTCATGATACGTTTTTCTATGTTTTTATTATATATTTTCATCTGTCTTTTGACATGTTTTTTATCTTTTTTATCGGTTGGTCGATCTCATTGTTTACTTTTCTCAAGTTAAATTTGATGTCGCATCGACTAATCAAGATGATGCTTATTTATTATCATGCTGATTTATCCTGCTTTAAACCCTTGTATTGGAATTGAATATGCAATTTGCATTCGAAGATTATTTTTTTACAACGTTCGACTCTGATTCGAGATTATCGGTTGATCTTTTGTATCTTTAATCTCCTGTTATGATTCGTTTGTCGATACAGTCAGATCTATTCACGTCTCTATTTTGTTTGAGTTTTTTGGATGAGTTTTTAACCCTTTTTTTTCTTGTATATTCATTATATGATCTTAAGTGATTAATTGTGTACGTCAGTAATTATAAGAAATGTCTCAGTTATATGTTTAGTTTACACTTATAATATAAATCGTTGTTATAATTTTAAATTTGTTTCTCATTTTTTAAATAAAACGAACAACTTTTATTTACATAAAAATAATAATTATATCCCGACACCAAAAAGGAAAGAGCTAATTGATTTAGGATAAGAAGCTTAATTAATGAGTGGCGTACAAAATAGTTCCCACCCACTACTCTGCAATTATATTCTCCAAATCCAAAATTGAGATCGCTGTCTGCTACTTGTTTATCACATTTTAAATCTATTTTAGTGTAAAAGAAACTTCCTTTACATTTCCTCTACCGGATATGAATCAGCCTAAAATCATCATCTCAACTCCATGCATCTTATTCAGTGTATCTCTCTTCGGTTAACCAAATAACTGGAAATTAAAACATTCAAGTTATAAAATAAATAAATAAATATTATCAAAATCCAATGATAAATAACGTTATGGGTTATTATCAGTGTAATCCAAAATAAAAATATATGATGGATATATTTTATAATTATCGCTTCTTAATCCAAATAATCAATCACGCTTTTATTAGACCAAAAATATAACATTTTTTAAACTTATTTCAGTTGAAAACGAAAAAAGAGAGAGGAGAGAGTCTATGCACCCATTACCACATGTAGGTTTGATTCATGTAGTGCAATTATCCATGGGAGAAGCCGGTGACTAAATGAAGAGAACCCTTTCGGGACAAAATGTGAATTGATTCTTCAAATATGAAGATTTGGGTATGGATGGAATAATAGGACACGCATATGAGTTAGTATATACGGCACGTAAAGATCCTTATCTTATTTTCTATATAGTGAGATCTACAAATATTTTTCTTTGAAATTGTTTGAAAACAATGAAATAACCTATAATAAGTTATTCGAAATTTGAAATTCATTAATTGGTCGAGTGGTCACGAGTATTTATGTCGTTTCACCTTATGCGAGTTTAAATTCTATATTTACCTTTGAAATATAATACATCTTTGCTTAATAGAAAAAAAGTTCTCAAATATTTTATCTTGTTGAAATTTAATTCATCTCTTTTGTAAATATGAGTTTTATTCTTTTATGAACACTAAACTGCACTTATCATGGAAAAAAGTTGTTTTTCTATTAAAAAAAAGTTATTTTTGAATAAATAAATAAACAATTAATGTTTGAATTTGAAGGGAAAAGGAGGTAATTAAGTCATGAATAAATAGGTATATAAGAATAAGATTAAAAAAATAAGATTATACGGACAGACTTTATGCTACAATTGATTTTAATTTTTTATACTTATAATACAACAACATTCAATGTCACCGTCGATTTGTCTGGCTTGGTATGGGCCTATGGGTCCAAAACAAGGTACGGACAAGAATCAACCGACCTTTTCTATGACACGTGGATGCATCAGTTCTATGGCCACGTGTGAAGCCAACAAGCTGAGTTCTCATGCATGGAAAGGATTGGATGCACCAAATGACGTTGCATTTAGAAGGCACTGTTGCCTTTCTTGTCTTTTCTCCACCATCGTTAAGAAATTAATTTATCCTGGCAACAAATGATTATAATATAATATGAGATTTTGATTTTTTAACTAATAATGTGTTCTTAAAAAACTCAATAAGAATAATTAGATAAATATCAAATGATAATTAAGTGGAGTATTCATTGATAGAAAGAGTAGGAGTGTGATAGTGTTTAATGATTCACTTAATATAATTCATATAGGACTTATATGGTGATCATATGGTAGGTAAATGCTTATCTTAGAAGTTAAATCTATTTCAATTAATTATTTATTTTATTGATTGTATTTACATGAGATTTTATGCATATCCATTTACATACAAATTTTATCTTGTTAACATTATGTAATTTTGTACATTGTAGTTTACAATCACAGATAGAAGTTTTATAGAGGAGAAAAAGAGTAAATGAGCTCAAGAGGAAGATGAATCACAAGAGAGATCCAAAGAATATTTTTTTTTAGCTTTACATGATGATTCACATAACGATCTTTGGTGCTCGTATTAATTCTATAATCATAATGACTATTTATATATTGATAAGTTAAATAAAATTAATTTTTATATAATACACTTAAGTGATAGATCACGTTAACCTATTAATAATTAGTCAAAAATATTATAATTAACCAAAAATTAAAAAGTTACTTAATTTTAAAACTTTAATAGACAAAATTTAATTATAAGGATAAATTTGTAAGGGAAATACAACACTATTAATGAGATGATGTTACATATAGGTTGAATTACATACTGTTCCCACACATCAGATGTCAGCCACACAAATGGTCAGGCTAAACTTACGAGATAATGTTGTGGGAAAAATAAATTCACTAGATAATACGTTCCAACAATTAATTGCTGTGATGGGGTGTTTACTACAGTTCGAACGTAGGTCGTCAGGTAATCCGAGCGACCAAGGAGGTCGCCATGCTGTCCGTATGTCCCACAATGGAAGGTCGCCATGCACGCTGCCTAATTCAAACTATCAAAGGTTTGAAAACCCAACTCAGCAATTTAGCCGAGAAAGGATAAAGAAGTTTCACCCTACAAATAATGGAAAAGGTATAGAGGAAAGGTGTGTAGAAATGATGAATTTACCATGAGAGTGAATTATTAACTCAACACTTCATGTGCTCGCATAAATGGGGGCAAACTGTCTTATATTCAATCATCTCCTTCCTTTATTTTTTCTTCTTATAACAGCGTTCAATCCCCAGGAAGACATTAAAGAAAAAAAGTTTGAATTAGGCAGCGTGCATGACGACCTTCCATTGTGGGATGCGGGGACGGCATGGCGACCTCTTTGGTCGCCCGGATCACCTGACGACCTACGTTCGAACTGTAGTAAACACCTCATCTCGACAATTAATTGTTAAAACGTATTATCTCGTGAATTTATTTTTCCCACAACATTATCTCGTCAGTTTAGCCCAAATGGTCATGTATGCTTTTCTGGGTTTGCATGGAGTAGTTTTACCTTTACACAGTTATTTTTACTTTTCATCTTCATATGCATTGACTTTTTTTTATGTACTAAATTAACATTTTTTTTGTAACTTGTTGATGGTAAATAGTAAAATTTAAGAGCAGGTAGACATGTCTGCAAAATGATTGGACCGATCCCTATGTGATCTGAGCCACCATAACAAACAAATGCACGTTTTCTTTTTCGTTGACCCAATTATCATGCCCTGGCTCCTTTTATCACTCATCAATGACTTCCATTCAAAATACAAATATTTTGCTCCTTTCATTACCCGATTAGTTTATGACATGACAAAAAAACAAGAAACACAAGACAAACGAAACATGTAAAGATTAAGAAAAGCATGGGTTTTGCAATAATCTAATAAAACGCCAGTTAGAAGCACTATCGAATGCTAATGATAATGCATGATTGCTTCAACCAATTTAGTGCACAATAGCTTCATCCAAATACAATATTTACCAAAATATTACCCCCGCCAACTATATTCAAATATAATTATTTTGTAACCCTAAACTATTAATTTTGGTCACAGAAACTGGTGATCTGCTGTAGAAAAATGGATTTATAGAAAACCGAGCACTAGTGATTCCTATTCTTTCTTTACCTAACTTCAATAATGGAAGTTTTCTTGAGTTTTTATAAGACAAAGCAAAGGACATGTTTCAATGTAGCTACTCGAGTTTTTTTTGGGAAATGAGACGTAATTATTTTGTTATTATTGAACGTTTTATCGGTTTTATTAACATATATGGTAAAGTGTTATATAAAATATTATTTTTTTCTATCGATTTTGTTATTATTAGGCACTTTACTATAAATGTTAAAAAATATTAATGTTTTAGGTATAAATAATAATGTTTAAGGTAACTTTTTACCGGTTTTGTTAAAAAAATAATAACAAAATCAGTATCGTTTTTCCTTAGTCGTATATTTAGACGCACGGTAAAACTTCCCTTTTAATCATATTGCTTTCAAAACAAAACAAAACAAAATTATATAAATTTTTATTATATTTTTAATTAGATAGCTAATTATTTAGGGTGTATATTTGTTACATATTTCTAGTTCATGTTAGAATAGTTAAATAATGTTACACATATTTAAATAGTACTTTAATATTTTTTATCAATATTATGTTTACGATGTTTGTACGATTGTATGGTGGAATTGCATATTACTTTTGAGTGAATAAATTAAGAGTTGATATTAGTAATATTTTTTTTTGATTTATAAAATGTTTCTCATTTTTCAAATAAAATATGTTTCATGAGTAGTAGAAATTTTTTATTTACTAAGCGTTTAACATTTGATAATCCAAAAATATTTTAGAGAGTAATAAAGACATACAAATATAAATTTTATTTTTTTATTAAAAATTTAATACATTAATTATATTACTAATACGTTAAATATATACTTTTTTATAAAATTAGATAGGATCCACAAATATTTGTAGGGGGCACGTGTCTACCCTAGAGTTTATTTGCATCAGTAATTGACTATTTAACTTGCATAATTTTTTCTTTTGATTTAATATTAGAAGTTTAACTTGTAAAAATATATATATATATCACAAAGATCATTGGTAAAATTTATTTTCAAATAATTTTATATTTTTATCAAATATAATCAAATAAATCAAATAATATAATATAACATTTACAATGGTATATCAAATAATATTATATTATGAAAATATTATTAATAAATGTAATCTTATATTCCATAAATTAAATACTCTAGTGCAAGTGGAAACCTGAATTGGTGAGGGAATAAGTAACTTTCGGTAGTTGAGTTTGATATTATCATCAATTAATTCAACTAATTTATTAATTATGTTTTAATTGAAAACACCATTCTTGTCAACGAATGATAACAATATAGAAGCCAATGGTGCAAATCCATGTAACCAAAGATCTGTAACAAAACAAGATGAGAAGCTAAAAGGCAAATTAGGTGGAATTAATTATGCTAAAGTTGTCGTTAATTATGCATTTGTGCATGAATTATTTAACTTGGCTTGTTCCTCGACAGGTCGAAGTGACTGTGATTATTATAACATAAAAAAGACAAAGGACGTGAAGTTATGTGGAAGGGCAATGTCATTGTTTTCTTACAGGGTTTGTCTGGTAAAGGATTCTTGAGCCTGCTAAAATATTTTGTTTCAAGGCTATTGCTTTTTCTCAATGCTGTAATATTTATGTAACTTTTTCGAAAATTAAAATAAAAAATTAAATTACTAAACACTAAGCTTAATTTAATTCATTGATTTTGATGTTTATGGAGAAAAAAAAAGAAATGTAAAATATTGATAAATATTTTAATTGATAATTAACACTTAAAATTGGGTACGAGATTTGCATATTCTTACGCTGAAAGAGAAAACAATGAATAAATATAAATATGATTTCCCCCAAACCCCCATGCAGCTGATATCCAATGCTGTATTTTCATCCATAAACTGAAAAAAACAATAATAATAATAAAAATAAAAACTTGACCTTCTGATTTGTACCAGGCTCCCACAATAAATTAGTTATTGTTCAATTTGACAATTTTGTATATATCTAAATAAGTTTTGATTTTTCAATTATTATTACAAAATGAACAAGCTTCATTTCAAATGTGCAACATGGAGCTGTATGATCAACTTAAGCAAAGGACATTTAGTGGGCAAGAAACATCTTTTCTAAGGAATACTATAAATATACAAATTGAACTAAATTTGTCATCAAACTAACAACTATCTAAGGATCCAGCCACTTAAGTTCTAATTTGACAATTATGCATATCTGTGTGACTAGTTTCCCTTCCAACAAGGACATAAGGCTTCTAGGAGCTCTAAAGCTTATCAAAAAGCATCTCAAACACCTTCAGCAAGTTTCAAACACATGTTGAAGTCGAAATGACTAATACTTAACCTCTAGTCTCCATTTATGCAACATATTATGCATATATCATTCTAAATTGAAGGTTCGGAAATATACTTCCAAAGGCTGTATTTATGACTCTTACCTTACGTGAATCCGACATAACTTTATTTACATTTAGATCTTGTTAAGAAGCTAGCTAACAAGTTAGTTAGGAAGTTAGCTAGGTTGTTAGTGGCAGTTTAGTTGTTAATTAAATGTGTATAAATACACTGGTTAGCTGTACATAAGTTTGATATAATGAGTAAAGCATTAATTCATACAATTTGTTTTCATTTCCTTTACTCATACAAATGTTGACATGGTATCAGAGGCCATCACCAACAGTTGTTTCCGACTAGTTCGTTGCAGGTGAGTTGGTTCAATTGCTACCTTTCTTTCTTTGTTTCTGCACAATCATGGTCCAACCGGAGACAACTCAAATCGACTACAATCATCCTCTTTATCTTCATCCTTCAGACAGTCCAGGAACCTTGCTCGTCTCTCATCAGCTAACTGGGGTAGAAGACTACAATCTATGGAGCAGATCCATGCACATTGCTCTATTAGCCAAGAATAAGATTGGATTTATAGATGGGACTTGTTCTCGTAAAGGTCTTTCTCCAGAACTTTTGGCACAATGGGAGCGTTGCAATGCCATTGTTCTTTCTTGGATCTTGAATACAATTAGTCAAGAACTCTTTGCAGGAATAGTTTTTGCTTCAAATGCATCACGTGTATGGGAAGATCTTAAAGAACGTTTTGATAAGATTGATGGTTCACGTGTGTATTTTCTACATCGAGAGATTGTTTCTCATTCTCAAGGTACGTCTTCCATTTCGGTTTATTACACACGCTTGCAATTGCTCTGGGATGAATATGGTGCCGTTGCTCCATTCGCTGGATGCAACTGTGAAGTTTCTCGGCAGAATAAGGAACATGTTCATCAACAACGACTTTTTCATTTTCTTATGGGATTGAACGACTCCAACTCTATGGCACGCAACCAAATATTGTTGTTAAAACCATTACCTTCTGTAAATCAAGCATATTCTATGCTTGTTCAAGAGGAAGGTCAGCGTCAAAACACAGGAAGATTAGCCAATGCTTTTGAACCTACTAAATTCTACTTCAACACTCAGATTAAGAAATGTTTCAATGGAGTGTGCGATTATTGTCATATCAAAGGTCATAAGAAGGAAACGTGCTACAAGCTAATTGGTTACCCAGATGATTACAAATTCAATAAGCGTAAGGGATCGGCTGCCAACAATGTTGTCTTGAATAGTAAGGGAGAATTAGCCTCTTCCCTGGCTAAAAATTATGTTTCTACTAAGGCTCCTACCTTTACGCAAGAACATTATCAATAGATTCTTGAGTTGTTGGGAAACAGATCTGCCCATGCAAGCTGCAGCGTACATGGTAGGTACTCTCCTAGTTCCCTTGCATCATGACTGGATTCTAGATACTGGAGTTACGAATCATATGACCTTTGATGTTGAGAAGTTGAATTCTTATGTTGCTTGTGACTCCTCTTCGTTTGTTCAGCTTCCAAATGATAAAACTACACACATAGTACACAAAGGAACTTGTTCATTTTCTCATGATCACGTGTTGACCAACGTTTTACATGTACCCGATTTTCATTACAACTTATTGTTTGTATCACAGTTAACCAAAGAGCTCAAATGTTCCTTAACCTTTTATCCATAATTTTGCCTTATACAAGACTTTGCAGTGGAGAGATGAAGGGGATTGGTAGATCTTGTGATGGTTTTTACATTTTGAAGTCATCACCTAACTCATCAGGTTGTCGTGTTGTTTCCAGTAAAAAATCTTATTTGTCTTCTACCATATTAAAGTCAGATAATGGTGTATTATGGCATGCACGTCTTGGCCATACCTCCTTGAGTACTTTGAATAAAATGTCTCAATTACATAGTACTTTTTATGATATTGATCATGTAAAAAGTTATGGTGTTTGTCCTCTTGCTAAACAAACTCGTTTACCATTTTTTGTGAGTGATTCTCGTGAGTCAACTGCATTTTCTCTTATTCATATTGATCTATGGGGAGCGTATCGTATTTTAACGTATAGTGGACATAGGTATTTCTTAACAATTGTTGATGATCATACGCGTATGACATGGGTGTTTTTACTTAAGCTCAAAAGCGATGCATTTGTCACTCTTAAACAGTTTTTTCTATGTTAACAATCATTTTTCTGGAAAAATTAAAACTGTGAGAAGTGATAATGGTTGGGAATTCTTTAGCAATGAAGGCAGTGGTTTCTTTTCTTCTCGAGGGATTGTCCATCAAAGTTCTTGTGTCCATACGCCCCAACAAAACGGGGTCGCTGAGCGAAAACATCAACATCTGCTCAATGTTGCTCGTGCTATTAAGTTTCAGTCTTCTATTCCTATTAAATTCTAGGGTGAGTGTATCCAAACTGCCTGCTACATAATTAATAGGCTGCCAACCAGGGTTCTTTAATGGAAAACACCTTTTCAAATGTTGTATGGGAAGGTGCCTAATCTTTCACATCTTAGAGTATTTGGGTGTCTTTGTTATGCTACTATCCCCAACAATCATGACAAGTTTTCATTTCGGTCTATCCTTTCGGTTTTTATGGGATATTCATTGGTTCAAAAAGGTTATGTTCTTTTTAGCTTGAGCTCAAAATATTTTTTTGTCAATCGAGATGTGGTATTTCATGAGTCCATTTTTCCCTTTCAATTTACAGTTAAAAACTCTCATTTGTTTCCGATTTCAAATCTGCCCAGTGACCTTGATCGAGACTTTTTGCATATTCCAGTTGTGCCATCGCATGATTCGTGTAATGAAACTTTACCCGTTCATGAGTTTCCATACAACCTCGAAACTACAAATGCGCAAAATATAGCTTTTGGTTCAACATGTCAAGTACCCGATAATTCATGTCCTTCATCCTCTCATTTATCGAGTCAACAATTTGTTTCTAGTTCTTCTCTTTTGCGGCGTTCTATTCGGGTTACCAAACCACCTTCATGGTTATCTGATTTAGTTTGTCATTCTCAATCATCTTCTTCTACTTCACTGCAAGCATGTATGTTTTCTTCTTCCAATAATCATTCTTCTTTCCATTTACATTTGCAAACAACTTTTGTCATTTCCTCCTTAGTTGAACCTAAAACCTATCATGAGGCAACTCGTGATGAAAGCTGGGTAGAAGCTATGCAACATGAGATTCATGCTCTAGAGGAGAATGATACTTGGAAAGTGGTTGATTTACCTCCAAATAAACAACCCATTGGTTGCAAATAGGTATACCAGATCAAGTACAACTCTAATGGCTCGGTTGAAAGATTTAAAGCCCGATTAGTTGCCAAGGGTTACAGTCAATGTGAAGGAATTGTCCATGATACTTTTTCACCCATGGCAAAACAAGTTATTGTTCGTACTGTTATTGCAGTGGCTGCTATGTTTGGATGGGAGCTATATCAGATGGATGTCTTCAACGCTTTCTTACAAGAAGACATTCATGAAGAAGTCTATATGATGTTGCCAGATGGTTTTCGCAACCAGGGGGAGTTTAGAGTTACAGATTGCTCAAATCATTATATGGTTTGAAGAATGCATCTCGTCAATGGAATTTAAAATTAACTGAAGCTCTTACTGCTGGTGGTTATGTGCAAAGCCTACATGATTACTCGTTGTTCACAAAACGAGAAGGTGAAAAAATAGTCATAATGTTGATTTATGTGGATGACCTTCTAATCACAGGCAATGATGGTAGAATGATAGAAGAGTTGAAATACAATCTTCACAAGAATTTTAATATGAAGGACTTGGGGCAGCTCAAGTATTTTTTAGGCATTAAAGTTGTACGAAGTGCATAAGGAATTGTTCTAAATCAACGAAAATATGCCTTAGAGATTCTGGTTTGGAGAATGCACGTAATGTCTCTACTCCTCTTGAGCAGAATCAAAGGCTTACATCATTTGAGTATGATAAGCATGTTGAACACCGTTCTGATGAACTTTTAGAAGACACTGAAATGTATCACAGATTGATTGGAAGGATTCTATATCTAACACATACTCGTCCAGATATAATGTATGATGTTCAGTTGTTAAGCCAGTTCATGCAAGCTCCAAAGAAAGTTCATTATGAAGCAGCTATGCGTATTGTGCGATATATTTGAAAAAATCCAGGAGAAGGCATTTTGTTTTCAGTTAAGAGTAAGCCCAACTTAGTTGCATTCTGTGATTCTGATTGGGCTGCTAGTCCTATGTCAAGATGTTCTGTTTCATGCTATTGTGTTAAGTTGGGAGATTCTCTCATCTGTTGGAAATCTAAGAAGCAAAGCACAATTTCACGATCATCAGTTGAGGCTGAATATAGGTGCATGGCATCTACAGTGGCATAATTGGTTTGGTTGAGAGGATTGACTAAGGAACTGAGAATTGAGCACCATGAGCCAACAACTTTGTATTTTGATAACCAGGCTATACTTCACATTGCAGCAAATCCGGTGTATCATGAAAGGACGAAGCATAGAGAGATTGATTGTCATTTTGTTCGTGAGCAAATACAAAAGGGAGTTGTTTGTACCAAGCATGTTTCGACCAAGGAACAACATACTGATATTTTCACAAAGAGTCTGGGAACAAATCAGCATGAACGTTTGAAGGTCAAGTTGGGAATGAAAGACATGAATCATTCTCCAACTTGAGGGGGAGTGTTAAGAAGCTAGCAAGTTAGTTAGGAAGTTAGCTAGGTTGTTAATGGCAATTTAGTTGTTAATTAAATGTGTATAAATACACTGGTTAGCTGTACATAAGTATGATATAATGAGTAAAGCATTAATTCATACAGCTTGTTTTCATTTCCTTTACTCATACAAATGTTAACCGATCTCGTGCATGGAAACACATGCGCTAAATTTCAAGCATAACATGCATATATAGAAATCATAACATAAGTATCATTTTCACATAAAACATATATAAATACACATGAACTTAATATAGTTTTGAATTTGTAGTGAGTCAGTCCTATTATGATGATTATAAGTTGATTGTTATATGTGGTTAGTGAATGTTTTTTGGTTTAAATTTTGTTAACATTTCTAATCCGATTTTTCATCTAAATTGTGTGGGAGGTGTTACACAAACACTGGGAAAGGGTAACTTTCAATCTAGTGCTTAAAGTTTTATATAACAATCTCTTTTAAGAGGGGACCGACGTAAATTATAATTTTCAGGTGAATAGTATAATTTTACTAATGATATTAATATGTAATTATATAAATTAGAAGGACTAATTATTAATTTTCTCATTTTGGGGTTGAGACCAAAGACCGCTGTCAATCCTTGTCGCGTCTCAAATAACTTTCTACACGACTAAATAATAGTATAGTAAAAACAAATTGCACATATTTTTAATAATATAAATAATTATAAGATAATATCTATGTAAAATATTTTTAATTATTAATAATGTACATACATAATTATTTTAATAATTAATTGAATCTATTTTTTTAAATATTTTTTACTATGGAAATAAAAAAATCATAGAAAAAGTGAAGGAAAGCACCGAGTTAAAAGAAGGTGATGGATAAAATGGCTACATAATTTCATTGCATGAGTATTGATGGTACGTAAATCTGGCTGTGGTGCAGTAGTCACCGGCTTGCCTGTCAAACATTCATTCTCTTTTCAAAACCTCAATCTCATTAATTTTACATTACAAACCTCGAATTATTAAAAGAGTAAACTAAAAATTTATTCACCGAAATTTACTCTTTTTATTGTTTCACTCGTTATATTTTTAATTTTTTAATATAATCACTAAATTTTATATATTACATTTTTTGGTCACCACTATTTTCCCCCTAATTCTGGGATGATATGTCAATTTTATTTTTTAACTAATTAATATTATATTCATATTATTTATATATTAATAAATAAAAACACACAAAAATGATAAAAAAAAAAGTTCAACACTCGGATGAGTTCATGTATGGACCCGTCTTTTCCATCACTGAGTTGTCAATCCGGAGTCAAGCAATGCCTCCTAGTGCACTTCCTATTGTTCCTCTCCACTCCCTCGTTTTAACATCTCCAACATCCTCCATTTGCCAACTCCTCCATCACATCGACCACCTTCGCCAACCCCTTAAACCTCAACCTCGTGTGACCCAGTCCATTAAAAAATGCCTTGAGTAGACTCGTTGAACTCATTCCTCCTCAACAAACTCATCAAACTCTCCACCAGAATGAAAAGAAGGGTTTGAAAGAGAAGAGATAATATGACATATGAGGGAAATAGATGAGCGTTTTGGAGGAAGAAAGAGAGTTGTGTAAGGATTTAAGTCTTGGAGATGGACTTTCTCTTCTGTTGCCATTGATGAAAAATTAACTGTGAAGGATTTTTGAGATAACTAATCCTTCACCGACCATCCTTCGTTTCACCGACCATACAAGTCCATATCCAAGACCCAATCGTCGTCGTCCACACTCCATTAATGTTGCAGTCGTCCTCCTCTTCATTCCATTGATGCTGCAATTGTTGTTGTCCTCACTCCATTGATGTTGTAATCGTTCTCCTCCTCACTCCTTGATGTTGGAATCCTCGTCCTCTTCACCGGACCACTCATATTCTCCCTTATCAGCTATTAGGGTTTTAAGGAAAAGTTTCATTTTATTTTTTAATCATTTTTCCAAATCTAAAATTTAATTATTAAAAAATAATTTATTTTATCCACTTCATAACGGTATAAGAGAGTTAACGATAGAGTAAAAAATTAAATATATAAAAGGTGTCCAACGTATACACGTCTTTTTAATTAGTGCCTAACATTTTTACATTTTTTTGTTATAGTTCGATGTCAAATGTTTTATGCCGTTACTCAAATTAGTTCATGACGTGATGAGCCTTTAAATTTTATCGTTAACCAATTAATAATGTCACATAACATATTTTTTAATATTAAAAAAATACTTTTGCAAATAAAAAATAAATTAAAATGAAAAAATAAACATTTTGATGGGGAAAACCAATTACTTAGGCTCCCCCTAATTTTCTGTGTGTCTCCAAAAGGGCGAAGCTCTTCGCCCTCCGATCAAGCATCTCCGACCGTCGTGGAGGTGTCTCGTCGCCGCTAACGGCCTTAGCAACGATTGGCAACTCCTGCATATTCCTCTTTTAATCTTAATCTATAGCAATCCACACCCGCATTCAAAACACATTAAAAATGAAAATGAAAAAAAAAAGAAAAGAAAAGAGAAATCAAGTAAAAATGTCACCTTTTTCTGGGTTTTTGAAAGGAGATGAAAGGGTTTTAACTTTTAAACAAAATAACTGCTCCCCTCATTTGCATTTTAAATTCCTTGCACACCTGCAATTATTTTTTGTGACTATAATTGTTAGTATATATGCTAAAGAAACAGAAGATGATGGGTGGATGGATTATTCAATATGCATGTTGAATCATAGTGCAAAAAAGAATGGAGGAAAAAAGAGAGTGAACAACATTCTGCCTAATCTTAGCTGCTGCTGCTTCTTCTCCTCTTGCATAGTTGTTAAGTATGTTGTGTTGACATGCCAGTTTTCTTTTTGCTAAGTTGAATCCTTCAACGACATATAACTCAGATGGTCCTTGCCCAGGAGGAGTGCAATTTCAGCAACATAAAATTAAGCGAAACCATTTAAAAAGAAGAAGTTCTCTTTGCGATTAAAAAGCGACAACGGTCAAATCAAACGATTGAAGTGTCAGGATTAAGTCATCAGTCGTTGCTGAGGCCGTTAGCGGCGACGGGACACCTCCACAACGGTCGGAGATACCTAATCGGAGGATATACACACTGGAAATAGGGGAAGCCTGAATAATTGGGTTTCCCCCATTAAACCATTTTTTCATTTTAATTTATTTTTATTTGCAAAATATTTCTAATATTAAAAAATATGTCACTTTATATTTTTAATGGGTTAATGGTTAAAATTAATGGTCCGTCTAGGCGTAATCTATTTGAATTACGGAATGAAACGTTAACACTAAATTGAAATAAAAAATATTAGACACTGAATTGAAAAAAAAACATACGTTAGGAAATTGTTGTATATTTAAGTCAAAACGAGTAAAATTAAGCGATTAAACTGAAAAATATTAAAATTATTATTAAAAAATAAAAAAAATAAAGTTAAATGAGTAAATTTATATTTTAACTTATTAAAATGCTACCGCAAATACCTTCTTTTAAAATTTGGTGGGTCACGCGTCACGGATTTCAAAATAACCTTTTCTTAAACTGGTATATTTTAATTACAACATGTAATTTATATTAAAACGAAAACATTTAAGATAAAATATATAAATAGGTATTCGATTATAAGATTTATTTTATTTATTTTGATTATTAAAATTTATAATATGGTTCTCTAATTATAATAGTTGTTTTGTTAAATTTTTTTACTATTAAAAGTTATAAATGATTATATAACTATTTATTATGTTCTAAACTCATTTTTTCGTTAAAAAATTAAAGTCATATAAGTTGAACGTTAACATACAGACTGAGATAATAATAAATTGATAGTATGATATCAAATTTTACCATATTTAAATTAGTATGTTAACATTTAACTCAAATTATCATTAATTTTTAATAAAAAATGACAAATTTTATGTATAGTAAATAATCAATCGATCATTTTATAACTTTTAATAATCTATAAATTTAACGTAACAACTCTATAATTTTAAATTATCATAGTACTCAATAAGACAGTACCCTGTGGTGGTTGTGATAACATTTTTGTACTTCACCCAATATGTATATATTGAGCAGTAAAAAAACAAAAATAAAAGGTAAAAAGGGGAATTAGGATGAAAGGCAGTGGACAGGAGGAGCGTCAAAGATCCGAAATCTGTAACTTAGCATGCGCGCTCTTCTGGGTTTTTTTTTTTGTCGTTTTGTATCCGTCTCGGCTGTCGAGAATATCTCCTCTTTTTTATCGTGAGATTAAGGACTGGGTGACGATATTTTTGAGACGGTCAACGCTTCCAGCTTTAATTAATAACCTCCCAAGGTAAGGAACAAAGCAACAACTCGCACTTTCTAAGCCGAACATCTGTCCACATAAATGACCTTGTCTACACGTGGCTTATACTCAAACGCTTATTTTATTTTTCTTTAACGACTTCGTTATTGTTTCGATGGCCTTTATTAATTAAGAAACAGTTGTTTAAGATTGATTATTAGAGTGCTTTTAGTTTACGGAATATAAAATTATTAATAAGAATGTAAGATTATCGGGATGAATTACTGATAATGTTATATTTTGTGTTTGGTTAGCTTAGCAGGAATGTAAGATTATCGTGTTTGGTTAAAGGAATAAAAGATTATTAGAATTTATATTTGATCAAATTGTCCTTATTATATATATTTTTTTAATAAGTTGAAAAATATTTATATATTTTCTTTAAAAATTTTAAATTCATAAAATTTATATAATTTTTTATAAATTAAAATATAAAATATTAATAAAAGGGTAAAATTTTATTTTAATCCCTAAACTTCATATAAAATTTTAATTATAGATTTTTTTTGTAAATCTAAAATAGTTTAAGGATAAATTTGTAATTAATTTCTTAGACTTTTTATTATTCAATGACAAAGAATGATATTTTTGAAAGAAAAAAAAATTAACGACATTTTTGTCTAAAACGTCGGTAATCCAACAATATTTAAGGAAAGAGAGGTAATGATATTCCCGGTAATATACCCCAAAAAATCTACTATTGATAATCTTACATTATCGAAAATGAGATTCTCGAACTAACCAAACGAAATAATGTAATTTTCATTCTCATGAGAATACTACATTCCCCAATCCAAACTCCACTTAAGGTAGTAAGGTAGTTTAAGTCATTTCAACATGACTGGTAGCATTTTCTTTTGCCTTTTTAGTGGATTAGTTGGAAAGGAAAAAGAATGCCCAAAGTTGTAGCACTCATGTGATTTTTTTTTGTGTAGCTGTAAAGTTCAATATCTTTGATTAGGTTACACAGAGACAAAATTTAAGAATGATTAATTTGAGTATAATCGAATCAAATATAGTCATTAAATTTTTTGTTCAATTTTAAATATAATTATCTATAATGTTATATTATTGTTTGGTTTCAATTTAAACAACTATTTCTAGCTATATATAATATATATTTTTTCATAAATTTTTATATGAAAAAGTATTGATGAGATTATAAAAGAGTCAATGAATTGGTGAGAATGAAGAATTTAAAAAAAAAGTAATAAAGAGACTAAATTGAATAAGATTCAAAATTGATGGTTAAATTGTAAGAACAGAAAATTTATTGTCAAAATTATGAATTGAAGTTACAAGGTTTTTTTTGTTTGTGATTGAAAAATATGTAGTTCAAATTTGGTAAAAAATGTGTTCAAAAACAAATGAAGAATTTAAGAAACAATAATTATGAACCAAATAAAAAGATATAATTACTTAACTAACGACGAAAACGATATTGTTTTGATTTTTTATTTTTAAAAATTTCAAATTCAAATTCCACTCAAATTAGACTCAGACATTCAAATCAAATTTTGTATTTTACAGACATAATTTTATCATTCATCATTTATCTACAATTCTATTATTATTATTATTATTATTATTATTATTATTATTATTATTATTATTATTATTATATTAGACTGAGATGGCTACAAGGTAGTATATGTTTGAAAGATTCACATCTATTTGATAATGAATACTTAAACACCCCTGAAGACGACGTACCCAAACCCGAAACCTTCTAAAAATAATAATCATCTCTTTAGACACTAAAATCACTTGGTTTGTGTTCCCCCACTATCTTTTGATGAAATATAAATAGGTAAAAGGTTGAAAGATGGGAAAAAAGGGTGAGAAAAATAAAATAAAATTTAAGCATATTTCGTAGAAGGGAAAAGTTTGAGGAATAAGTGTGAGACATTATCGTTTTCCATCCTCGTGTATAAAAATAAATCATTTTAATTTAAAAAGAAAATATGAAAGAGATGAGTTAGTTAAAATTATGTATTTTTAAAGTGAAGGCCTACGAATCGTGTAGCAACATGGAAGTGAACGTATTATCGTATGATCTGATAATCACACAATTTTTAGCCTACTTTTCCCTTTGTCCATGGAAAGTCTTTTTGTGTTGGTGTGATCTATTGCGACTCATACAATAAATCTTGAAAATATTTATTCGATTTGAGAGTTAACTGAACTTTGATCGAGTTGATTTTAAATAATTTACAATCTATCTTTTTTAAATAATTTGCGATAGTTCAAATTCGCATTGCGATAGTTGAAATTCGTGTTCCGAATCTGGAAACTGATTTGCGATACCAGAGATCGCGTTGCGAATTATCGATCGCATTACGATTTAGTTGGTCATTTTGGCAAATCCAAAAAAAATTGGTTAAAATCGTATATTATAAGGTATTTTTGATCACTGAGGTTATTTTTTCTTTTTCAAAAAACTAATAATCTGTCTCGTCTCGTTTAAAGTTTAAATTATAATATAATATATTATTTTTTAACCAACATTTAAGATATTTTATTAAAGTATTATATTTGGACATTAACATAGTAACCATTGTGTATTACCATCCCAACAAAAATAAATATTTTATGGTGAAACAATTAAACACTATCTCTTTATTTTTTTTTGTAAATCTTTAGATTATATTTGATTAGGGGAATATTATTATTGAGAATGATTATGTTTTTTTTCTTCAAAAAACTATTTTTTTTACATTTAACTTATAAAAGATATTTTTTTTTAAAATGTAATATAATATTAACAATACCATTTATTCCCTAAAATGATGATGCATTCTTATAAAATTTATCAAATATTATTGCATCCTAAAAGTTTTATTATTTTTAGATTGTATTATATCCAATTTTAAAAATAACCTTACTATACGTGTCTATAATGTATGTCACATATTGATGTGTATCAGTATAAGTAAGGTAAAATTTGTAAATAATCATTAAACTATAGTAGAATGATCATTTTAGTCATTGAACTTTCAAAAGTTATAAAATAAACAATAAATTTTAGATTTTGTTAAAAATATAAGCATCTATCGTTAACTATTGTAAAGAGGTAATGTGACATTATAAATTAATAAAAAAATATAATTTGGTCCTACAATCGTGATTAAAATTTTATTTTTATATATATTTTAATATTTTTAAGTAATATTGTTTTTAAATATATTGGATTTCACAATTTATTTTTGAAAATATAAATATATTCTTACGATATATTTAAACTTATTAAACAAAAGGTAAAATAATTGAATCACATTGTTTAATAAAAAATTGATTTCGATTTCTGATAATTAAAATTGTTGGATCTTGAAAATTATAAATTTTATAAATTTAATTATAACAAATAAAAAACATTTATAAAATAATTTAACGAATTAACACATTCATAGAGTTATAATTTTAAAAAAATATTTTGGTAATTTAAAAAATAAATTATGAATTATTTGTATTAAAATTTATTTTTTTAGAATTATTACTTAGAAATATTGAAAAAATATGAAAAATGAAATTTCGGTTGCAATTAAGTGGCCAAATAATATTTTTATTAATTTAATATATCAATTCACCTCTTTAATGGAGGCTAAAATGTCATAATTATTTTATAAAAAAATTAAAATTTAATGCCAATTATTTAACTTTAAAAAATTAATATAAATAATATTTTTAATATAATTTAACGATCAGTTAATTTTTTTTTACCTTACACAGGTACCAATATTACTTCTTTAGATTCTAAATTTAAATATTATATTTGTAAAAATATAAATGTTTATTATTAAAAGATTGATACTTTTTTTAATAAATACTAAATATATATAGCGTAACATCTTTTAGAATTTTGGCTGAAAGCAACTCAATTTATTGTTTTAAAATAATATTTGATCTGTGTTTTAAAATAGTAGACAACGGAGAAAGATGCACCTGATCCTCTCCTATATTCAGTACGGACTTAAAAACACCTGCAATTTGCAGCCATTTCTTTTTTCACTGTGTAAATCTTAAGACTGTTATTATTTTATAATAATTTTATTACTTGCCTCGATATTGTAAACTCTCCAGATTTGAATCAGGAACTCTCCACATTCCTTCCCTTATCTCTCTATATTTCCGTTTGTAAATTGTAAGCCAGCTTGCTCTTCCTTCAAAATCTCCATTTTTTGCATTCCATTTCTTTAAAGTTGAATCCTCTTCAACTCTTTCATGCTACCGTTGAAATCCATAAGTTGCTGAGTTTTTTCATAAGGGATTATCGATGATGATGATGTCTCACAAGCATTTGCACGAGTTACTTGAGGAGGATCAAGAGCCATTTCTTCTGAACAAGTTTATTGCTGATAGGCGTTGTCAACTGAACAAACCATCGCCTCAGGCTCATCTCCGGATCAAGAAACCAAAACCCATCTCTCAAAACTTGAACTTCCCTTCAAATTTCTGTAAAAACGCTTGCTTTTTCTCCAGCAAGTCTCCGTTTTTCGAGTTGGCTTCCCCTTCTAAAAGCCCTTGCACAAGTCCCAACGCCATTTTCCTTCACATCCCGGCTAAAACGGCTGCTCTTCTTCTCGAAGCCGCTCTCAGGATTCAAAAACAATCTTCTTCAAAAACTAAACACAACCGCGGTACTAGTTTTGACTTCTTCGGTTCCATCCTGAAGAGGCTAACCCACCGGAATAGAAACCGAAAGCGCGAAATAGCTAACGTCGACGGAGCAAAAGTTTCAGTCAAGGACATATTAAGGTGGGATCCAACCGTGGCCAAAAACAATAATCCAAGTCAAGGAAAATGTCTTCGCCGGCCTCGATATCGGAAGATAAAAGTGGTTACGAATTGGGGTTTTCGTGTTCTTACAATGGTAGGCCAAGCAGCGCTGTTTGGTCGGAAAGCAATGAAGAAAAATCCTTGGATACTTCATGTAGCTGTAGTCAATCCGAGGATTCCGAAGAAATTTTAATGTCCGGTGATGTTTTAGGAAATAATTCAGCCTTTTCTTCTTGTGAGAGTCCTTTTCATTTCGTGCTTCAAAGAAGCCCTTCTTTTGGTCTCAGGACACCCCTCGTTTCTTCCCCGGAGACATCCCCGGCTCGCCACCAAAAACAGGTTAGAACATTTAAAGAAACATTAGTAATAATTTGATTAATTAAACCTGTAAATATCGTCTGTTTTAAAGCCTCTTCAGGAAAATTTATTTCATAGACTCTTTCTAGCATGTATTCCAACCAAGTAAAAGGATACATATCGATTCTTTTTTCCATATCATTTATAAGATAAATTATTTGAGTAAACTCGTGACTCAGGTGACTGAGTTCTCTGACATGCTTGAACTGTCGGCAAATGTAATCAATTTTCCTGCAAAATATTTTGCCGGAATTGGATCTGAATTGACAATTACTCTTGGAGTCTTTTTGTTGGAAGGTTTGACTGGTTTTAATGGTTATAAATGTCATACATTTTTTATCGCATTTCTGCAATGCATTTCTTTTAACATAAGGTTCTGTCCAGTAAGTAATTTACCGCAAGGGACAATTTTGTTTTGTTTTTTTCTGTTGGATCCCATCACCAAAATCAGACAACTGTCTCTAAATTACTAAATTCAGCAAACCTTTTCTTTTTGCTCAAATTTTTTATAAGAAAAGTCAACAACCAATCATCAGTTGTATGTATTAATAGCTCTAATTCGAATTCTTCACCATTAAACCTATGGAATTTTTAATAACTACCCCATTGAAGAACATTGTCTGAAAAAATATGTCTTGTTGGAATGGATTGAGACAGGACGAGGCAAATTATGAAGTAGAGAGCTTGAAAAAACTACAAGTAGAAGAGGATGATGATGAAGAGAAAGAACAATGCAGTCCAGTATCTGTGCTGGACCCTTCGTTCGAGGACGAAGACGATAATAAACATGTGAATGACTGTGATGAGAACGATGGTTTTGATCTTGAATGCAGCTATGCAGTCGTACAAAGTATGTTTTCTGAATCACTTGTACCCTTTCCTTTTGCTTTTGTGTGGTCTTTATCTGTCAGCTTCTCTACATTCCATATTCAATGCATGGTTTCATTTAGTTGATAAAGATAAGCATCTGAAACAAGGTGATGATGTATGCGTGTGTGTTTAAGCTAAATGAGCAGTTGATGAAGCAGACATCAATGTCTGTTTGTCATAACATCATGTGTGTGACCCACATTTTCAAAGTTAGGAGATGTTCCTTAATTGTGTTTGTACTTTTTTACTCTTGGGTTTGTTGGATTTTTCACAGTTTATTTTGAAAATTTGATGCTTTTGATCGATTCAAGACATTGATTAATGTTGTCTAACATTCGATGATACAAGATTTTATGCCAGAGGGCTAATTTACAATATATATATTGATATCGTCTTTGGTTATCATTGTTTTATCACCAGGAGCAAAGCAGCAGCTACTGCAGAAACTTTGCAGCTTCGAGAAACTGGCTGGATTGGATCCGGTTGAGCTAGAGAAGAGAATGTTAGAACAAGATAAAGATGACGATAATGGTTACGATGGAATTTGCAACGTAGAAGAAGCGGAATCCGGGAAGGAGTCTGTTTCATCCGATGCTGAAATGAATGTTGATGGCTTTCTCCAAGTTCTTAATTCAAGCTTCCACAGTCTGAGACATGTCCCTAGAGGAATGAAAAGGCTAGTAACCGACCTCATTGCCGAGGAAGAGACAGAACAAAGCGGCTACATCGATAGAGAAGCGGTAATTAAAAGGGTTTGCAAGAGGCTGGAGTCATGGAAGGAGGTGGAATCAAACACCATCGACATGATGGTGGAACAAGATTTGAGAAAAGAGCCTGATTGCTGGAAAAGACATCAAGTGCAAATAAGAGAGACGGCATTAGAAGTTGAACACACCATCTTCAGATTACTGATGAAAGAACTATCGGAAGAACTAGTTTCGTTAACCGGAGCTTGATCGGGAACAAACTTTGAAGTTGTTAAGATGATGTGCTTTCATTTGAGCACAGTCTGAATTGCTCTTTGAGTAATAGCACTACTTAGAAAGATGTAACGCTGAAAGCAGGGTATTATGAATGTAGAGAGGGTTTAATGGTCTCTGGATGGTGGCATTAATGAGATATATGTACAATTTCTAGCTCTTCATATAATAATAGTAACATAATTTTCTACATCAATCTATCTAAAACACAACATTGTAGACCAGATTTTAGCCGTCTCATTTTTTAGTTTTACCCCTCTCCAGTCTTCTTACTTTGACTATCGTTTAAATCAGGGATAGTAATTGAAAAGCTTAATTTGACTATCATTTCTACACTCCCTCAAGTTGGAGGGTGATAAATGTATTTCGCCTTAAGATCTAGTACATTACTTTTTCATCCATTAATATCCAATACACTGATCATCACAGTTTACATGTATAAGATTGTTAATAATCTTTAGAGCATGTAGTTAAAAGTTATCGGATAACACTTTTTTTTTCTCTAGGTTGTGAGTTCAATACTTATTAAGAGCAAAATTTTTCCTTCCCCATCCCCTAGGTAAGAATGGTTCAAAAAAATGTATAAGATCCCTAGAGGTCCTAAGTTTGAACTAGGGATGGCAAGCGGGTACAGTTTCGTGGATTCCGCACCGCATCCGCTCCAATTGAAGCGGGGATAGGTATAATTTTAGCGGGTAGTGGGGGTGTGGATTTATAAAGTGGTACCCGTCGTGGGTAGTGGGCGGGTAATGGGTTTGAGACATTACCCGCCCCGCATCCGCCCGCCCCACATCCGCCCGCCCAGCTAATATCTATTAAATTTTGGACTATTATGAATTTAGGTGTAATTTTAGAGACTAATTTATAAATTTTAATATTATATAATATATAACATATAATTTAACTAAATATTAAGGATATTTAGTCTTTAATCTGATATTTAATTAGGGAAATATTCGGCTATTTAATTAAACCCATAATCCCACTAACCACATCACTTTCCATGTTCTTTAGCTCATGCTGTCCATCCAAACACAAATTAGCCGTACTATAAACATTAACATCAAAAGCAGCAGTTTCCATGTTCTTTAGCCCCTCAAAACCCATATTAGGCGCACTATGAGTATTAACATCGAAAGCAACACAACAATCCAGCTCCGCGACTACATGTTCCCTATAATCTGTCTCCATAACATTCGTAGAGCCACTCCTCTGACAAATTGAAGCATGCGCTGTTACCCCATCACGAACTGTCTGAGAACCAACTCCAACATCTCATTAGTTTGTTGTCAGGCAGGTCTAGATGTGTATGTCGCTAGTGGGTAGTGGGTGTGGGGATGAATTTGAAAATGTACCCGTGTGAGCGGGTGTGGATTTGAAAATTTGTACCCATCATAGGTGGTGGGCGGGTGGTGGATTGAAAAATAGTAGGTGGGTATGGGGATGGGGGAGGGGTATCCGCACCCGATCCGCCCGTCCGTTTGCCATCCCTAGTTTGAACAATTTTGTTTGTAGGATTTTGTATGCGTTGTAAATTGATTAAGAAAATTCTGAACAATACTACATTATAATTAACTCATACAATTATATAAAAATCCTTAAAAAATTTAATTCATTATATGCACGAATAAGTTCACTCTGAGAAAATATTATCCACTCCTTCCATGAAATCCCTTAAAGCCCAAGAGCAAGTAACATTATGCATAGCACGATTCTCTATGGAGATTTGATTTTTTTCTATGCCTGTTCCCAACAGTAGAACACTTTGAATTATTCTTGGTGTTATTAATTCATATGGCAAATTGAATTCTTTTATGCTTCTCAAATCGTTACACTTACGAATTTGAACTATCTTTTGCTTCTCAAATCCTTTATGCTCACAAATTAAATTATTTTATACTTCTTATAATTGTTTTGCCCACAATTGTCTTGTTTAACATAAAATCCTCATTTTCTTGATTCAGCCAATACATGTTTATCGATAACGTCATCATCTGGCAAGAAGGAGAAAATAACTTCATCTTCGAAATTATTAAACTTTGTAAAATATAAAATGTGACAACCTCTCTTTAACAATTCATCACAATGAAAGAGTCCTTACAAATTTTCATAGCTTCATCTTCATTAGAATATATGTACTCTTTTAAATCTAAATTATCACGCTAAATTAGATTTCTTCTTAAATATACACCAACTCAAATTTTATAAATTCCATACTCCAAGAACACCATTATCATGATCAAAATAATGTGTCTGCTCTGATAGTAAGAATTGAAGTTGTTGAAACTTGATGACAAAGCTTCAAGGAATATTTGACTTACATAAAAATTAAAGTTGTTGAGGATTTTAAGATCAATTCTCTAATGTAATAAATGTCAAGGGAGATACCGTTAGATATCGACTCATATTCTAATTAGAAATTAAGTTACATTTTTGTTATGATTCTATTGGTTGTAGATTACTTGGTTATTAAGTTTATCTAGTTAAAAATTCTTATCGAATAATGATTCTTTTTTACCAAGTATTTGATTATATAAATAGAAAATATGTTTTAGCCTTTAGAATTACGAGAGATAATTATTTAAGATTGATGTAATATTTTTGTGGCCTCTATAACTTTTGACTTTTGAGATTTAATTTGAGAGGTGAATTTTGAAGAGAGGTTGAAAGAATGTTTTTATACCTTCGCATATTCTACTTTTTTTTATAATGTTAATTATTAATTATTAACTATTGATATTATTGAACTAAAAATTAATACTATACAATTACTCAAACTATAAAATATAAAAATACAGAACTTCTCAAATTATGATAAAAATATAATTTTACAATATAATGAGTAGATAATAAAAAATTATGAGCCGTTGCCATTCATGCCTATCCTTTTATCTATTGTTTCTTGAATTACTTTGTATATATCATTATATATAGGATAGGCGCACGCATGCATGTGCATGGATGGATCAATCTGCCACTTGAAAAGCAAGCTATCAGATCTTAAGGCACACTCTCCCAGATAAATCAGTGAGATTCTACTGTTCGGTTCTTGTCTCCAAATCCAATTGTCCATTTATTAATTTTAATCAGACTTAAATAGTTAATATTAAGGAAATTTAGACAATGGTTTGAACACACTAAAGAGAAAAGAAACAATGAATCGTATCTGTTAGTAACTTAGTACTATGCCAACTTGGAATACAAATTTTAATACGTTTAACGTTTAGATACTGAAAGTGTTGTCTTTGGCTGGTTTGCAGTTCCCCAAAAATCTGAGCTACACTGAAGCAGCAATGTAGCATTAAATTGAAAGGGGAGGGGATCAGGGATGAAGTACTATGCAGTAGAAAATGGCTACAGTTCTTTGCCTGCTCTGCATACATCACCATCAATCTTTTGTAATCACATGGGGCGGGCAGTACTGCCACCTTCATCGTTTACGTTCAAACCCAAACAAGGCTACACTTTTACTCTTTCCATGGACATCACTCCCTGTTGGTGATCTTCTCCAGTGACGTTGATCCTGTCTGGTGCAATAATTCAAGTCAGCCTAAGAATGATTTAATACAGATGAATAGTTTGGGCCAAGGCCTAGCCTAATGGACAAATGAACATGCCATGAGTTCACTGGTTCACTCACCATCAGCAACTGAGCTACTCTCTTCTCTCCTGCAATATTGTTTTGTCGCCTTGCCTTCAACCATGTGTGATGTGTCCCTCATTAATTACCTTCTCTCTCTCTCTCGCGCACGTCCCATAGTATCACTCTAGAAAGAACTGCAATGAAGCATAAACATAGGTAACAAAAGGTTCTCTCTTGCTTAACTTAGGTTACTTGAGAGCAATTAAAAGGAAAAATATCTGTAGCAGCAACAAAACGGTCCTAGCTCAGTGGAAATGGAGGATCATCACCATCGCCGTCAATATGGCATGCCTGATGAACTGCTCAGTGGAAGGCCAATCAATTTCCAAGCAATTCCACTTCCACACATTCCTCCACAGTTATTCTCCTCCTGCCACCGGGATCTGCAACCACCACAGCAATCCCATCACTATCACATTGATGCGATGCAAATAGTGGGTACACAAATTGGTGCTGATCAGTTGATGTCTTGTGGGCTTCATCAAGAGTTCCCTTCAGATTCTACTGCTAATAACGTCATTGCTACTGTTACTGCTGCTTCAACCCCAAGTGCCACTTGTGGGTTTGTTGGTGAAGCTACTGAGAAGTGGCCTAGGCAAGAGGCTTTAACACTTCTTGAGATCAGATCTCGTCTTGATCCCATGTTTAAAGAAGCTAATCAAAAGGGTCCTTTGTGGGAGGAAGTTTCCAGGTACGTATACACTCATATACTACCATATACCCTAATTCAACAATTCGTTTTTTCTACTATACTGATACGAAATGGGGTTATTCGTTCTTCTTATTACATGGTTTCTAGCTAAAGAAAACCAGTAACATGGAGTAAGCTTTGCGTTCCATGTCCATCCATTACATGATTTTCAACAGAGAAATGTAAGCCTTAATTCATGTTAAAGAAACAAGACACCATTTTGTTTCTTGATGTTAATATTATTTTTAAGAAAAAGAACTACACTATGAATAAGTTCAGGAAGGTTGATCATTTCAATAGTCTTGCACCGACTTATTTTGCCTTTGAAAATGTGTTGTCTCCATTATTATGCAGGTTGTTGTTACTGGTTTTTTTTTACTACCAAAAAATGACGAACCTTTTGAATGTTTTTACACCTGCTAATTTTATCAGTGAAAAGACGTTTTATCAGTCCCTTGGCAAAGACACATCGTTGTCTGCAATTTTGGATGGTCAAATAACATGCTATATGCTTGTTTTACTAGGGTCAAACTGCACAATGCTCGGCAAGGGAAACACAGTTTTTCCCATAACATTGGCAAAGTTCACATTTTAATTAGGGTTCATATCTATTCATACTAATTTTCGTTAATATTTAGACTTTAATTCATTATCATTTCCTTAATTTTTCCTTTTTGTTGTAGGATCATGTCTGAAGAACATGGATACCGAAGGAGTGGGGAAACATGCAAGGAAAAATTTGAAAACTTGTTCAAGTATTACAAAAAGACTAGGGAAGGGAAGGCCGGAAGACATGATGGCAAGCACCATAGATTCTTTCGACTCCTTGAAGCTCTATATGGAGACACCAGTTCAGTTTCACTCCAAGAAACTCACCCGCTTGACAACCGTTTCCCGTTTCATGACAATCTCAATAGCAATTCTGAAGTAAATCATGTGCTCTCTCTCTCTGATCGAAAGCACTGTGATAGTAATTCCTCTGGATTCGACACTTACACCTCAGATGACAATGATTTAATCACTGCAGAGGCATTGAAGAGGAAAAGGAAAAAGAGTTGTAGTATGAGATGGAAGGTGAAGATAGAAGTTTATCGACTCCCAGATGAAGAAGTTAATGGAGAGGCAAGAGGCTTGGATAGAGAAGTTGACAAAGACTCTTGAACAAAAGGAGAAAGAGAGGGCATCAAAGGAGGAAGAATGGAGGAAAGAAACGCAGCCAGGCTAGATAGAGAGCACAGATTTTGGGCTAAAGAGAGAGCATGGATTGAAGCTCGTGACGCGGCTTTAATGGAAGCTTTACAAAACCTGACAGGAAAGAATTAAAGGGTATTAGTTCATTTGACGATCTGATAGCAACTGAAATGGAAAACCAGAATAGAAGTGGAAGTGGAAAAATAAACGTAATTGTTAAGGCAGATGGCTGGCAAGAATCTGAGGTTCATGGCTTACAGCTGAGAACCTGCATGGAATCAAGGTTCGAAGAAGAAAAGAAGGGTGTTCCGAAGAGATTCTGTGGGGAAATAGCTGCTAAGATGGCCTCCTTAGGTTTTGAGAGGAGTGCTTTGATGTGCAACACAAATGGAAAAGCATTGGTGCTTGCCTCATGAAAACCAAGGAGGGTAACATAATGAGGGCTGAGGCTGAGACAGTGATACTCCAACCAAATGGGGGCACTTCCCCTTCAAACTCTAACGCTGTCAATGCTGTAAATGATAATTGCTTTCTCTTCTTCATGGCTGATGGAGAGAACTTGTGGGAGACCCATGGTTTGAAGCTCACCAAATCTGAAAACCAGTGAGATGGAAGGGGGAAAACCTGGCAGATTTCACAATTTACTAATCCCATATGAGATATGCATGCATGACTTCCTTAACCAAAAAAAACTGAATTAATAGGTTTTAGTAGCTTTGCCTGGGAGATTGAAGAAAAATGCTTAAGTGCTGCTTTCAAACATTGGAATATTCCTCAATATGTTTCTGAAAAATCTTCCAGCCATTCAATCTTCATGGAAATTTGATTATGTTAGTTTTCCCTCTATTATCAATTTATTTCATGTTTGCTAATCATTTACTGTGTAGTGCTATTATCCGGTGACTTCTTTTCTGTCCTATGTGCAAAATATGCATGAGCTTTTACCCTTCGTGTGTCTGCAGCACGGTTTGCAAGGTTAAAGAAACAGTGACTGAGATCAGATTGTAGAACCCGAAATAAATATTCAGATTATGCTGTTTTGCATCAAATTCGTACCAGTAAATGAAGATTTGTCGATTAAAGGGACTATGTTTTCAAATTTTCTGTCATCGGGCCATCGGCAATAACACTTTAATCATCGTAATTAATAAACCGACAGTGTTGAATGAGATTTATCATTCAAAAGCGTATGCCACAGGTAAGTTTGTACGGTAAACCTGGGAAATTCAGTAGAGGAATCAAATGCAAGCTCATCGTGCCAAATCTCTGTTTTAAAACTCATCGTATTGAGAATAGTGAATACTAATTTGAACATGAATGAACGAAAAAACGTCAAAACACTAAACGATCACAAACGACACCAAAGGCATATTTTGTCCTAAACTCGATCAGAAACGACAGAATCCACCAAGAAAATACCTAAAAGATTGATATCAATACCGCATTTTTAATCCGCAAAACATGACGCATTAGATCACAAAGCCTAAGGTGTTTATTTTTGCTGTGCAACCTCTTCAAGCTACTTATGTCTGCGTCGCGCAGACATTAGGCTTCACAGACTGTTTGTTTTTAGAAGACAGAAGCTCTTCAAACGTCTGCGCGAGCTCTTCTTAGTGCAGACTTAGTTTTATGTCTTCAAAGGTCTTCAACCTCTTTAAGAACAATTATAAAATAAAGTTATTATTAAAATAATTTTAAATAATTTAATAAGGTTATTTATTTTAAAATAATTTATTTTAACATAATTTATTATAAAATAATTTATTTTAAAATAAATTATTATAAAATATGGATTGATTTATTTTAAAATAATTTATTTTAAATAATTTATTAGTATGGATTGATTTATTTTAAAATAATTTATTTTAAATAATTTATTAGTATGGATTGATTTATTTTAAAATATGGATTGATTTATTATTGTAGTTGTATGGATTGATTTATTTTAAATAATTTATTAGTATGGATTGATTTACTTTAAAATATGGATTGATTTATTTTAAATAATTTATTAGTATGTATTGATTTATTTTAAAATATTGATTGATTTATTTTAAATAATTTATTAGTATGGATTGATTTATTTTAAATAATTTATTTGTATGGATTGATTTATTTTAAAATATTGATTGATTTATTATTGTAGTTGTATAGATTTATTTATTTTAAATAATTTATTAGTATGAATTGATTTATTTTAAAATATGGATTGATTTATTTTAAATAATTTATTAGTATGCATTGATTTATTTTAAAATATGGATTGATTTATTTTAAATAATTTATTAGTATAGATTGATTTATTTTAAATAATTTATTTGTATGGATTGATTTATTTTAAAATATGGATTGATTTATTTTAAATAATTTATTAGTATAGATTGATTTATTTTAAATAATTTATTTGTATGGATTGATTTATTTTAAATATTGATTGATTTATTATTGTAGTTGTATAGATTGATTTATTTTAAATAATTTATTAGTAAGGATTGATTTATTTTAAAATATGGATTGATTTATTTTAAATAATTTATTATTTTAGTTGTATAGATTATTTAAATTTCAGTATTGTAAAACTAAAATTATTTAAATCTCAGTATTGCAAAACTCCTTTAAGTTTAAAAAATCAGTTTATTTATATTTCAGTTCATTTTAGCAGTATGCAGAAGTTAAAAAACAAACAGTCTTCTTCTTGTAGACTGCAGACTTTTGGTCCACCTCTTCTGCTGCAGATGCATGCAGATGTGGTTCGCAGACTGCAGGTCTTTTACCTCTGCAAAAACAAACACCACCTTAGTATTTATTGTAGTTTGAGACGTTGAGGCTCTCTGCAGCACCCTACTCCAGCTTTGCATCACCCTTGTAGTACCGAGAGTGGCCTCGGAGTTGGCCTTGCAGCTAACGAGGGAAGCATCTTGGGCTTTCTGCAGATTCTATTCCTTTCCAGACCAGGCCTTGAGAGTGCTGTGCTGAAGGGCACGTCCGAATGAGAATGAAAGTGACCAGAGCTTCTTCGTCTGAAGCTTGTTCATGGCATTAAGGTTGAGGGTAGCCTCCTCCTCACTTTGTTAACCGGGCAAGAATACAATAGCAGGAACTGCAGCCAGTACAGTTCGCTGTAATGCACGGACAGTGTACTCGGCAATAACCTCAGGGAAACCTTTGGGGCCTCGGAACCAGGGTCCCATGTTAGGCTACAACAGGTACCCTCAAGCATGACATGGTGGTCATTTAGAGCCTTGTAGCAAGCAGCAAGGACTCTCTCCGTCACTTCAGCACACTTTTTAATGTCATGTGATCCGTCAACAAGGATTTCTGGTTCAACAATGGGACAAGACCGCACTGTTGGCAGATGGCAGCATACAGGCTAGTCCATTAGCATTCTTGGATAGCAAGCTCAGTTGGCTCATTAGTGCCAATTCTTAAGAACAGCACGCCATTTAGCAAAGCGAGCACCAGCTTCATAATACTTCTGGCATCGCTGGGAAAGGCCATCAAGACCCTGGGTGAAAGTCTCACCATTTGTTCCATTAAGTTCAACGGTACCCTTGTCAACCTTGATGCCAGGGAGGACACCACCTTCCTTCAAGACATCAACATAGGGCTTGCCTGCATATCAAACATTGATATCAGAAATCAACAAGCATTCATTCTTTTAAAGAAAGCATCAAGTGCAGGGTTTCGAAACAATACCAGCATCATTTTTTTGATAGAGGGTTTCCTCAAAGAGAATAACACCACTGAGGTACTGGAGAGCACCGGAGTAGTGAAGGGAGCTCACATAGAGCACGTCTGTTCTCTTCAACGTTCTCTACGTTAATGCTTGAAACGTTTGCCAATTGTTCCAGTGGATTCATCAGCAGCCAGGATACCCTTTGCAGGGGTGCCAATGTAGGCAGCGTTTTTAGCTAGCTCATCTGCAAGATTTTTATGATTAAAAAATAATAAGCCACCAATTAACCAGTAAAGGATTAAGAAACAGAGATCCAACTATGGATAAAAAAAAATAGTCTAAGGGTAAATCGATAAGTTTCGTAATCCCACATCTAAAATGAAATTTCCAAGCAAATGAACAACTCTACCAATTCAATCATGATTTTTTATAAACTAAAATCAGATTGATATCATTATGATTCGAAAGGACATATCAAGACAGGTAACTAAATTGCAACTAAAGAACAAATATTCTAAACTACTCAAAGCTAAAATGGACTCGATCGAGTACATGCATGAATATGAAGAGATCAAAATTAAGTATGAAGTTTCAAAACTATTAAAAGTTTCAAAACTCTTAATAAAATTTTGATACTTCATGGGTTTCAAAGTAAAATTAATTGTCATAATGTCAAAATTAGCTCTCAACGTTTATCAAAATGATCATTTTACTTGTTATTCTATTTTTTAAAGTATTCTGTCCACCAACGTTTCATTTTAGGGCAAAAACCCCCTAAACATTTGACAGAATAATCATTGTCCCTTATTTTTTTCCTCTGAGGCATTTTAGCCCTCAACGTTTCATTTAGATTAAAATACAAGTTTTTGGAGCGTTAATCATAGGCAGGCCAGTTTCTGCGATTTAGTGGTCTGGGGCAAATATAAAAATTAAGCCCCTAATAAAAATATTACAAAAGAATGAATTAAAGAATAATTAAGTGAAAAATAAAAAAATAAATTTAAATGTCATTTTAACATTACTGTTAATTTTTAATGATGAATAACAAAAAGAAACAAAATGTAATGTTAAGTATGATTTTAAAGAAAAATAATAATGAAATTATCAAAATGGAAATAAAATAATAAATAAGTGATTAAATAAATGATTTATTATTTTTAAATATTATAGTTTAATCCTTGAGTAAGTGAGGCCTTGGGCGAGTGCCCCTGCCCAGAGATGGACTTGTGTGTTAACTAATGAATTTCAATCTATAGGAGAAGTTTTCTGACCTAAAGTGAATGTTAGACGACAAAATGTTCCTATAAAAATAGAGATAAAATGATTATTTTGATAAATGTTGAGAAATATTTTTAGTATTATTGCCAAATTATTTATGGGCCAACCTCTGGGCATATCACTCTCATTTAATACATAATCATGTATCAAACTTGTAGTACGAATCAACTTAATTAATTTATTTATTTTTCGACCATCACTCTAATTCATATGTATGAATTTAAAATTACGTGTCATCATTTGATGAGTTGTAATTAATATAATAAAGGATAAACTACGTGTTTAATACCTAAATTATTAATTTTGATTCGTTTTAGTACTTAAACTTTCATTTTCTTAAATCATACATAAAATTTAGTTTTTGTTTCATTTTAATACCCCGCCGTTTAGTTTTGAAAAAAGGGAAAGTTTAGGTGTCGAAACATGTTTAGTACCTAAATTACACTTAATTTTTTTTTTAAAAAAAATGAAAATTTAGGTACTAAAACGGATCAAAACTGATAGTTTAGGTATTAAACGCGTTAAGTTTTTAATAACAGAATATTAAAATGAAAAAAAAATTAAACTTTAGGTATGATTAAAAAAATGAAAGTTTAGATACTAAAATATAAAAAAACTGATAGTTTAAGTACTAAATACATAATTTACCCTATAATAAATTTCTTATTTGTAATATTTAAAAAGAATACTATTAACGTAACAATATATCATATCATAACTCTCATTTATGTAAACATGTCGTATCATAATTTTTATTTTCATGATTTTAGTTAGTTTGAAATATGAGTTTACTAACTGTTTACGTCTATAGAATCATTTTGATCCAAAATAAAATATTAAAGGTTAAATTGCTTTAAAAAATTAAAATAATCATTTGATCAAATGTCGAAAATAATTCTTGATATTGAAAGTTATTGATATAATGCAGGTAAATTACACAAATGATCCATCGATTATATGATGCAATTTTATTGAGTCCATCAACTATTAAAAGTTATAAAATCATCATTCGACTATTCATATATATTTCAAAATTTTTCTTTTTTGTTAAAAAATTAGTGTCAAATTTGAGTTAGATGTTAACTTGTTAACTGAGATATGATAAAATCTGATCCGGAACCGTTTGAGTTTTTTTTTATGGATTGACACTCCATTTATATTATGTCGAGCCAGTGCTTGAAAGCAACAACAATATCGATATACAGGGGCGGACCCAGGGGGTTGCCAGGGGTAGCCCGGGCAACCCCTCAAATTGTGAGGAACATTGATCAAATGATATTATTTTAGTATTTATATATATATATTTTGTGATTTTTAGGTAGAATCCCTATATTTCAGATAAATTCTCATAGAAAAAAAAAATTATACAACAAAATTTTCTACTTAGTGTTAATTTTTTCTATTTTTTTTAATTAATACAAGTGTCACCTTTAATATTGTGCAACCCCTAAAAAAATTATAAGAATTTTTTGTGCAACCCCTGAATTTTTGTCCTGAGTCCGCCCCTGTCGATATACATCATTAAAATATGATTTTATATATTATCTCAATCAATAAGTTAATGTCCAGGTCAGACAACTATTAATATTTTAACAGAAAATGACGAGTTTAGAACATATGAATATTTTAGTGATCATTTTTTTATATACTTTTCAATAAAAGTTATTTAAAAAATGCACATGAAATGATGGAATTATATGATTCCTACAATTTTTATGTTTTTTAAATGTAAAGAAAAGCAAGGAGTTAGATCAAATCTCCCGGTATTATCGATGAGTGGCACTACACATCTCAATCGACCTAAAGCTAGCCGAGCCGAGATCCTTATAGGGGCCGGATATTACCCCAACCCGATTCTTCCTCCAATATCCGGTTCACATTTCTCTTATTCATCCCAATATTGTAGCTTCCAAAACCGATTTCCCCTATCAAACATAATAAGACCGCTCCCAATAGACCAATCCCGACCCCTAAACCCGGATCCATTCTCTTCTTCTTCTACTTCGCTTCTTCCATGATTTTGAAGTAACCCGTTTTAGTATCATCACCCGTTCCCAACAGGGTTTGGACCGGGTAATTCAATATGTAGCAAAACCCGGATGCATTATTATAAACTGCCCCGTAACAACTACAATTCTTTTCACACGTGTTTTCACATTCTTCTAGAGACGGCGTCGTTTCGTACGTCGTTTGATCCTTAAACGGCACGTCCACTCCCCCTCTCCTTAAAACTTTAACGTCGTTTCGAGTTTTCGGGTCGGTGCACATGTCGTTTTTCGAATAGGAGCCCGAACCGGAGCACTTACCCGGTGAGAACATCGTGCTGTTATCCAAACAAGAGCAACCCGTCCCTGGAGTGCACAAGCCGTACGAACTGCATGGGCGAGGCAAGTCGCAAGTTTCAGTAATAGCTTGATAATCCAAAACTCAACTTGAACGGGACCAATAATAAGCTTTGAGGTTCCCGTCCGATTCTAACCGGACCATAAGGAGTCCGTCAAGTTTTTGTACATTCCAACCACCCATCTGAGTCAACTCGGACGTGAATCGGTCCACCGCCTTCAATAATCTGAGCTTTGGCTTGTAAAGCTCTGTGCTTCCAGTAAATTTGGTCGGAATCGGAATCAAATTTAGCGTACAATCCGATGAAATCATTACCCAGACGCATTGAATACAGACCGTTTGAAGAAACGAAAGGTGGACCATATTCATACCACCAGGCAACTAAAATTAGTGATGTCTCTTAAATTTTTTAAGTCAAGCCCACTCCAACGTATGTACTTACATCATCCTCATTTTTTATATACTTTCATAAAAGTTATTTAAAAAATGCACATGAAATGATGGAATTATATGATTCCTACAATTTTTATGTTTTTAAATGTAAAGAAAAGCAAGGCGTTAGATCAAATCTCCCGGTATTATCGATGAGTGGCACTACACATTCAATCGACCTAAAGCTAGCCGAGCCGAGATCCTTAGGGGCCGGATATTACCCCAACCGATTCTTCCTCCAATATCCGGTTCACATTTTCTTATTCATCCCAATATTGTAGCTTCCAAAACGATTTCCCCTATCAAACATAATAAGACCGCTCCCAATAGACCAATCCCGACCCCTAAACCCGGATCCATTCTCTTCTCTTCTTCTTCGCTTCTTCCATGATTTTGAAGTAACCGTTTTAGTATCATCACCGTTCCCAACAGGGTTTGGACCGGGTAATTCAATATGTAGCAAAACCCGGATGCATTATTATAAACTGCCCCGTAACAACTACAATTCTTTTCACACGTGTTTTCACATTTTTCTAGAGACGGCGTCGTTTCGTACCTCGTTTGATCCTTAAACGGCACGTCCACTCCCCCTCTCCTTAAAACTTTAACGTCGTTTCGAGTTTTCGGGTCGGTGCACATGTCGTTTTTCGAATAGGAGCCCGAACCGGAGCACTTACCCGGTGAGAACATCGTGCTGTTATCCAAACAAGAGCAACCCGTCCCTGGAGTGCACTAGCCGTACGAACTGCAGGGCGAGGCAAGTCGCAAGATCCAAAACTCAACTGAACGGGACCAATAAGCTTTGAGGTTCCCGTCCAATTCTAACCGGACCATAAGGAGTCCGTCAAGGGTTCGTTGAAAGCTGTTAAAAGATTCAACATCCACTGGGACTGTTCCGTTTTTGTACATTCCCAACCACCCATCTGAGTCAACTCGGACGTGAATCGGTCCCCCGCCTTCAATAATCTGAGCTTTGGCTTGTAAAGCTCTGTGCTTCCAGTAAATTTGGTCGGACTCGGAATCAAATTTAGCGTACAATCCGATGAAATCATTACCCAGACGCATTGAATACAGACCGTTTGAAGAAACGAGGGTCATGGCAGAAGTGAAATTTTGAGTTCCGACAAGGGTATTGTGGGATGATCGAAACTTTGCCATAAAACAGTTGGGACGTTGACTTTGTGCTTTTTTGTATCTGGAGGTTGGAGTTATTGAGGAGGAAGCTTGTCACCATGAGTTGAGTTGACCAAAACGTCATTGTCCACGGATCTGAAATCACAAGACTGCCATTGAAGAAGACTTTTGTGCGGTCTGACCACCGAGATAAGGTGGTAGAGTTGGCGAGCCACAGGGGTTCAAGGGAAGGTACGTGGAGGACAGCCAGACCAAGTTGGGTTGGAGGAAACCGAAGGAGAACTGACCCGAGGATCGTTGAGGAGAGGTTGGAAGGAGGAGATTGAAGGATTTGGGGTGGCTTGAAAGCCTTTGAGAAGCTCTTGGGCGGCGGCGGTATATGGCAATTTCAACGTGCAGAGAAACTGAATGATGAGTACGAAAAAGAGCTGTGTCGAACGTGGACGAGTCACCAAGTGAATGATGTTTCCATTTTGGACGAAATAGGAAAAGAGAGAGAGAGAGAGTGCGAAATTTGGGAGGAAAGCATACATGGAAGGCATTTATAGTTACTACAGTCTCAATAGGCATTATGATATAAAATAATTTGTGATTGACTTTTTTCAGATTTTTAATTTTTTCTTTTTAAGTTAATTGATCAAATTTGAATAATATATCTTTGTAACTTTAATTTATTTTTGATTTTCTATAACTTAATCTCTTAATTATATATATATATAGTTTAATCATTCAAATGTCTAACTCTTTGTAAATTTTTATTTCATAAATCCGTTGACTCCTTTAATACTCTCATTAATACATTATCTTTAAAATATCTTCTCTAAAAATAATATTATATTTTATTATATAATTTTAGATGACTTCCAAGAAAAAAAACCCAAATAATAATTTCTTTTTAAAAGTAAAAGATGTTGATATTTTGAATGTTTTTATTATTATTTTAGTTTCTATCGAAAAGAGTAGATGAGAAAGAAATATTTAATAATATGTAATAATTAAAGAATTAGGTATATATAGTGAGGACTGGATTCATTTCTAGGTGGCTTAAAGTTGGAATTGAATGGAAGGGTAATGCAGTTTATAGAGAGAGGTATTGTAAAAAAGAAAGATAATACCTAAATTCATGTTTCTGTTTAACAACCTTCTCCTATTTGGCTGGTTTATTTTGATTACATGTATGATTCAAACTCAGGAGAAGGAGAATGTAAGTCTACTACTGACCTTAACATGCACATCACATTAACCCTAATAAATATAAAATATAATGTAAAAATATACAATTATAAGATGTTAATGGCAATAATATTACACGTGAATCAAGCAATGGGGTTGAAAATTCAGCAGTCAAGGGGAAAAGAATCAAGCTCTATTTCCTTCTCAACCACCCATCATTTTCTTCCATTAATACTACACTTTCTTTTCTCCCAATTGTTGTGTTATCATCGGTGCTTAATGCTAGTTACTAAAACATGAAATCAACTTGCTTTTTGTTAAGATTTGAACTACATTAAAAAGGGAAAGCCTTGGCCACTTGACTTGTGCCATTTCCAATCAAAAAATACCGTAGAGTTACTTTTGAGCGGGAAAACATAGAAATGTGAACTGGATTGAGTTTGCCAGTTCACAATGCGGACAATTTAAGTGAAGGATTTGACAAATGGTGAAGGTAGTTGGGAAAATAATTATTTCTCTTTATCCATTCATGCTAGAGTAAATGCAATATAAGAAAGCAACGGAATATGTCAATTGTCAGGTATAAAGTGACAAGAGAACACTCGCATTATTTGTTTCCAGAACCAGAAATGTATAGGCTTAGGTTCATGTTTTGTTATACAACTCATTGGGTGGAATGAGATCTACTGAAAAAAAAGAGAGAAGGTATGGATGCTTATTTCAATGGATTTGTCAACCGTACAAGTATCTGGAAGACATTTGTGAGTCGGTACTAGATAGCTCTTAGACATGAATGGACCGAGGAATGAATGGTAGATGGAACAGTCGTCCTCTTTGAAAATTTCAAATTCTCATATATTTTAAATATTTTCTATCGATAAATATTTATGTTCATTAAATTTTATAATCTTTTAAAATTGTATATATTCACCTCATAATGAAATCATGCGTCAATCCGTACTATTAGAGATAGGAAAAATTAATCAAGAGTAGAGTTGATTTAAAATTACAATATCATCAAATTAATTTGGATTCTATTAGTAGATGTAACTGGAAAGGATTTTGACGTCCATGGGCGGAGCCAGCCTATTACGAGGGGGTGTCAAATGACATCCTATTTTTTTAAAAAAATTTCTTATAAATTTAATATAAAAATATTTTAAAATAAAATAAAATATTTTGTTTGAAAAATATTAGTATCTTTAAACATAAATTAACGCTTATTACTCATTTTCATTCATTAAAAAAATTTATTTATATAATTTTACTTTTAACAGTTCAAAATAAATTATCTAAATTTGACGTTTTAAAAATATTTTTAACTCCTCTCCTATTGAGTCCAATATTTTTAGATTCGCGGCTATTTGATATGCCGACTCCAATATTATTTATCACATTAGCTAAAATGATCAACATGACTGTATTTATAGTTTATTAGAATCCAATACCAATCTATTATCCAAATGCTTTGACTTTAAGATGTTATAATGCAAAATTCTTTAAGAGCACAAATAGCTAGCTAGGCCCCTCTTTACTGATATAAATAAACTAATTCCTGGGAGAAATATTAAATTAGGAATAACATTGAATTGAATGGAATGTGCCTCACATACTCATTGATGTAAACTTATATTATATTATTTGCACATCAAAAAATATTAGTATAGTAACAACTTGAAATAAACAAAATTTTGGGGCTAACAAGGTCTAATACCATTCGTCTCTCAAAGAGAGGAGAAACAAACTGAAACAACAAAATAAGAAACTAAAATATTCTGTTTATTCTTCAATAATGAAGAGAGACCTACACAAAGTGCCAATTTTGAAGCTGGATGGCTGCTCCCTTTAATCTTAACTAATCCAAAGTATGATAACAAGCATCTTCGAAGATAAAGGAGCTTACCTTTTTAATACCACCGACCAGTCCCGAGTCATGAGCTGACAATCAATTTGCATGCACAAGAACTCTCGTCTCCATTTCCTACCTCACCATCCTTTGATTGGATATTCAGCTACACTGCTCCATTAAACATCCATTCTCCCGGCCCCGCCTAAAATAATCTTCAAATACCTCACCACATAACATGTATGCATGCAGATTTTCATCAGCAGGAACCATAAGCTCAGCCTCTTCTGATGTCTTTTCCAACTGGTCCACAGAACCAACAAATCTAAATACCAATTGGTCAGCCTTCCCAGCAATCCAATTATCTGACCCTGCATACCATCCCCTCAATGCTCTATCCAACACTTTTCATTCAGTCTTTCCCATGGCATGCCACTCCAAGTGTATATCAAGCATGAATGTTGATCCGATAGTGATTCGTATCCAATTTGACTTGGAATGTTGAATCAATTCAACCGTTAATTGAGTCAAAAAAAAAATGAATAAGACACTAATGTTTCACAAAATAGTCATTTTGACCCATTTTTTTTAAAACACTTTAGCCTTCAACGTTTTACTCTGAGATAAAATATTTCATGATTGGATGAAAATTATCAGTTGACTAACGCTCAACGCATGTTATTGATGTGGGTTTGTCACATGTCTAAAGTGATAACATAATACACACAACATATCAAAAGTTATATTTGACATATATCACGTATCAAACTATTAATTGACGTGACACGTTGAAGGTGATGACGTAATACACATCACACGTCAAAAATTATAATAATACGTGTTATATATAAAAAAGTGATGATATGTTACATTCATATGCCATGATAAAGTTAGCTTGTTATGGAACCGCTTCCATAAAAAGAAAAGAAGAAGAAGACAAGTGCCGACCAAAGTTTTGGGTTGTTTCCAGGCAATGAGAAATCAGGATCTCTGTGGTGGGGAAGATATTTTTGATATGTGGGTCAAAATACGGGGGGACGAAGCTAAATCCACGAGGCCAATGAAATGAGTGCGTTCTTCGTTCGGCCAATGAAATGAGGCCAATTTCCACAAATCACATTTTAGACTTGTATGTCATTTTTTTTATTAATTTTTGAGTTACCACGTATACTCTTATTAATATAATTATTAATACTTTATTATTGAATTAGACATTCCATCGGTTATCCATTACTATTTGTCGTCTCCATCTCTGTTTCGCAGTCTGTCAATCCAAAGCAATCATTTTTATCTAAACCCAAAGCAACGTCAAAGTAAATCCCTCAACCCACAGCCAACATCCTTAAATCAAGAACAACTCAATTTAACCTCACCACCATCACCTATCATTTCACTATTCTCGCCCTCTCGGTTACCTTCAATTCATTACCATCAAATTTCTCACTCACCCAGGAATCATTTTAGTTCCTCAACAATCCCTCATTATCAAACCAAGCACAATCCCCCGTCACTATTAACCATCATAAAACTCAATACCCATGCAACAAATATTTATTGTCAACATTAAAATCCAACCTAAATCTTGAACCAAATACAATATTATAGCCGTCAATACTAAAAAACAGAAAAAGAGAAAACTTTTTGATTCATCGGTTAACCAAGGAAGAACTTACGATAAAGAAAAAGAAATCTCATAATCAAGTATGGAAAAAAATGTTATACGTCACTTTCAGGTTTCTAGAGCTCCGACAAAAAAAATTAGCTGATCTTATTCTCATATATAATGGGGTGAGGGGAGGTAAGATAGTAGACTACCCACAACGCCAGGTTGAGAGCAGCTTCCATGAAGGACCTCCAACAGTCAGAATTATGAATTGTCCACTATAGGACTCGATTCCACGACCACAAAATTAAGAGTCTTACGCTCTACCAACTGAGCTAGACGGGCAAATTGTCTGTAATTCAAGCAGTGAAAAGTAGGGATGGCAAAAAAACTCGAACCCGACGGGGAAAATCGAAAACCGAATTAAACGGGGATAGGGAAAAATCGTTTATGTTAAACGGGGACGGGGAAAACCCGATTACCCGGCCCGATACTCGGCCCGATAAATATTAAAAATAATTATTATATATATATAATATAATAAATTTAAATTAAATTAAAATATATATATATAATATTTATATATTTAATTTAAATATATATACTCGGCTCGATACCCGTTTAAATAACCGTTTATGCTAAACGGGATACTCGTTCCCCACGGTTTTCCCCAATTACCCGATGGAGATCCCCGTTTAAATCTCTGCAATTTTTTAAACGGGAACAATACGAATTTTTTAAACGGGAACGGAGGGACCAATATCCGGCCCGAACCTGACCCGTTGCCATCCTTAGCGAAAAGATAGACTATGGGAAAAAGACCATTATATCTTGATTTGAAGTTGATTTAACGGTGGATGAAGATTATCAGAAACAAGTTGAAGAGTTTCAACATAGATCCGTCAAGCTTGAGACATTTTTTGGGTGAAAACACGTTAAATTCATGCTCATAAGATGAAAAGAGTCTGCAAGAAAAATTTAAGGGTCACCATCATCGATGGTAGGTGATGACTGACATGAAAAATGATGTGGCGTCCAACGGTGACAAGAAGAAAAATTATGAAAAAAATAGAGAAAATGAGGGAATGAAAAGGGAGAGAACGAAAGAAGAAAATAAGAATTTTATGGAGATTCAAAACAACAATATTTTACCGTAGATTTGGTTTTTCAAAATAATGTTATTTTGATGTTTGGGACATGTCATAATATCATTAAATTGTTAATAATAAAGTGATCAAAATAAATGCAGTTTAAAATTAAGTGAGTATTTTTTAATTTAATGACGAAATAAGATAAAAAAATCTAATGATATTCATGTAATTTACCCTTGTTCAAAAGAACCAACCTACTGAGAAAAAAAGTTGGGTCATGTTAAAAAGTATTATGATCGGTTTCATCGATTACCAATCAAAAGAAAGTTTCAATAAAATATAATTTAAAATATTATCCAGCTAACCTAAGATGTTAAGCATTTTCATAATGTTTTCGGTAGCAACTTAAAATATTATTTGAGTTTTAAAATTGATTAAATTTAATAGTAAGAACAAGATTTAGATTGTAATCGAAAATGTTATCTATTTATATAATTTATTATGATTTTGAATTACATTTTAGGTTGTAACTTAAAATGTAAGCTGGTAACCGAAAAAGTTATATTTTGTTATAACATTTCGATTTACAATCGAAAATGTTACAAATATCTAAAATATCCAAATTTAATACAATAATAACATCAACCGAAAGTTAGGCTGTCATTATTTAGGCTCTCCCCTTTCTCCCTACTTTCTTAAAAGAAAAAAACACTAAATTCAGTCACTCTCAATTCTGTTTTCTTCAACGCTTGTTTCAAACCCTGACGCCTAGATTTCCAATGACCCTAAGATTTGATAAATGTAGTCCATGGGATTGGATTTCCATTTTCGACCGTAATCTTCATTGACTACTGGCTTGAAGTTTCGTTTCTCTTCACTTATTAATACAATTGAATTGGGCTACAGTGGTGACTGAGGATATACCTAAAAGATCTTTAGAAAATATTATTTTTATTGAGCTCAAGTGACCAAACCCAAAGCATATTTTTACTGTAAATCCATTTCCAATTCTTGAAAGACTTTTCTTTAACAGGATTTTGAAGTACTTCACATTTGGAATACAATTTAAGTTGTTGATTAGTTATACAAGTGGGAGTACAGATATGAAATCAGCAATTTAATATCAGTGATGAGGATGCAATGCCAACTCCTGTCTGCAGTGATCAGCTTTATTATGTTTCAACCTCGTCCCAAACCATGGATCTGTCTTCAAACCCCAGCTCTAATTGTTGAAGCCTGTTATGTTGAGCTAACCTGCTCATTGCAGCAAGACCTGAAACAAGAACCAATTAGGATGATGAACAATGATAATAAAATAAACAAAGTTCCATTCCAGTATGTACTAGGATTTGGTCATACATCTCTGGATCAATCTTTAGAGTTGTGTGCACTAACACTCAGCAGCCAAATTCTTCAGGTGAACTGGATCATTGTTGCACATTTTTTTTTGGTAGTTGAGAGAGCCATTTTTCGTCGGGATAATCTACTAGGACGGCAGAAAAAAAGAACTTATAAATTGCTAGGAACACTCATTTTGATCATGCCACGAATAATGACAGTGTCAACCAAGGAGCATTGATCACTATTCTTAGAGGGCTATTTACAACTATATGCCACTGTTCTCTGGATTACATGATTTCTTTCGGTTGGGTTCTTTTTACAACCACTACTAATATCTGTAAGGCTACAAGTGTTGTTGGCTTCGTTATGTTATGTATGTAAAGTTCCTTCTAATGCCTCAGGTCATCCAATAACCAAGTAAACTTGTCACCACTGGAAACAACCTTAAAGAAGGCAAGCATCACCATGATACAAAGCTTATGTTGACCTTTGTATGGTCTTTATGTGATATTAAGTTGCTAGTTTTTGTTTTAATAATTATAGAAAATTATCTATTATGTGCTTAATTAAAGATTATAATTGTAAATCTTTAATGTAATTTAGTATATTTCCTATTTTGAATAAAATTAGTGATTTTCTTTTTAAAAAAAAGAGTCATAATCATAACATAATATAATTATAGTAACATCTAAGAGTTCTAGCAGTTTAGAAGTTTCGGAATTCCATACTTTCATACATATAAAAACTGATAAGGACTTAAGGCATGTATACAACAAACAATCACATGACATACATCTTCCAACATTTCATGCAAATTGTAATCACACACTTAAGTGATACAGTACAATTATATGTCGATCATATCATATATTTAATCATTAAAACAAGAAAGTGTAGAACTAGATGAGGAACACACTAAATTAAGGTTTTAAGGTTAACTAGTTATTTGAAGATTTTAAGGTTTGAAAATTTAAAACATTATCCAAAGACGAGATAATTTTTAATCAATTTTGTAATATCGTTTGATTTTTTAAAGTCCGGATGTTTAAATTAATTTATTTAAAATATGTTCGATTTTGTCAGTTCACGAGCAGCGCCGGTTTTGCCATGTCGGAGAAAAGCTGTAAGTTTTTGAACATGTTGCAAGCCTTGGCAATGACATGTTTTAGTTCGGGAACTTCCAGGTTTTATTTGTGGCTAGTATAGTAAACCTGATCATTAGTTTGAATTTTTATATTTGAAAATGGTCATCCATTGCTTGTTGCATTAAACGCTGAAGATAATACTTTTGATTATTAAGAAAAATGAAAATTGCAAGCAATTCGTTTCAAAACCATCCCTATACTATTTGGGGTCTAAACCATGAAACTGCCTCCATTTGCTCCTTATCATCCCTGTGACAACATAAAATTTTATTGGGTTTCCCTTAATTTCTTGGCTATTCACACCGCCGACAGCCCCGGAAGTTGCTTTTAAGTGTTGGGGACGATGGTGCCGATGTATCCGATTCCGACGACGAAGAAAGTAATCGATTGAATTAAGATATACGAAGTAGTAGTTTCTCCCGAACGCATAATCGTAGCAGCCACAGAAGAAGAGGAATGCTCCAATATAAAGCTCCAACAAATGGAGTCTGCCAACAGGAAATGAGAGTTGTATCAAAATTACTATATAAGTTTGGTGATTTTAACGAGAGTTTAAGGTTGTTTTTTTTACCTTTCCCCAAACCTGAATCGAGGTTTCCTTGGTGCTTTAGTGGTTGCTTTAGCCTTGAGAGCATCTCCGAGTTTCTCGGTGACGATCCATTCGTTTACTGATGTACCGGCTTCGAATAGGCCGATTAAGGTAGCCTTGGTCCGATGCAATGACATCACGTTTTCAAAGAGGATCCAGTAGAACAATAAGTGAACTGACCTGAAAAGAGAAACATAGTCAAGGTTAGTGCTGGAATGTCTTCTTCTAACATTGATTTGGGAAGAACTGAAGGAAAAAAAAGGACCTTGGAGTTCCAACTGCGTTGAGCATGGTAATAATGCAAGGAACATAAACCGCTCCCCACTTTGGAACCTCAACCTCAGGTACAAGAACACTTAGAGGTAAAACAACGCAGTAAAATATGAAAGTAACGATGTGCCCAACAATCTTTCTGACCACAAAGAAGCTGTAGATCACATATTTTCTTCCATATGGTAACTTTCTGTAGTAAATTTAATCAGAAAAAGGGTTAAATTCCAGTAAGCCAAAAATATCTGAACACTTTTTTAACTCAAATCTACCAATCTAACCTTGTTTGTAATAATCTCCATAAACATTTTCCTGAAAAGGTTAGCAGGACCACAAGACCATCGGTGCTGTTGGTGGCGAAAGGCGTTCAAGGTACTTGGCAATTCATTTTCACCTATAGTCACAGCAGTAGAACTCTGAATGTTGTATTTTATTTGTAAGCAAAATAAATTGGATATTTAGCTGTAAAAGTGTCAATTCGATATCGATCTTTACTTGATTTTAAAATACCTGAGCGCTTCCGAGGTAAAGGAATTTCCATCCTCTCAGACTAGCTCGAACTGATAAATCCATGTCTTCCACTGTAGTTCTATCTTTCCATCCTCCTGCTTCATTTATAGCAGCAATTCTCCACACTCCAGCAGTTCCTATACATGTTTAATCAATTAATTTCCATAGAGTCTTTTTTTTTTTGAATTTTATTCATTTTTTCCTTACCATTGAAGCCGAAGAAAGCATGGCTGCAAGAGCCCACTTCTTGTTCGACAGTGAAATGATAGTCCAGTGACATTCTTGCATTCTTGTCAGCAGGCACTCATCAGCATTCACTGTAATTCATTAATGAAAATCTCTTATTTATCATAATGATAAAATCAATGTTCACATGGATAATGACCAAGTCCCACTTTCAAGAGATTGCACATGCTAACCGGTGAGAATAGAGAGAGATACCCTCTAGATATTGTTTAAGCCCAAACATGCCCTTCTCCAGGGCAGTTTTTTCAAACATTTTTTGGACCAACGATTGGGTTGGGGACCCTACAACAGCATATAAACTCGTTTTCGAACGTTTGACTCGGTAATCTTTTGTCAATGCTAATATTAGTAGAGGATTACCGAATATCCAACGAGCTTGAACCAATGCAAGTTCAGGATTATGCATAAGAAAAGGAATGGTGCGCCTGAGGAAATCGGATTCCGGTTGAAAATCAGCGTCGAAAATGACCACGTAATCGCAACGTTTAGCGTACTCGTGTTTCAGGCCTTCTTTTAGAGCCCCTGCTTTGTACCCAGTTCTATTCGCTCGTATCTCGTACTTGATGTTGATACCTTTGCGTGCCCATCTTTGGCACTCAAACTCCACCATTTGCTTCATTTTGTTTTTTCAGTAAATGTCAATTTCCATGCAAGAAAACAAGATAACCCAAAACCAGAAAACTCAAATCAATTCACCTTAATTGTATAGTCCGTTGAATCATCAAGGACTTGAATAAAGAACCGATCAGCAGGCCATGAGAGGCCACATACAGCTCGAATGGAGAGTTTATAAACCTGCATTGTTATAGGCAAAATTGATCACTGGAACAAGAAAATGTTATAGGATTTTGGGAATGAAAAGTACCTCTCTTTCATTGTACATTGGATTTGAACCAGAATCATGGGATAAGCTGAGTGTCCTAACTCGGTATCGTCTTTCAATGGCTCCCATTTGTACCTCACCTCTGGTTTTCGACCAAGGAGCTTGATGAACATTATCACGATTCCCATGTAAACCCTCTCCATGAAAAGCATCAAAGACATGATCAAGCAAATGACAATAGCGATTCTCAGCAACGGTACGATCAGTGGCGTTTTGATTTGACCCCAAATCCTTACCATTTGCATGGAGATATCATCTGCCGTTCCCTGGATTAATCCATCAGGAAGAATTGTCGTTGCAGAAAACCGATCCATTTCCTAGTTATAGACCAAATGTGAAGTCAAGAGCAATAGTGCATTGTGGGATGAAGGAACAAAAACGCTAGACCTGCTTATGTACTATAGGGCATTGCTTGTAGAAAAGCCAATGAATGTTTCTTTGTCCTGCTTCTGTTATCTCGGAGAAGAACAGAAGCAGAGTACTTGAAACAAGTGAGGGATGATTGAAGAGATAGCAATGCCTTTTATAAGCTCTTGTTCTTGTTATTTTTTATTCCTAATCTCATGAGGTTTAGTTTCACCACAAAATGTGCGGTTCTAGAAGAAGTCAATAGCTAAGGAGAAGATGGAGGGATTGCATTCATTTGGTTTCCTGAAGGAATTCCACTGCTGAATGATGTCATTTACCGTCCACTTCGGCTCATATATTTCGAGTTTTCCACCCTGTATTGCAATTTTTTATAGGATAGACTATGTAGTTAGCGAATAGCGATTCATTTACTCGCATGGTTTCGTTTTTATCATTTATCCTTTTCTTTTAAATTACACTTAGTATTATGTTTTAAGTACATACTATTAAAAAAATTAACGATATATTGATATCAACTTAAGATAATGTTATGATGATGTTGATATATTATATTAAAATAATATTATGTTATTATTGAAAAAATAAATTATCATGTTAATATTACCATCAATTCTTTAATGACTTGTTCCAAAACATAATGTTACATATAATTTAAAAAAAATAAATGACAAAATAAAATTACATAAATAAATAATTAAATATGTAGTTTATCTTTTCTCTTATGATTTAACTCCATGACAAGATGCATTAACTTGTTTAAGAAATTTTTAATTTTTAGTATATATATTAGTTTCGAACTATGAGATGATGACAAAAGATAAAAAAACAAAACTTAGGATTGAAAATGCTAAAACGTTCTTGAAGAATATGTAATTTTTGATGCAGCTTATCGAAGTCTACTTGTCCAAGAGGGTTCTCGTTGAGTCTCTTTAAGTGGTTTGGATACATCCTTATATGGTCAAAGGTACATATTTTTGGCAGATAAATTGTAACAGCATTGTTTGTTGAAGCCTAAAGAAGATATTCAAAATGAGAGAAAAAGTCGTCGTTTGTAGGTTAAAGCTGTTTGACTGGCGTATGAGATAAAGAGAAGAGAACCTTATGTCCCCTGATAAAAGGTAATTTGGTTTCCCCTACACATTCCTAGTTATTCGATCATTACCTGATTGGTCAAGAGAAGTTTTTGAAAATGAATATTTCGGAATTGTGCGATTTGGAGTGCTATTTTAGAAACTAAAGATCATTTATTTTTCCAACTATCCATTTTTGTGTTGTGTTTGGAGGAAGATTTTGAGACTTTATAATTTGAGAAAAGATGTTACAGATTGAGCTTCTTGTCTGACAGGGAAAATCCTTGTTAGTTCTCTTTGAACTGCTTCTTGTCTAAAAGGGAAAGTCCTTGTTTAAAACTTGTTTGGTGTGTTCATATCTATTATGTTTGGGAAGAGAAAAATGTTCACCTATTTATAGGTAGATCTCGGACTGTGAAAGCTATAAAACAGATTGTTAGAGTCAAAATTAACAGCAATTAGTTTAATTGCTCAGACGTTATAAATAATAAACTTTGGATAACATGAGATTTCCCTAAATTTTTTGTTAGTAATCTCATTTACTTTATAACTTTATAGCGGTTTTATGCTTCATAAATAATACAATTGAAATTTATCCAAAAATAATAAAAATAATTAAATTAACTTTTTTATTTTAAATAAAACATTTTTTTAACCTTAAATTCGACGAGAAATTCATCATCACTCATCATCGTCATTACTAATCATGCAAATTGTTGATGATCATCGTCGATCATAATATTTGGGTCTCAAAATTTTGGACTCATTGTTTTCCATCTCTTAAACGCACATTTAGTGTTCATTTGACTCAATAAAACTGGTAATTTGAATTAGAGATGGAAGTTGGATACAAACAAGTAAAACCTAAACTCTTGCAATAAGCTATGAATAAAACAAAGAATTAGTTTATAAAATCTAATAGGAAAAAAAAAAAGGACTGCAGCTACAAACACAGAGGGTTAATCCAATTTTCTTATTACATTATTCCTTAGTTGTTACAACACACGAAAGTTGCCCAGTAAAGGCAACCAAACAACAAGCAAGCTCAAATAAAAATAAAAGTAAATCACACATATCAAATCAAATTAGTTAAACCTCCAGGTGAGGATCCACCTCAACTCTAGCCACCCCTTTTCGATCCTCGGCAGCCTTTGCAACATCCACTTCTCCGACCACCAGCTCACCCACGTCGTTCACAACCTTCTCTTCTTCCTCCTCGTTCACGTAGTTAGGATCTTTCTCGTCGATAGCTGGTGGCACCGCCGTCAGCTCGTTCTCCGCCACCCCATCTGGTCCTTCCCACGTGTACTTCCCTCCATGACCCGACTTCGGAGGTGGCCGACCGATCCCTATCCCGTCAGCCGGGTGTCTTTCCCTCCTTTGTATCCCTTTGTCCTCCAACTTTCTCTCCAAGTACTTAATGGTGTCTATGTTCCGCGTTGGCATTTCTTCCCTTTCAGCTTTCTTTCGACCCTCTTCGTCAGAGCTAACTGCACGTTGCACGACGGTGGCTTTCTTGTCTTCCTTTTTGTTGTCGACTGGTTGCATCTCTGAAATATCTTGGATCTTATGATGTTTTCCAGCTATACAAAGATATTGGATTAGAGTTGATGATTTATAGAAAGAAAGCGAAAGAACTAGAAAGTGGATATTGTTCGAATACAGACATTAGAATCAGATACTAGAAAGTACTTGAAAGAAGCATCGAGACGTGGTGCTGGAAGGTTCTTGTCTGCCACGTTGTTATTCTGGGTTTTCGCCACCTGTCGTTGCAAAGTTTGAACTTTTGCCTCTCATACCTTTGAAGTTTTTGACTTAACGGACTTAGATGGAATTTTTTAAGAAATAATTGCATATCTTTTAAAGCATAGTTGTAGAAAACTTTGCATCACAGTTGGATCTAATTGTTAAAAATGAGTAAATTCTGTATTATAGACTTTGATACAAATTATTCAATTCCCAAATAATGAATATATCTGATAACATATCGTTTTGATGTCAAAGTTTAAACTTAATCTCAATAAAAATAAATATAATAGTATATTGAGAATAAATTTCGATGATGAAATGATTGTTCTTGATTTTTGATTTAGGTAAAAAAATACAAATAAAGTAAAAAGGGGTTTGTTGAAAAATTAAATAAGCAAATAATGTTTTAAAGGAAGATAAAGAATTGAAGAAAGTAAAATTAAAAATCAATATGATAAAATTAGCCTCTTCAAATTCCAATCGATCATTGAATAGGATTTTTCCTCTAGTTAAATGTCGGTTTGAGTTTGCAAGGTTCAATTATTGTAATTCATTTTTTTTTCTTTGGTGATTGATTTTTCCAAATTTATTTTAGGAATCGCAATCCTTGTTCAAATTAATTTCGATTATCGTTGTTAATTCAAAATAATTTAAAAGCGCTTGGAAAAACCCGACTCGAATTATGCTTTATCTATGAAAGTCAAACTCGATCTCAATTTCTCTTAGCGTGCCATCGCTAAGTGTATTCAAGGGAATTCAAATCAACTGATTCTGCAATCCCAACGTTAAACCATAACAACATCCAAACCAAAATATATTTTTGAAGTGAAAGCATTTTGATTTTAGGAAAAACCAATCCCCAATCTAGTTTCAAGAAAATTTAGAATTTAACTCGAGAGGGTATGAGGTGTTTTTTCAATTCTCACAAATAGAATTGATTCATCGTTTTAACCTTTAACTATGGAAAACTTAGCTAAGCATGGTAGAAAACATACTTAACATTTTAAAAGAAAATAAATTAAACTTGAAAGTAAAATAAGCGAAAGAAAAACTTTTATTAATCTAAAGAGAGAAAGAAACAAGACGGTTCAAGAGTTAATGATCTCAATGATCCATTGAAGCTTAAAACCTTAAAAGATATATTTAAAATTAAAAAGATAATTCTTAAAATAAAATAAATCTTAATTTGAATTCAAAAATTCGGTTGACTTTTTGGTCTTCACGCCACTGTTGATTGAATCTTCTAGAAGTTGTTGACTGGATGTCAAGTCAGCGAAGTCATGCCCTAAGTTATACCCACTAATCCAGTCATAATTATAGAAAATAAAAAATTACACAATTTCATCAGTTTTAGCAACGTTTTTGAAATATACTGTCCCACATTAAAAATAAATGAAAAGTTTAAGTTACCAATTTAAAATAACTAATTAAGGAATAATTAATCACAATATAATATATAATTTAATCACTAATCAATATCATATTCATTCATGTCTTTAGCTTACACTTGGGTTTTCTCATACCCACCTAAATATTTCTTCTACTCGATCGCTTTGTGATTCTAGATGCCACCGCTTCACATTCTCCACCACCGGTCAACCACTGAGTTGTTGCACAAGACACAGATAACTGATACAAAGCCCGTAGCTACACCCATTGTTGTGTATAAAAAACAATTAGCAAATGTGATAAACTAAGTTAAGTAGTGTAAAATTTTACGTTAGGAGACAAATTTCAAAAAAATTAGAAATAGATAAATTTATAAAATTTTAGGTGATAAAAAATATTTTCAATAAAAATATATAATTTTAAATATATAATAATTTTAAATTTTTATGGTGGACAGTCGTTTGTCTCTTAGTCTATTCTTGAGTACACATATTATTACAGTAGAATAGGATGATTATTTCACGCTACTTGACGGATTCCGATTTGATTTGATTTAACGGTTGGGTTAAATTTTTTAATTTTAAACATTCGAGTTCGTGTCGAATTAGGTCAAACTTATATCTTTAAGAACTCTATAATTTTGACAATTTTTAAATCTAGTCCTAATTTTATTTAGAAGAGAATGAAAACCAGTAATTCTAGGAAAGTGTAAATAACTTGACCAATCACATTTAAATGTGGTTGCTAAATAACTCTATGTTTTTCTCCCTATTTTGAACTGATAAATTTGATTCTCTTTCAACTCCAAGACCGTAAACTCCTATAATATATATATGTGTGTGTGTGTCACAATTGCTTGAAATTATTTCCTTTTTCGTAGAAATGTATAGCCTTGGAGTACATTGAAACTGGACAGATCAATTTCCAATGCTTAAGAAAAAGCATATGTTCTTCAAAATGCTCACTTGAGATTAACGTGAAACAAAGCACATAACAACAGAATGAAGCGATCCTTCAATGGTTCTTTAATTTATCCATCAAACATCTTCCTTGATATCCACCAGCATAAACCCAAAAATCCGCACTCTACCTTTCTATTTTTAGCTTCGGTTCGACCGATTTCGAGTTTTTCTGTCTCTTTTTGTCTCTTCCTTCGTCTTTTATCACGTTTATTACCATGCCTTCTTCTCCTTTCTGCTAAACTTCATTGGTCTCAGCTTATTTGTTAGGTATGGCTCATAAATATACCAGTAAAGAGGACAGGAGATGGAGCGGAGTGAGCGAAGCGAACGTTAACTGTCCTTACAAAGAAAGTCTCGTTGTGGGGTTACGAATTATATGGGTTGAGGGTGCGGGGGCGCAACCCCGCGGTACGATACAAGATTAATTTTGTAATTATGTACCAGGGTTTTCTATTATAAATAGAGATGTAACCTAGACCTAAAAAATTCAATCATTGAATAAAAACTTCTAGCGCGCACCGAGGGCGTAAGCATATTGCCGAACCTCGTAAAATTCTTGTGTTCTTTTGTTTTCTTTACCCGTTTTCGTCAACATTATTGCTGTGGGAAACCTAACCAAATCGTTCTTCTTGACTTCATTGTTGCTTGCGGGGATGTAACCTGTCTTTTTTTGCTTTTTACACCTGTATGGTTATATGCCTTGTAATTTGAGTGCAACCTTTTTACTGGTTTACTTATTGCATTGTTGTTTTCTTTTTGCTCTTATAATTTCTGGGTTTTGGTAATTTTGGATTGTCTATATACAAGAGTAGGGACGCAGGATTTTATATTAAGTACGGATTTATTAGTGATGGAGTCGTGGTTTGGTGGTTCATGGTTGAATCCAAGGAAGAGTAGTTCAGAGAGTAATGGTAAGGTGCTTGGAATCTTGGCATTCGAAGTTGCCAGTTTGATGTCTAAGGCGGTGAGTTTGTGGCATTTTCTGGATGATGGGGAGATCTTGAAGTTGAGGAAACAGATCACAAACTCAGTCGGAATCCGAAGACTTGTATCCGACAATCAAAATTACCTTATGGATCTTGCACTGAATGAGATAATAGAGAATTTCGGAACTCTGGCAACATCCGTGGCCAGGCTCGGGAAGAAATGCACTGACCCCGTGTATCACTGTTTCGAACATTTCGTAATAGACCCGATTTCGAACAATTTAGACTGGCTCGGCTGGGATTATCGCTTGAAGAAGATGGAGAGGAAAGTAAAGAAGATGGAGAGGTTCGTTGCTGTCATGATGCAGTTGAGTCGAGAGTCGGAAGTGCTGGCAGAACTCTAGCGAACTCTTAGGAGGATGCGTAGAAATGCCAAGTGTGACCAGGATAAATTACTCGAGTGTCGAAAGAAAGTAATGTTGCAGCGGCGGGAAGTTAAAAAACTACGGGAGACGTCTCCATGGGCTCGAACATATGATTTTGTTGTCCGGATTCTGTTGAGAACACTTTTGACAATACTCGAGAGGATCAAATATGTCTTCCGAACCAACCAAATGGTGTCTTTAGATGGAAAGAATAGTCCCTGTCTCTTGCCGAGCGATTCATTTTCGGCTCTAATACCATGTTCATCGCGGTCATATTCGAAAACCAAACGGTCCAATCACGTCAGAGTTGGACCTTTTAGACGATGTGTGTCAGCCGGAAGTAATTCTCTGATTTTCGACAGTTGCGAGACAATCGGGAGTGGATCTTTCAGGTTTATTGGTGCTTACACCACAAAGATGGAGTCATTATTCGGCAACGATAAAATTTATTCTAAACTATGCGTTTTCAATACCAAGCACTTGTTGGATGCTCCTACATCAACACTCGGTGATGTTGCGTTATGTCTCCGATATGCACATATTATTATCATGATCGAGAAACTAGCTTCGGCACCTCACATGATCGGCCTCGATTCGAGAGAAAAGCTGTACAATATGTTACCTTGGAGTATGAGAAATGCTGTGCGTGCTAAACTGAAGTCTGATGCAAAGACTCTGGCTTCATTCGTAATCTCTTCTTCCTTTGCTGCAGAATGGAGACTGGTAATAGTCCGGATATTGGGATGGTTGGCTCCTCTTGCTCACAACATGATTAGGTGGCAGCTTGAGCGCAGTTTCGAGGAACAGCATATGGTTTCCCGGTCTAATGTGCTCTTGGTACAAACACTCCACTTTGCTAATCGAGCAAAAACAGAAGCAGCTATTATCGACATTCTCGTGGGTCTTAATTATGTCTGTAGGATCGAGGGAGCGCACAATAGTATAACTTTTTGAGTCTGTCGAATTTAGGGATGGATCGAAGGGTGCGACAATCTTAAATTCTTATGTAATTCAAGTATTTTCTTTATATTTTCTATCAGTGATCTAATTTCGCACTCTTCAAATTCTATGTCAATTCTGGTTGAGCTAGCAATACGTAATTTTTAAACAAAAGATATCACTTAGGAAAACAATCAACTTCCTCAAACGATGTTGAATACTTCCATTAGGCTTTTTTTCAATGAAGAAACCGGTTCATGTTTCGAACTAACGTTCGAGTATCAGAATGGAGTATCTTGCCATGTATAGTTTCTGAATTTGAGTTGCGTGCCATTGGTAGCAAATATTTCCTGTAGTAACATTAGCTCGCCCTAGTCTCATAAGATAATCAGCATCATTAAGCATTCCATGAATAATAGGGTAATTTTTTTTTATGTTAACTTATCTATAGGTTGGATTTAGGAATGATGATGGGTCGGGTTCTAGTCCACTCGAACTCAAACCCAAATACAAAAACAGGTGAAAAACATCTTCTAAAATTCATTTTTAACGACAAATCATGCATGATCATGAATACACAATCGTTTCTTTGGTATCGCTTCCACTGGTATGAGCTTTCTAGCTGTAATCCCCACCCTTTCATTCATATCGATCGTTTCGGGACATAAGTTGTTCCCAAGCTCCCAGTCAAAGGAATGAAGCAAGCTAGCCAGAGCAAGATGAACTACTTTGTGAGCTACTGGCATGCCTACACAAATTCTTCTACCTGAACCAAAAGGGATCAACTCGAAATTCTGTTCCTTGTACTCTATATTTGACCCTAAAAATCGTTCGGGTTTGAATGCCAAGGGATCCTCCCATGATTCCGGGTCTCTTCCGATTGCCCATGCGTTCACAAAAATCTGTGTCCCTTTCGGGATGAAATACCCCATATACTTGGTCTCTTGCATGGCATTCCTAGGAAGGAGTAAAGGAAGCGCAGAGTGTAATCTCAGCGTTTCTTTTATCACAGCTTGCAAGTATGGCAGATTATCCGTATCACTCTCGTCAACTTTCCTTTCTGCCCCAATAACTCGGTTGAGCTCTTGTTTCGCCTTTGCCATTGACTCGGGATTACGGAGGAGCTCTGCCATTGCCCATTCGATGGTGCTGCTTGTTGTTTCCGAGCCGGCGAAAAACATTTCCTACACAACAACAATGCCCATTGTACAAAGAATGATACATACATATTCAATAATGTCCAATAATCTTCTTGTTGCAGATGCAGTTATACCAGTATGATTATGATAACATTGTGATTCGATATTGTGGCAGGCCCTTGTTTTCCTTCACCTGTATGCTCCAGCAATGTATCTAAAAAGTCCTTGGTTGTCTTTTCCTTGGCGAGCTTCAGGTCATCAATCCTCTCATTAACAAAGCTGCTCACAATTTTCATGGCTCGACCCATGTACCGCACCATGTTCCTCTTGATCCCCTGGGGATCCAACCACTTCAACACTGGTAGGAAATCGGCCAAGTTTGGCTTCCCGGCCCATACCATCACCTCGTTCATGGCGTCGAAGAATTGTTTCCCTTCCTCTGATCGAGAACTTAAAAGATCCCTTGATAACACCAGGTTGCCAACAAGGTTAAACGACATAAGGAAAAGAAAGTGAGCCAAGTTTACCTTACCTTCTTCTCCCCGTTCACGTGCTGCTGCTGCTGCATCTTCCTGGATGTACCGAACCATGTCGTCGATGCACTTTTGTCGGAGACGAGCCATCTCGTTGGTTTGTCGGTTCGCCGAGAGTCCCATGGAGCAAATGCGGCGAAACTTGCTCCAGGACTTATCGTATCTGCCAAATGCAAGCGTTCCTTGACAGTAATTATGAGCAGTCAGCACAATGGGACATTTACGATCACAGAAATCATGGTCATGGTTCTTGAACAACTCGGAGGCTGCCACGGCCGACTGTATCACCACGGTGTTTACTGACCCAAGCTTCAAACCAAGAACTGGTCCATACTTGGGCTTGATAGGGTCTGGTGAGGCAAAGTTCCCAGGTCGAAAAAGTTGCCTAATATTGGCCATCCTGGGGGTCCTGGTGGTTGCTGATTTTGAACTTTCCGAGACTGTCTTCGCCATAAGAGCTTACTTAAAGCTACAAACGAGAAGAGAATCAAACATAGAAGCAAAGTACTTGTGATTTCCATTCCCTGAGAGTTTGAATTCCGGGAAAGCTCTGTTTTTCCTGCTACACCTTTGATCAAATTGTATATATCAATGGAATTTGATTAATTTATAAACGTATTTTGTATCGAATAACTGTTTGTGGAAATTAAGAGATTTGGCGAATCTTACATGTTTTTGGTCGTCCCACCTGCCACCATTATCAAATTTATCATTGGAAAAAGTTATGAAATGCACGGTCCACTCACTTCTAACTTATTAGCTGTGTACACAGTTTTTTTGCAGTCATTTTCTTTGTATTAGATCCAAGAAAAATTGTTAAACAAATTTCATGGGATGATGGACATGTCGAATGCTATAAATTTATGTGCAAATCGATATGGATATATAACCTTTAGGGAGGTGCATCGAGTCTATAATTTATCTCATCTTTTTCATTGAATTAAATGTTCATAATAGTCTATAAATTATTAATTTAGTAATAAAAGGTTTTTGTTGGTACCAAGTCCATGGTTTAGATCCAGCATAATTCCTTCCCTTTCTTCTTAAAAATGGTAAAAAAAAATATTGTTCATAACAGCTACTGATCACCAGCTATTTGAAACAATACTCGGATTAAGCTTTAGATTGAAGATTTATTTACTCAAATAAAATTGAATTCAAATTTAGTAATTTAGTGAACAAACCAGAATTGGTTCAAGAAAATCCAACTTGTTTTAGATATCTTAAACATTTTTTAAGAAAATAGTAAAAAATATTTAAATGTTTTCTACATGTAGTAATTTAATTGTTGGGTAAGGGGTAACCATAATGTTTTCTAACAAGGGTTATTGAATGTGTATATATATAGAAACTGGAAGTGCATGCAGAAGAATCACCATCCGAGGGATATACATAAATGATTCAAGAGATACAGTGAAGAGAGATGTTTTCACCCTTCTGTTTCTTGAATTCCAAGCAATAAAAATGATACTAATTGTACGCAGTTTGAGAGATGCATCCTTAATTTTAAATAATAATGTTTTCCAATACATGGTGTCATTAATAATTTTCAGCTTGTGACAACCTCCTATTACTAAAATCCAATTCTAATTCTGATCCAAGAGTATTATCAGTCAACTACAAACTCTACTCACAATTATCACCAATGTTCTCGTAAATCACTAAGGATACACTGCAACAACCATCTACCAAAGCTGATGGTTCAATAAGTTGAATCTATTTCTAACACATCAAATTAAATATAGATAATTGCACTATAAGATAATACAGATCGTGAAATGAAGTTATTAGCTATGGAGTTATTGGTGTGGCAGACCTGGCATCCAAATGTTACATCATCATCAAGTCTTTGAATCAGCCCAATCCTCAGTTGAAGAAACGCAGCGGCCAAATTTACAGCAACTCTTCTTGTTACTAAAATATATTAACAGAATCTGACTTAACATCAACGGTCACAACAACTAGATCCTTCCGGTTTGATCGACCAATGAACCAACTTCGTCTCCACATAATGCTTTTGAGATATTTCCAGGCTGAAGAAGATTAAAGACCACAACTGCATCAAATAAAATTGATTGAATTTGCATCAGAGAGACCTTCCGGACTTGAGATGAAACATTAGCCTCAGATCTAAAACTTTTTACAAACCAAAGAATTAAAACAATTGGACCAGCTTTAATCTTCGTAAAACATAATTGAATGCAACAAATATACCAACCAGGAATGCTGTTCTCTTCACAGAAGGTCAGTGCCATCATGTCCATGGCTGTGGCACCTCTAGAGACTAATTCTCTAAAGGAGATATGCTCAATGTAGCATTGTTGTCCTGGGAGGGGCAGTCATAAATCCCATCAGCATTCATACCTTTAAGAACTGCCTCTGCATGAACTGAACAACGAGCAGACATGTCAAATGTAGAGAACAAAAATAGTGTCTGCGTGTGCTTGTGTCTAAGAGAATTACATGTAGTTCAAGATATTGAATTCTCAAAGAAGGAAGAAAGAGAGCCATACTTTCTGAAGCTCGAAGTGCTGCAGCTGTGTCAGTAGAGAAGAGTGGATTTCCAGTGCCAATGCCACCAAATATTACAACTCTACCTTTTTCAAGATGATGAATGGCCCGCTGCCGATTGTATGGTTCGGCAACCTCTTGCACCGAAAATGCAGTTTGCACACGGGTCTTAACACCCATTTTCTCTAATGATGATTGCAATAGTATAGAATTCATCACAGATGCCATCATGCTGCAGTAAATTGCAGGGTCACAGTTTTGATTAGTACCATAAAGTGACGTGCGCATATAAGTGCATAAACATATTTATTCTGGCAGCATCATAGTCAACATAAAAAACTCGAACGAACTGATTCCATCAAAGATTCGTCTAGAAAATATTCACGGTATAATTTTCTCAAAATAGAAAAACAACTTTTTTTATATCATTTTTCCAATTGTTGCATCCTCCTTGTACTTGTTGCATCCATCCTCTCCTTCTCCAACACCAAACCTATGTTTGTTTAGAGCATCAACGAGGACTTTGTACTCCTTAAGATAGCTGCTGTAATAAGGTTAGCGAATAACTTTTGCTGGAAATCCAATCTTATCTTCTACATATTTAACATCAAGGACAAGAATAATATAAAGTTTCCATAGTCGGACCATAATGCTTGAATATCAGTTCAGAAATAATAAACCGATTTTTTAGTTAAGATCCTTTCATGTGACCCATTCCATGATTTTATTCTGTTTAGTTCGATACAACAAGCAACAGCTTACCAAGCATCAAGGCATATATATACCACCCAATTGAAGTCATTTACAGAAACAACCAAAAAGTGCCAGTGTCTAATCATACCTAAAGACTTGTCAAATTAGCACAGGGTGTTGTGTCAATGTACAATACATGACAGCTCTACATCAGCATACTTCATCTTAAAAGCCTTAATGGGATTTTAATCACACACACACACTCATATATATATATATCAATTAGCCCGAAGCTGACATGCAGATAAAAAAGTGTATTTCAGTAGTAATCACATTACCCAATTTGAAATGCAGTACTTCTATCTAAACCAGTTGCCGTAACCCATGTGTCTCCACAAAAGAAATTGCGACCTCCAACAACAATTGCTACCTGGAACATCACCCCCCCCCCACACACACACACAGAGAAATTGAAAACAATTGCATGTTAAAAGGTATGCAAACATCTGCAATCATAAGATATGAAAGCAGTAATGATCACCTCCACACCAAGGCGGCACACAATTGCAACTTCCCTTGCAATCAGCATCACCACCTGATAATCAGACAGAAACAGCTGATTGAGGAATTCAGTTATAATGATGGTATCCTAACTTAACTGTATATAAGATAAAAATGGTGAACCTTTGGGTCAATATTGTGAGGACCAGAGCAAGCAAGAGCAGCGCCACTAATTTTGAATACCACTCTGCGCCATTTGGGAGTTTTAGATTTCATAATAATTATCTGACCTGCAGGACTTGGTGTAGCTGAAACATATCTGCTGAAAAAAACATAAATTATGATCTCACATATCAGACAACCAGATAGGCATTTCTATCATGCAATATTGGTAAATGCAGATAGGACTATTCAATTGCAATATTGGTAAATGAAGACGTATAGAATCAACAAAGACTGAAACCACTGGCAAATAGTTGTTATTCTTGAGTACTTCTACCATCCTTTAAACTTAACATAATAAAAATTAGCAAACTCGAGAACAAAAGAATGAAACTAAGAACGTTTTGCTCACATTATCCCCAGCTAATTTGATGCTGAAGAAACCTTAAAGAATTTAAGAGCAGCTTTAGCAAGTAATAACAACAAATGCAAAAAATAAAACTAAATATACCTTTTGGGTTGTTTAACGACAGTTCCTAGAGAAACTACAGCCTTATCTTCATCAGACACCGCCTTTACTGGCAACGAATTCCCAACAATCTCCTCCATTTTCTTAAACAAAGGCCAATGACTCACAGTGATGCCGCCGTCACTCATCCTATGCCTCTCAAGCTTATACATTTTCTTTAAATTATCAACCTTGTTCTTGCACTGCTCCACACTCTTGCTCTGCTTCTCGCATCGCTCGCTAACCGCCGCCGCCACTTCCTCCCAATCCCTCCCTCTCAGATTCCCTCTGTTAAGTTGCGTCAACTTCTCCATATACGCCTCCAGCAAACATCCAATCGCGGCGTCGCTCCATTCTTCTCTGTCTTTCCGGTACTCCGTCGTCGATTGCCTCTGTCTCTTCAACGCGCCATCATTTATCTCATCCTGATCTCTTCTCTTCTCGATCCGTAAATCCGACGATACAGCGTTATCGCCGAATCTGGCGCCGCGGAAGGCAGAACTGGAATCATTATCGGCGTCATGGTTGTCAGGTTGAGGCGCGTGGATCTGCACGTACGAAGGGTGGTGGTGATGAAGGACGTGATGGTGGTTAGGGTTAGTTTGATGGTCGTCGAGGAGAGATAAATCGTCGTCGATGGAAGAGGCCATAAGGAACGTTAGGGTTGGGGTTAGTTTTTGGAGGAAAGTGGAACGGTTGGAACGGAACACGTTAGGGAAGGAAGGAGAGGCGTTGAGCAGAGTGTGGGAGGGTGGTGTGACGGAACACGATGACCGTGACGAATAGAGACGGTTCCGTTAAGTAGTGAATGAAACTTGGGAAATGAATTTGGCAAGAGAGTGGGACTCGACTGGGTGAGAGTCGAGTCGGCATCCGGCGTCTTGGTTTTTGTTTTGGGTTCAAAGGCCGTTGGGTTGGTTCGGTTTTCGTCTCGGGCCACGAGATAAAATTGGGTTTAAAATGGCCCATTAAAGAATAACGCAGGCTAAATTTTTAGGTAAACCATCTAAGATATTATTAAACTTTAGGCGGTGTGTGTCGTTTCTATTATCAAGTTTTTTAAATTATTTTTATTATAATATTAAACTTTCACTTTTATTTAAATTATATCATTAGATTTTAATTCGATAACAATGTGATGATGTGGTTATTCTAGTGCTAAAGAAGGCCTAAAGTTATGTATGTAAACAAAATGAATGCTTAACGAACTATTCGCAAACCGTTCGACGTAAAGTTCATTTATTTATTAAATGAATGAACATGAAGAAAATTTTATATCATTTGATTAAATAAACTAAAATGAACAAAGAGCTCGTTCATTCATTTGCGTTCGTGATGTTCGGTAACATGTTCGTTTATGTTTATTCGTTTATATTCAACCCAATCTCCAAACTCGTTTAAAATATTAAGACCTACTAAATGTTAATTTTAAACCTATTGATATTTTAAAACTCAATTAATTTTAAACTCAAATAAAAATAATATCTAAACCAATTATACTTTGACATTGCGCTCACACCCTTATCATTTTTTATGCTCAAAACTAGGAACATAAAAAATAACATTAATCTTTTTACCATCAAAGTGGCTTGGTTCGTGTCTCTACTTATTATTTTTTTTAATGTTCTTTATGGCATGTATCTAATCTTGGTCGTCAATTTATTTACTCTTTGGTGTCATGGAATACTCAAACAGGTAATTGTATAATATTTTATATATTAATTTTATAAATATATAATATAATTTTATATAAATAATATTTATAAAATTATTATATTTCTAAATTATATCAATAAGCAATTAATATTAATCTCAATTATAATTTAAGATATATATATATATATATATATATATTAATTTTATTAACAAGGTCTTAAGTTGGTTTGGTAAGTTGGATAACTAATTTTTCATTTCAAAGATCTTAGTTCGAGTTTACAGTAAAAGAGTTGCATAAAAAAGATATCGTTTTGATGTAATTTTCATATGTACAGCTGTCATTTACACCATCTCGTTGTTATTAGATTAACAATAATATAATAGAAACAAAAATTAAAATTTAATAATAAAATTAAAATAAATAAAAATTAAATGATATAAAAATAATCAATTAAAATTTAATAAGTTTATAATTCACATTTTTTTTTTATCTTTCTTACATGTTTTAAATAAATAAAAAAATGTTATAAAAAGAAACAGAATAGAAAAATAGTTGCAAAGTTGAAAGCCATCGCTATACTGAACAAGGCTATTAGAAAACAATAAATTCAGTAGTTAATTAGGACTGGAGGGGGGCGGCTCACCATATTTCAAGTTTCAATTTCAACCACACCATTCAAATTGGACTCTAGGAAACAACTCCTTGAGTTTGACTTTTTAAAACTTGATTATTTTAACACATTTCAACTTATTTAAGTATAGCGTAAAATACATATTTAGTACTTCAATTATTAATTTTGATTTGTTTTAAAACTTAAACTTTTAATTTTTTTAAAATCATACTTAAAGTTTACTTTTTGTTTCATTTTAATAACCCATCATTAAAAAATTAATTATTTTAATACCTAAACTATAAGTTTTGATCCATTTTAATACCTAAATTTTCAATTTTTTTCAAAACTTAAGTATGATTTAGGTACTAAACGTGTTTTGGTACCTTAATTTTCATTTTTTCAAAAATTAACAACGGATATTAAAATTAAGCAAAAATTAAATTTTATGTACAGTTTTTTAAAAAATTAAAGTTTAAGTACTAAAATATATCAGAATTGATAGTTTAGATACTAAAAACGTAGTTTACCTTTATAATATAAAATTTAATCTATTATAAAGGGTAAACCATGTATTTAGTTACTCACTTATTTTTACAAATTCATTTTGGTCATCTACCTATTTTTTTAAAAAAATCACATCAATGTTATGTTTTGGTCACACATTGTCGAAAAATTAATGGTGATACTGATGTGTCACCATAATATAATATCATATCATCATTGAAAAAATAAAAAAATATATATCAATAATTTTGTTTATTTTTTAACAGTATGTGATTAAAACAAATTAAAACATAAACATTAAGTGTGATTTTAAAAAAGAAAATAGTTAAATGATTAAAATAAAACTGTAAAAATAGATGAATGACTAAATACATAATTTACCATAAAAATTAATTTGGGCGGACAAAAGAACATTCTTTATTTGGTCAGGTGGTTTGATTCTAGTTGGAATGGGAGTTTATATTTTATATAATAAAAAAAAGTTGGGGCCTAAACAGCCCATCTTTTGACCGTTCATAAGCATTTCAATATTCGTGCAAATGAAAATTGAAAAGAAAAGACAAGCCCATAGGATTTGACCATTGTAGTTCCCTTGTGCGGATCTACCTTTCTACCATTGTCTGCTCCCTAAACCACGTGCCTGCATCTATTCTTCCCATCCACCCTATTCAACCCTTTCGTTTAATCCACGCGCTATGGGCTCCACTTTCAACCTACGCCAAGAAACTTCACGCCGCGTGATTTAGTAAATAGAGTAAATTACATATTTAGTCACTTATTTATTTTCATGATTCCATTTGAATCGTCTAATTTTGTTTTAAAATCATATATAATTATGTGTTTTGATTCTATTTTAATCATCCGTTGTTTAAAAATAAATAAAATTATTGAATAATTTTTTATGTATTTTAATGATGATGTTATATTATATTATGACAATACATCAATATCATCATTAATTGTTTAAAGACAAATTTTCAAAATATAACTTTAGATATGATTTTGAGAAAAAATAGTTGAGTAGCCAAAATAGAACTAAAAAATAATTTAATGACTAAATATGTAGTTTATCCTAGTAAGTATTACCAAAATAAAAAAAGAATAATTGAAATTATTAACCAGTGCGCTGCTCCCGGTTCCTTCCATAAAAAGGAGGTATTTTTACTCGAGGCAAGAGCTTATTCTTCGGTTCAAGGTTTTGCGAATCCATTACTGAATAAATATATAAACCCTTGATTCTCTTCACGCCAAAACTCAAGAAGGGAAATCTGTTATTTTTGTTTTCGTCGGCACCAAAAGAAAGAATGCAGTCGAGTCATTTGCTTCTGGAAGAGCCAATCAGGATGGTTTCAATCCTGGAGCCATCTAAGGCTGTAAGTTTCACTCTCGTTTCTCAAGTCGATCTGTTTAGGGTATTGGTTTTTCCGGGGAATCTGATCGGATCCTGGTAGATTTGGAAACTGAATCGTTTCTTGTCTTTTCAGAGTTTTTTCCCGGCAATGACGAAGATAGTGGGGACTTTAGGTCCAAGGTCTGGATCCGTTGAGGTTATTTCTGGTTGCCTTAAAGCTGGAATGTCTGGTACTGTATTAGCGGCCTCACTTCTTTTAGTTACTGCTGTGTTATTGGAAGCGATATTTTTTTTTTTTTTTTGTTTTTCTGCAGTGGCTAGGTTCGATTTCTCGTGGCATGATCCGGAGTATCATCAGGAAACTTTAGAAAATTTAAAGGCAGCCGTTAAGCTAACTAAAAAGCTTTGTGCCGTACGTTATTTATATTTTGATTGATTTTTGTTTCCTAGGAAAAATGGTCTGTCTTGATGTATCCTATGTGATCAGAAAAACAGAAAATACTGTCGTGTTTTTCTTTTTAAAAGGTGGTTTTTGATGTGATATTAGAACATTTTTTTGTCTTATTTTTACGGTAAATTCTTACTTGAGAAGAAGTTGCCTTTTTTCTTGAATTTTGAGTGTGTCAAACAATGGCTAGTTGTTTGTTTGTTACCGTTGAACAGATTGTTCTTAGATTGCTCTGATGGGGATGGTGACATTTAAGACCATAAAGTGATTTGTATTTGGTTTTTGCCTTTCAGGTTATGTTGGATACAGTGGGCCCTGAGTTGCAGGTTGTTAATAAAAGCGAGAAAGGGATTTCACTTGAGGCTGATGCTACTGTTATTTTGACACCAGATGAAGGACAAGAAGCATCTTCAAACATACTGCCAATCAATTTTGATGGACTGTCAAAGGTTTAATGTTAATCCCCTGCCACACCTTGCATTTTGTGTATCCAATTTGGTTGTTGGCTTTGAGAAGTATTTACGAGCCCTGTTTTCTTGCCCTTTGGTTCTGAAGTCTAAAAGCACAATGTGTTCATAGATTCTTGATAAGAAGTTGGGCGGCTTATTTTGGCTAGTGTAATGCCTATAGATTCTTGATATTGATAATCTAGTTTCATTTATTTAGCCCTGTCAATCTGGTTTTTGCAGGCAGTGAAGAAGGGAGACACTATTTTTATTGGTCAGTACCTGTTTACTGGGAGTGAAACCACATCTGTATGGCTAGAGGTAAGGAAAGAGGGACTAAAAATATGACTATGCGAGTTCATCTTTCTGTTTGCATTTATTTTAGTCTCTTTTGCTGTTATTGTACTACCTATTAGTTGATTGGTGGCAATTAGGGAATTTGAAATTTACAATTAGAATTCCTTTACATCGTCAATTGCATGAACTGTGAATCAAATTGCGCAGGTTAGTGAGGTACAAGGAAATGATGTGGTTTGTGTGATAAAGAATACTGCTACATTAACTGGCGCATTGTTCACTTTGCATGCCTCTCAAATTCGTATTGAGTTGCCTACCCTCTCTGATAAAGACAAGGAGGTAAGACGCCCTTGATATTATTCCCATTTAACAAGTAATGGAGAAGGAAATTAGTCTCATAGTAAGTTGTAGGTTGTTGCATGAATTCCTTTTCTGACCTGGTTATACCCACTTCAGGTTATAAGCTCTTGGGGAGTTCAAAACAAAATCGACTTCCTCTCTCTATCATACACACGACATGCAGAAGATGTTCGTCACGTAAGTATCACTTTTGCATATCCCTTTGGTATTTTGAAAGTTTTGCAGTTCTCTGATTGCTCTTGTATGCTCTTTGTAGGCTCGCGAGTTCCTTTCAAAGCTGGGTGACCTCTCTCAGACACAAATTCTTGCTAAGATTGAGAACATAGAGGTGCATTTCATGTGTTTACTGAGAACGATGAATATATAGGTTTTGGTTACAGAATTTGTGAATAAGAATGTGATATTATTTTAAAATTTTAGGGCTTAAATCATTTTGATGAGATCCTGCAAGAAGCAGATGGTATTATCCTTTCTCGTGGAAATTTGGGCATTGATCTCCCACCTGAGAAGGTATGTTTCTTAAATTGAACTAGCAATGATTTTCCACTCATATATAAAGTATGCAATTCATCTATATAAATAGCAGAGATCCAATCTGCAAAGGGGATATGATGTGTTAGTTTTTCTGCAAAATGTTCGTCATTGAATAGAATGTATAGTCTGTTCTATCATGTATAACTTCAGTTCGCCGTAAATGCTTATTAGCAGCTAGCCTTGGATTCTTTGTCCTGGCTTTAACTGTGTAATTTGATTTGATGTGTGGATATGTGCCTTTATGGCTATCCGTTAGAGCTTCCGGCTAATCGACTTCTTTTTTCCTTGCAGGTGTTCTTATTTCAAAAGGCTGCCCTTTATAAGTGTAACATGGCCGGAAAGCCTGCAGTGGTCACTCGTGTTGTGGACAGTATGACTGACAACTTAAGGCCAACTCGTGCTGAGGCAACTGATGTTGCCAATGCTGTTCTTGATGGTATATTACTATGCTTTGTTGTGGACATTTGCTCTTTGGACTCTTTTTTGGTTGATATATCCTTCAAATTATTTATGATTGCATGATATATGTGATGATCTTTTATGCATAAAAATTCTCTCTTTTTTGTTGAATTTCTAACCGATATTATTTCCGTCGAGGCATAAATCTGTTTCTCTTATTTAATGTTTTCTCCACACCCTTCAAAAAAAATGATAACCCACCAGCGCTGTACAAGACTTGCTACCTAGTTTTTAAGTGACCCAGTTTCATTGCTGCAGGAAGTGATGCTATTCTTCTTGGTGCTGAGACCCTGCGTGGATTGTACCCTGTCGAAACCATTTCTACTGTTGGCAGGATTTGTGCAGAGGTAGATTCCCTTTATATCTTGTATATGTGCATGGTTGAATCTTTTGACACAAGTAGCTCCCAGTTAGGAGATCGATGTCCTTGATACCCTTCGAGAGACTCTATATAGACTTAATATGGTTTTGACACACGAGAGCCACTAACGGGACTGCATTTTTAACCTACTGCTGCCTCGTTGGGGCTTATACATTTGTATGAGAGTATTCATTATCTGTTCTGAACTTGTATGTTTTTTCTTGCCTTTTCAACTAAGAAAACCCAACATGAAATGACTTCCAAAACATTCTACAATTTAACTTTTTATCATTGCAATCAAAATCCTGTGCGCTGGATGCACTTTTTATGCAAAAAATGCAGAATTTACGTGTCAACTTTTCTTTTGGATTCGGAGGCTTTATTTTTATTGTTGGTTATTACATCAAGTATCCATTAACTTGCCATGCATGTCAATGAGATGGATCACTTATTGTTCATGCACTGTTTAATTAAAAAGTAAAAATATGAATATTTATTACTGTTCCATTTTCTAAGCATTTTTATCTGAGATTTTATTATAAATTTAACAGGCAGAGAAGGTATTCAACCAAGACTTGTATTTCAAGAAAACAGTCAAATATGTTGGAGAGCCAATGACCCACTTGGAATCCATTGCTTCCTCCGCGGTAGTTATTCATCCTATTTATGCTGTTATGATTGCATGTTTTTATCTTTGTAATGTAGTGGACTTTACCACTCAAATTATTGGTAATTCAAGTATGCATCTGTAAAAGTGTTTCTGATCCCTTGAATTTCCTGTTTAGGTACGAGCAGCAATTAAGGTGAAGGCGTCTGTTATTATATGTTTCACATCCTCGGGGAGAGCTGCAAGGTATAGCATTTCTATACGATCATTTTAACTGAATTTGAGTGGTTCTTTTATTTTCTTTTCTCACCTTCCAACATTCACAGTCCTTGATTTATTTATGCGGTTTCTGAATGTATTCCCTTTGCATGTTGTACCAGATTGATTGCTAAGTACAGGCCAGTAATGCCAGTTCTCTCGGTTGTCATCCCTCGCCTCAAGACTAACCAACTGAAGTGGACCTTCACCGGGGCCTTTGAGGTATGTTAATGTCATCTACCCTGAACCCTGAATGTTCAAGGAACTGCTTAAAATTCAATTTCTTGCCTTGTAGTCTCTTAACATGCCCCAAAAGTGAACACAATCCTTGATTGTGCTAGTGTTAGCTAATATATTCCCTTGTTCTAGTCCTAATTATGAGCTCTTTGACTGGTTGGTTTAACTTTACCTGTTGTTGTTGGAATGTCATCTTAAAAGTTCGTTCTTTCACTAAAATTTATGTGTTGATGATTTATTCTTACACTAAAATGAAAAACCCCTCTCGTTCTAAAAGCAATTTAAATTACTATGAAACCATTGGTAACAGCTGCCAGTTTTTCAGATGCAGTTAATAATGCCTTGCAGTAGTCATCTGAAAGAAGACTTTGTGGTATAACCCTGTCACTGAAGTCTTAGAAGTCGGAATATTTCTTAACTTTTAATTTATATTGATAGTTAATTTCTGGAAGTGTATGTTGATGGAATGCTTTTCATATCTTAAGCATGTGTCAATCCTAGATTATATTATTTTTTTTGGCAAATCCTTACAGGCAAGGCAATCCCTCATAGTCCGAGGTCTGTTCCCTATGCTGGCTGATCCACGACATGCGGTAAGCATCCCTGCTTTTATATGTTAGTAACTGCAGTCTACTGTCTACAACCCTGAAAGAAACTTCTGCATTTCTAGACTTGGATTGACTTTGGGAACTTGTGTTGATTCTACTTTGTTTTGCAGGCGGAGTCTACAAGCGCAACTAATGAGTCAGTTTTGAAGGTTGCTCTCGACTATGGGAAGGCTTCAGGAATTATAAAGTCACATGATCGAGTTGTTGTCTGCCAGAAGGTCGGAGATGCTTCTGTTGTGAAGATCATCGAGCTCGAAGATTAAACGAAATCAGTTTCTGTCCACTCTTTTCTTTTTGTGGGATTCTTTCCGGTGCTGAATTTTGAAAGTGGCGAATGGTCAGCACCTACAAGTTATTATTCTCCAGGTTGTTGGTATTGAAATTGTATTAAGAATATTATATAAGCGGACCTTTACAATAGCCCACCTGAAATGGCATGAACATGATCCCATATTAGTTCCAAATGATTTGAAGGACTTGATTTCATTTATATATGCATATATTTGAAGATGCAAATGGAAGGTAGAACATTGTCGGCTTGATATTGTTTTAAGACCAGTTTGGGTTCTCTTTGTTGATGTACAATAGGTGAAATGGTTTAGCCGATGGGAAAATGGTTAATTGATGATTAGTGGTTTCTTCTTTTTGGTTTGGGATGTGAGTCAATGGCAAGCTATGGTTTGAAGCTTAGGGATGGAGTAGGTTCTTTCCCTTTAAGAGGAATAAGAGTCCGTCCAAATCTTGGGGGTTGTTTAATTATATATATATTGTATACTCGATGGTTACATGGTTCTTTTCCTCTAATTATTTTTTAGTATTATTTGGTATATTAATTATATATTAAATATATAAATTTTATAAACTCGAGAGTGTAACGGCAATGGTTTAATAACTTTAATGTAAATATTCTTATTTAATATTAAAATTTTAATTGATTAAAAAGAAAATATAATAAGGATAATTTGATAAAAGTTGCTCGTTTTTAATTTTGTATTCACACAATCGAACATTGTAATCTCAAGTTCCAATCAAATAAACAGAAATCTAATTTAGATTCTCACTGCCTTTATTACGGATAATTAGCTTAACTGAGTTTTTATTAATCAAAATTTTAGAAACATTAATCACTCGTCGAATTAGAATTTATTACGTATATTAACCAAAATAACTTCAATTAATTTAATCGATTGGCTCTCAAGGTTCTGATTGAGTCTAGCTGATTGGCTCGGGTATAAATACAACTGAAATGTGAGCCAAAAACCTCATTAACGATGGACACAAAGCAGAAATGGAAACAATAATTCAAACAAAGTATTCATGTTTGAAAACATAGATTTTCATAAGAAATGCAGAACAATATTTGATTAGTATCTATATCTGATCTAAACCTCTAAAATCTCTATCTAATATGACCCCTTTTTCATCCAGATATGTTAGATGGATCTCTCCTGAGGATGAGGCAGAGACTGAGGCTGATAAAGATCAACCAATTCCAGCTTCTTCTACCTGACAAGCAGCATCATTTTTTCGTTTTCGAGCCGCCTTCGTTCCTTCTCGAGCTTTGTTCTTTCCATCTCCCTTTCCTTTTTGCTACTGAATTTCACCCACTTGAGCCTTTGCTTCTCCAGCTGGAATGCTTGGTATTAGTAGCTGACCTGTTGCTCTTCCAATTGCATTAGCCTCATTTTTATCCAATGCTTCTTTTCCCAAACACTCATCGACCCATCTTGTATCACGTTCACAACTTCACAGCTCAATTGTTGCATCAATGGCGTTGGTGACACCACATATGTTCCCTTTCTTGCCCTTTTATGTGAAGGCTTTTCGTGGTTATCTTCATCATCTTCCTTCCCATGTCCATTGTATCCCCTTGAGTGACCATCCACTGCCTCGTCGTCATCATCGTCATCCTCATCTTCACTGCCTACTTTAGCCAACTTCGATGCCTCTGTCTCGATTCTACCTGAATTTCCCGATATCAATATTTGAGCAGCTTCCGACGAATGGAGCATTGTTGTTGTTGTTGAGCTTGCTGGTGCTGAATCTGGGATATCTCAGTAGCCACCTCTGCCGACTGATTAGCACCAGCTGTTGCACCATGGCCACAACTATTATGATAAGCACACATTTCCCTGAAAAACAAGTGCTTAGAATTCAACAACTTCCGAACTTCTTCCTTCATTTTGGGAGACAAATCCATGGTATCAAGCAAGCTTTGATTCTCCACCACTTTACAAGCAGTTTCTCTACCAAGTATATCATTAACCCTCTTATACCTCTTATTCAAATCATTGAACTTGTCTTCACATTGTTGTGGTGAAACATAAAACCCTTTCTCCATCATAGCCCTGGAAACCGACTTCTATTTCCCTTTCTTTTGCAAAAAAACCACCAATTTTTTTCTTCCCGCTGGGGTCCGATCCATTCCCTTCTGATCCACCTTCATCACCAATATAATAAACCGCCATTATAAGCAACCTAACCATGCTATCAGCCCATTTCATCCTTTGCCAAGGAGAAATCTTTCTCTTGGCATCATCAGGATTAAAACCATGTTCATCTTCATCACTCATAGGGGATTGTTGTTTGGATTTGGAACCACAAGGGTAGCCTCGTTTAACCGATTGCTGGTGCAGTGAGTGGTCAGTTTCATGATGGGAAAAACTAACCATTTGTGGGGTGTTATGCAAGTGGGACAAGTTTTGGGTAGTTTGGGGCTTTCTAGGTTGTTGTTGTTGATGATGGTGATGATGATGTTGGGGGTGTAATGGCATTTCAAGGCCTAACATTCCTGAACCAATCCCAGAAAACACCCCACCACACAAACCACTAGTTTCCATTCAGAATAACCAAAAAAAAACCCCACAGCTTTTACAACAATTATTGGAGATCTCAAACATGTCATTGAACACTATTTAACACCTCCTCCCCCCTTAAATTCTTAACAAGCTATTGATAAAAGCGTTAAAAATAGAAAGAGAGACATACCCAGTAAATAACTGGCTGCAACTGAGTTGTAACAATCAGAAGGCACATAAAGCTGAGAGCTTCTTCTTCAACACCAACGAAAATTACAAAGAAAGAAAAGGCTGCGGATGGTTATAAGAATTTTGAATAAGGCAACAGAGAAAAGCAAAAGAAAAGAAAGGTGGAGAGATTTATATGGCAAAAGATTGAGAGAGGTAGCAAAGCAAAGCATTCAGAGAGCCGAGTAGCCGGTTTTGTTAAGGTTGGGAAAGTGTTAAATTTTCATGGTGCTGTGGTATGGTAGCCCATGGTTTCGGCTTGTAGGCGGCATTTTATATTATTACTAAAAATACATGCCTTTTCAAACCCACAGGAATGTTCAAAAATAGGTGCCAAAATGACTTCTATACTCATACACTCTACAATATTATATATTATACCAATAAAATATATTTTTCATTTATATTTATTTTTTTTTAATAAATATAATAAACAATATCTAAATAATGTGAATAATTAATGTATAACTAGTGTCTGGTGTGTGCTGTCAATTAATTTTATTTAAAAAATATTTTTTTTTAAAAATCTAAATTATTTTTAAGAATTTAAACTAAATTAGGATAATCATAAAAATACATTTTTAACTATCTACTTATAATACATGGCTTTAGTATTTTTTTAGTCTCAAGAAGGACGTCATACATCAATAAGCGGTTAAGAACCAAATCTTACCAAACCCTAAATCATCCTATACTAAAAATCATAAATATTAAAACTCTAATTCTAAGTTCTAGATTATAATTTAATCTTAAACCCTAAATTTTATTTTATTATTATTAATATCTGTTAAAAAATTAAAAAAAGATTAATACATTGTTAAATAAAATTAATTAATTATTAGAAAGTGTATGGAATTAAAAATTGCAAAACCTATAGTAGTTGAAATTTCTGAAAATATTTTTTCCTATTTTTTGGAAATTAAAAATCATGTTTAATAAATAAAACTGAAAATATGAAATTAAACTTTTTTTAAAAATAGAAAATATTCAAATTACTATAAAGGTTAACAACCAAAATTATAAACTAAACACATAATAATGATATTTTCCTAAACACAGAAAACTAGTTAAATAAAGAGATGGAGTAGTAAAGTTCCCTCGTCCAGTTGATATCTATACTCTCTCATTCAGGCTTCACCTTTGAAGATTTTCATAAAGGTTGGGGAGACAGGTGTCTAGTTTCGAGCACACCCATGGTTGGGACATAAAGCCCGTGAAATTTGAGTTGTGTACTTCTGATGGTCAGCTAGCATCATGTGAACACTATTTAGACGATACTGAACAAGATTATGAAAATGGGAACCATTAGCGTGGATACTGAATAGACTACAAGGTAAGGGAATTTATGGTCAGTGGATCAGAACCAACAACGGAAGTCAGATTTTCTGTGAAACAGATAGATTGCACACATTCTAAAGGAGGGCTTTGTGTAGATTCTGTATTTATTATTCCCACTGACCTAAATGAGCGCAAAAGAAGAGGGACTTTGAAATAGCCAGAAACATATAGGAGATTGTCGTCATCACCATCCCTGAAAATCTCATGTGGGGTTTCACGTACAGCTTATAGTTCTAAAGGCATTTGTTGTTTTAGAGGATTTCGGCATAATTGGTTTTCGGGTAGTAGTATGTGACCCAGTTTTGTTTCCTTTTTTACACCTTTGCATGCAAATGAGATAATCTAGTTTCTTTCTTATATCCTTATCAACACAATGTTGTCGCCTTCATCGTTTCTTTATGCTTAAAAGCTTATTGGTGGTAGGAGAAACGTTGTTTTCTCTATTCTGATCTCTATGAACTTTTTCTGTTGCAATATTTGTTAATTTATTTTCAGCAGTTATACCATAATGAATGTTGGTATAAATTATGAAATTTGTGGGTTGTGGTTGTTTGGGTGTTGGATCATGTACGGATTCACTGTTTTCATCTAGTTTAGTTAAAATAGTGATTCTGGAAATTGTCTTCAACTGTACCTGTACCTGTAAGTCTACCGTGCCCATTCTCGTAGGAAAATAAAGTCTAATGAGGTTGCTATGGTCGGTTAAACATTGGTTTCTATATGTTGACTTCATTTGCATATCCCTGCTTTTTCCTTGACGATTTGGCCAACCATTTGCATATTAAAATGCATAGATTTGCATATGGTATTAGAAATTGACAGAAGAAAATGAAATTGCGAAACTTGGACACTCTCGTCCAGCTTTGATATTTGAATATGTTGTGTCATAATTGGTTGGTTCTAAAGTTGTTATAACTGTGAAGTTGCATTGCCAGTGGAAACCATGAACTTAGTCCGATTGTCCTCTTTTACCGAAAGGTCAGTCCCTGGAGTCGTATTACAGCTGTGAGCAACAGGAAAGGAGTTCTTGCCGGACGGACCACCCGGAAACACGTTTCAGGTGTTAGGCTGTTTGTTTGTAGTTTGAATGCCATAGAAGTTGAGCCACCAGGTTTTGATGTGTCACTTATGGTTGAAATTGTCCTTTGATAGTAGTATGCATCCATAAAGATCATTTAATATTTGAGAGAGGCGTTGTGGTTGGTTTGTCATGTGGGATTTAGACATCTGTGCAGAATCCTACGTTATGGTTTAATGGGGCAGGGAGCCTTTAAGGGTGTTGTTCCCATATGGTTTGATTAAATATGGACAAGTGGAAGTGGTGTTGCAATTTTGGGTAACACGAGACTGACACCACACCCGCTTGGCTAATAGGTTGTTAGGCTAAATCGTATTTCAAGTTGAAAAAAAAGAGATTATAATTTAGAGCTGGTCCAAACTAAGATTAATGTATGGAGAGTGAGGGTTTTAAGATTAAAGGATTTGATTTTAGCATATACATATAGATAGAGGAATGTTGTTTCATGTGGTTCTCCCACCTTACAATTCTTCTGGGTATGATGAGGGTGCCCAATGACCCAATCCAGAATCTGTTAAGGACTTGTTTGGGCTGTGTAGAATAAGTGGAATTTTCACTGTATTTTAACATTAAATATATACATTGTTTTTCTTTTTTGATAGTGTTAGATTTCTTTAAATTTGTTTGTAAACTGTTGTTTAAATTTATTTTTATTTTGATCACATTTCATTAGGCTTGATAATTAATTCATCGAAAATACTGATGTAATATGATATAATAATAATTTTAGTTCTCAAAATTAATTTTTAATTTAATAATAAATATTCAATATTTAAAAATTCAATCAGTTTGTTCATCATTTTAATTTTGAATAATTATTAAATTATTGAATCATTATTAAACCCTAAACCTTATGGTAAAAATCATCAATAGTTATGAAATTGTTAATAAATTATTAGATAGTTCTCACAGATGTTAATCATCAGTAATGTAGTAGTTGGACCAAAGTCGTAGTAACCACTTAAGAGGTTGATGGCGAAGGAGGCTAATGAAAACTTGAAATGGACAAAAGTGAGTTTTATTATGATGGATCAAAGGCTATGTTAACATACGTTACGGGATTTAACGGTTGATTGATTAAATTATAGTATGAATTATATAAATGGTGTTTCGATATAGAGTGATCTTTGTTGAATCCATTAACTATTAAAAGTTATAAAATGATCTTGACTATAGGCGCTGCTTTGTTGATTCCTCCAACTATTAAAGTTACAACAAAACTTGATTATTCATATGTTCTAAACTCGTCTATTTTTTTTAAAAAAATTGACAACCGTCTGAGCTGAACACTAACCTATTGAAAGGATCTTATGATAAAATCTGATTTGAGAACCGTTTGAGTTGTATTTATGGATTATTTTTGTGTTTACATTAGTATTTGAAATATTATACCGTCGAGCCATTGTTTGAAAGCAATGGTGATACCAATAGACATTATTAAATATAGTTTTATCATATCTCAATTAGCAGATTAATGTCTTAGCTCAGACGGCCATTATTTTTTTAACGAGAAATGATGAGTTTGAAACATATGAATAGTTGAATGACCATTTATAACTTTTAATAGCCGGTAAACTCAACAAAACAACGTCCTATAGTTAATCCATTTTATAACTTTTAATAGTCGAGACATTATTAAAATAAGAATGGTCACCAAATCCAATACAAAGTTAAAGGTACAAGATAAAAGTATAAAAGCAAAAATATGATATGGCCATTCAGTCCGTACGAATGCCTTCAAAATGAAGGTACTACCTATTTAGATGGCTAGATGAGAACAAGCTCATCGCTTTCCACCACCACCTCCAAGCTTGGGACCTTTTGGTGCGCCACCCTTTGGAATGTTACTCTTGCCCTGTGTTTTCTGTTGCTTTGCTGCTACTTCTGCTTTCTTCGCCTTCTTTTCATCCTTGGTTTTCTTGATCCTTTCCTTGATTTCTCTGAAAAGAATTAACATCTCCATAAACACACAAACCAATTACTTGTCAAAATCATCAATGACAAATATGTGAAATGAAAAAAGGCCACACACCGGAGAGCAGCTTCCCTGGCAGCATCACGAACTTCGGGTTTCTCACTCCTCTTCTTCTGGATAACTTCTAAGGTGGCACCCACAATGGATCTGGAGTAAGGCTTCTTTGTGTGCGTCTCCTCTTCTTCACAGCCTCTTGGGCAATGTCCTAAATTTATATGCATTCAGTATCAAACTAATATGAGAATAGGCAGCAGAACAATAAAAAATATATAGAAATTAGTAGCTTTCGTCCCTTAATGCTAATCATCTGATTTGGAAAAACTTTTAGAAGATAGACACTAGTGATGAAATTAGATGCCAAACATTAATAATAACATGATTTTGATGACAGTAACGTTCTTATGTCAGATTTCGAAATTAAAATATAAAATTGTGTCAACAATGCTAACACTCACCTTCTTGTGTTGCTTCCTATACATTGCTGTCCATGTAAGTTTGGATGGCTTCAGACGGTTGTGGAAGTACCTCTTGCATTTCGAATTGGAAAAGAGGAAGACCTGAAATTGAAGAAGATCACAGTTTTATTGCCAGTAGAACAACATATCAATCGCATAAATCAGAACTGGGTTGAAGTTCACCTGAGAATCAGAACGAACGAATCTGGTGCCTTTCCCTGGGTATATCTTGGCACCACTGAACCGGCAAAGCTCCGTCCTAACACACCACCAACAGAACAGTCAAGTGCAAGCTCTACAAAATCTGCCAACTATGGCACAGCGTGAAATCTAATAGAAAATAGCATTTTCCCCAAGGAAATTCAAACCGACGAATCTTCACTCAACCATCGCAAATTAACGAATTCAAACAACTATCATTAACATCACATAACTTTTTATGCAATTTGCCCAACACTAGGAAATGAACTGATTGAACTGCACGTCATTAAATGTGTATAACTAAAATTGGATGACAAGGACAATCATATTTGAAAAAGGAATTTTATTTCAGATCAGATCGACGACTCGTGCTTTAACGAAAGAAAGATGAAGAGAAGTACTTGAAACCATGGCTGCGGCTGCTGACGATGTGATTTCAACTGTGGAATCCCTAGAAACCCTAGCGGCGTAGGCAATGTATATCAAGGGTTCGTGAAAACGACCCTATCTTGCATTAAAATCACAAAATTACCAGCTAAGAGTTTGCCAAGCCTGTGAGTTTAGCCTTTACTAAAATGGGCCAAGTGAACATAGCCAACCCTAAATCTACTAAAATCATTGTTTTTTCTTTCCCTTTTCTAATTAAAAATAAACATTAGTTAACTTTTTATTCTAGATTTATAAAATATAAACATTATATTTTTATTAATTTGTTTCAATGTGCAACATTTAATGTCATCTTGTACAATTTATTAGGTCCTAATTGATTATTGTTCAAAATATCCTATTAAAGTGCTCTTTTGGGATCAAATGGATTGTGTCAATTACAGACGTCATATCCTTTAATTTGTGCATAAAGTTATAATTGATAGTAACTTATTGTTATCCGGTGTTGAATTGTTTATCTCCATAAGATGTGATCAAAGAAAAATAAGATTGAGGATGTTTCATTCAGGTCGCATCCTATCTCTCGCTCTCGCTCTCGCTTTAGAAGTTTTAAAATAATCTTTCGTGTATATATGAGTCATAGGGTCAAAATGACTACACGTAGACTAGCAGACTAAGTGGATACAATAGATAAATATGAACGTGATTCTGATAGGTTACGTGAGTTTGTTAAAGATCATGTCAACTAGTTGTAACTTTTCAAGAGATATTATGTATTTGAGTTTTTCTCTTCAAAGATATTCTCTATATGTTCCGAAATTTCCTTAATATTAAAGAGGATAAGATACTCTGGGGTTCTCCAATAACTATGAGACGCGGAAATGATAGTTGTGGGAGACTTTTAACGGAGTGTTGTAACCAGTTTTCGTCCGGGCACGAAATATTTACTTGACAGGAAAAGTGATGTGAATAAATAGTTTTGAAAATAATTTGGGAGTCGCCATCGGCCTTTTGGGTCAGGTAGGTCGAATACCTAAAAAATATCTTTTAAAAGAGTTTTTAAGAAAACATCAATTAAAAGATAAACTGATCTGCGTTTAACCAAAAATTCGTTCTTTTTAATATAAAAGGGATTCGTGGTCGGTTACTTTTAGGGAAGGATTAGCACCCCTACAACGCCCAAAATTGGTACTTTTTAATTTAAATTGTCCTATTATTAAAATTTAAAAATTCAAAATATATTTAATTTATATCATATTATTTTAAAATTTATTTATTTATTTAAATATCAGAAAAGGACTTCTAGGTGCCTTAAGACAGCTCTTTTCTTAATATTAAAAAATAAATAAATATTAAAAAGTAATAATAATTTTCATAAAAGTGATTTAAATAAAACTAAATTATAATTTTTAATTTAAGCAATATATATATATATATATTATATATAGATATATATATATATATTACATGACTAATAATAATTAAAGTAATAATTTAAACATATTGAAATTAAAAGGATAATAATAAAATAAATTGCAATCTAATAATGAATAAATAAATAAAATTAAAACTAATATAAAACACTTAACGTATATTAATAATAAATACCATCTATAAATATAAAAAAGCAATCTTTGTAAATGAATAGAATAATACTAAAAGAATTTATGTTTAATAAATAGTTATATAATAAAGTCAAATAGTAAATGTATATTATGATTAAAATGGATGAAATGGAAAGTAAATTTAAGATACCAATTATAAATAAATGCAAAGAAAAATAAAGTAAGAAAAAAAAATAAAGTCAAGATACCAACATCAAGATTACAAGTAATTAAGGAAAATGAAACATTAAAGGTGAATTAATCTGTTATGAATAGTTTAATTGACAACAAATTTGGGAAAGTATTAAAAACAAAGATAATTTAAATTAAAACAATTAAATCATATTCATATAAAATTCATAGTCAACGTTGAGAATTTATAAAAATTAGTGATTAATTTATAAAATATCAAAATTAAGGACATTATTCGAAATACCATAAAGCCTAAATATTATCATATAATTTAACCTATATAATTATATGGGACTAAAATTAAATTTGTTTAAAATTAAAGGATTAATCATGGTATTTTACCTTAAGCATGTAAATATACAGATAATGATTAAATAGAATAAAATAAAATTCGAGATAATATTAATATGTTCATAACTTGATTTCAGTGGCAAAAATGAAATTTATAAACTTCAGATGACTGTGCGTTTATTTTAACTATTTTGAATTACACCAGACCCCTCATCAAACGACGCCGTTTTGATGAGGGTATAAATACCCTAAAATCGGCTCCCTTGAGCCATTTCTTTCATTTTTCCATTTCAGCTTCTCTCTCTAGGAGAGAGAAGCTCTGCCTTCTCTCTAAATCTCTCTCTAGGAGAGAGAAGCTCTGCCTTCTCTCTAAAACAGAGAGGGAGACCATCGGCCGACAGCCGTGCCCGTACCGTCGACCACCCGCCGGCCACCGCCGCCTTTGGCCGGAAAACACAAAATTTCCCCAAAATATAGATCCGAGTGATCTCAACCCAAATCTGACCTCGTTTATCCTAAAAAGCTATGTATTTTCGCAAATCTAAAGAATACCTTTGGTATTTCGATTTTAACGGTGGCTCGTATGGGTGCGTGGGAAAGCCGGTTGTCCTTCTCGTAAGTATCTCTCTATTTTTTATTTTGATATTTGATGGATTTTGGTGGTTGTTTGGCTTTCTGGCTTCCTTGTTCTCCTCTCCATTTTTTTTCTTTCTTTGCTCTGTGTCTTGGTTGCTCTCTTTTTTCTTTCTGGTTGTTTGTTGTCCCCCTTTTCTTTTTTCAGGTTGGGGTGGTGGCTTTATAGCACCACCGTTGTAGCCGTCGGACCGGTCCGAAGAGGGGGTCTCGGTGAGTCATCGGACTAACAGTGGTGACTCCCCCGTAGCGTGGCGTGGACGGCTGGCGTTGGAGCTTCTGGAGCGTTCGGTGGGACGTGGCAGCGGCGGAGGCGGCGAGATAGCAACGGCGGCCGCGTGTCCCTAGGGTATCAGACCCTAGGGTTTCCATCTGGGGCAATCTGGACCGTTGGATCGTGCCAGATCCAACGGTTGTGAGGCGGCTGGTTTAGATTAGGGTTAGGAACCCTAACTGGAAACCCAATGTTTAGGGTTTCTGGTTGATTTGGACCGGTTCTGGTTTGTTTGTAACTGGGCCGGTCCAGTTGTAATTGGTCTGTATTATATTTATAATAATATAATAATAATAATAATAATATTAATAATAATAATATGGATAAAAAATTAATATCTTCAGCTGCCCCTCTTTGCTCATTCTTGTGTTAACAAGAATAGGGCAAAGATGAAAAGATAATAAATTTTTTATCCATTTTGACTTTACTTTGATCATGATGGAGATATTGAATAAATTCTTCTCTCTCTCCAGATAAGTTCTTCTTATTATGAACTTTCTGCTGGGGATGATGATGACCTCCTTTCTGTGATAGAGTCATTCAAAGGTTGAATAAGCTCTTGATGAGTTCTTCTCATTATGAACTTTTTCTAGGAATCAAGCAAAGGTTGAACAATTCTTCTCATTATGAACTTCTTCTTCCTTCTTCAGATGAGTTCTTCTCATTATGAACTTTCTCTGGAAAAGCTGATCCATCAAATGATGGATTCAGGTAAAAGGTTGAACAAATTCTTCTCATTATGAACTTCTTCTTCCTTCTTCAGATGAGTTCTTCTCATTATGAACTTTCTCTGGAAAGCTGATCCATCAAATGATGGATTCAGGTAAAGGTTGACAATCTTCATTATGAACTTCTTCTTCCTTTTCAGATGAGTTCTTCTTATTATGAACTTTCTCTGGAAAAGCTGATCCATCAAATGATGATCAGGTAAAAGGTTGAACAATTCTTCTTATTATGAACTTCTTCTTCCTTCTTCAGATGAGTTCTTCTCATTATGAACTCTCCTGGTAATGTTGATCCATCGAATAATGAATTCAAGCGAAAAGTTGAACAAGTTCTTCTCATTATGACTTCTTCCTTCTTCAGATGAGTTCTTCTCATTATGAACTCTTCCTGGTAATGTTGATCCATCGAATAATGAATTCAAGCGAAAAGTTGAACAAGTTCTTCTCATTATGAACTTCTTCTTCCTTCTTCAGATGAGTTCTTCTCATTATGAACTTTCTCTGGAAAAGTTGATCCATCGAATGATGAATTCGAGCAAAAGGTTGAATAAGTTCTTCTCATTATGAACTTCTTCTTCCTTCTTCAGATGAGTTCTTCTCATTATGAACTTTCTCTGGAAAAGTTGATCCATCGAATGATGAATTCGAGCAAAAAGTTGAACAAGTTATTCTCATTATGAACTTCTTCTTCATTCTTCAGATGAGTTCTTCTCATTATGAACTCTTCCGGAAATGTTGATCTATTGAATGATGGATTTGAATCTTTGCTAAAATCTTGAAATTCCTGTCAAATATTCAATATGGATAAATGAATGAAAATGTTCCTATTTTGCAAATGTCTAAATATGATGCATGAATGTTGATGCAATCTTCATTTGACTTCAAAGTGGTGAACTTGGTTTTCCTCCACTTCATCATTTATTTCCAAGGTTACCCTTGGATATCAGTGTAGCAACTTATGCTATCAAGCTTGCATTTCTGAAGAACCATATGATCAACTTGTATCTTTATGTATTCTTGGCTTCATGAAAGTCTCAGAAGAATTGTTTCATTTGTGGAACTCTTGTCGTAGTCAGAACTATGACCTTGATGCCCCATTTTGTCTTGGATAAAACCAACTTTCTTTGCTTGGAGTTGTGCAGAAATCCGATAAAGCTTTTATCTTTGAAAAGAGAATCTGTCATCTTTAAAAAGGGAATCTATCATCTTTGAAGAGTATAGATGTAGATATGCTGACTCATCAGGGATTAATTAGGGGAGTAGAGTCTGTTCTGATTTGACTCTTAAAATACATCACAAGGAAGATTTCCAATTCCTTTCATGTCTTCACATATAATCAGATCTCGAATAAGGCAACTTGGACATATCATGTCGAGATGCTTAACAACAACTTGTCGTTCAACCTTAGTTTGCTCCACTAGTTTCTTGTTGTCAAAATTTCAGCTCTCCTTCTGTGGAAAGAAATCTTCATCATATCTCACTTCTAATCTTGGGGTTGAAGAAGACAGACTTCATCTGGATTATAAATGGAAACCATATGATTACAACATTGGTTCAGCACCATAATCACTGGTTCGTAAAACGTTTGATAACACATTCATCATTTCCTGGCTTCTGTTTGGATGTAAACATTTGACAACATATCATCATTCCCTGTGGCTTCTGCTTGGATGTAAAACAGTTGACAACATATTCATCATTTTTCTTGGATTTCTGAAAAGATTTCTCAATCATTGAAGCTCTTGCATAGTGTTCAAAGCTTTTGTATGATGTCACAAGACCACTTGAGAAAAAACTCAATGGGAATATAAGTGAGATGTTGGTGTGCTTCATGACCAAAACTTGGTCAAATTCACAAAATATGCTAGTGTCGAATTGAATAGGAGACACTAATTGATCTTGATATCATCTTGGACAAAGACAATGATACTGATCATGTTTCTTCTATAATGATTTGTAGGAAGTAAAAACACTTCAACTATAGGATCAATGTACAGAAGATATTCGTGGAATTATTGCTGCTGGGGATGAAACAATCATGATAAAACCAAAATAGATGAAAACTCAGTTATCTTGGCTAGCAATGATGATCCCAAATAACAACGGGAATAACAGTAATATAAGTGAGAGTCGAGTCTCCCTTTTCAATGTCATCAAGCAAGCAAAACTGATGTGAAAACATCTTCATAATCTCAATAGTATGGTTGTAACTATTTGCTAGGAATCTCAAAGAAATATGAAATTATCACCGACATACAGAAGGCCAAATTCAATGCTGAGATCTTAAGGAACTGAACCCTGGATCGAGTGGTCTGCCTGGGGATCATCTTTATTCATGCAACCGTAAGTAGTTATCAAAGAACACTTCATGTGACACATGGTTAAGAAGATTGGGTATTTGAAAACATACTTGCTGAGTAAAAATTTTTGTTCAACAATATGATAATGTAACTGCCTGATGAACGAAGCAATTATGTATAGTCAGCTCGACTGTCATTGTTTCACCATTTTCATTCTTCATATCTTCTGTCTCATTGGAAATATTTTTTCAAGTCAATGATCTTGACACAGGATGATATGGGCCTTCAGCATGCCCCAACATGGGCTAATACAAGCGTGCAGAATGCATCGACATTCTTGATTCTGATTGAAATGGGCTTTCAGCATGCCCAACATTTGCTTCTTGTTAATCTGAGTCTTCAAAATACCCAAATATTCATATTGTTGTGAGCCTTCAAAATGCCCCAATATTTTATTTCTGGTGGAAATGAGCCCTCAAAATGTCCCACATGAAACATTTCTGTCTGAAATGGGCTTTCGAAATGCCCCAATATTCTGCTTCTGGTTACTCTCAATGTCTGTTTGACTTGAATATCATGATCCTCACGAGGTCTAATTTTGACAATACACTGTTGTAGGTACTTGTGGATTTATTCGTGCCCCAAATATTTATCTTGAATGCTCTCATTATGGTGTCACTAAACAGCAGTGTTGTCAAGTAACTGGAGGAATCCTCTTCACGTTGTCACAAACTTAAGAAGTACTCAATCATTCTGACAGAAACGTCTGAGATATGTGTCTTCTGAATGAGGTGTCCATTTTCTGTATCTGGAGGGATTTATTCAGACAGATCAGTATAAATAGCTTGTAATCCGTTCCAAGCTAACACAGTGGCCTATCATCTTTCAATTAAGGCCATCTCTGAAATATACTTTCTGTGGGAGAGAAACCAATTTATGCAAACAGTAATATGATACAATAGCAAGACTACATATACAGTGGTACAGGCTCTTGAAAAATCCACATTCATGCAATATGTTGATTCTGATAATAACTCATGATTATGAAGCGATCTTTCAGGATGATTTCACAAATATTGACAATTCTTCTGATATCGAGGAAATCCTGAATTCTGATTCTGATGAGGAGAATAAACTGTTATACTTGACAAAAATGGGATTCTCAGAGGCTGAGCTTCAATAGCCATGGAGAGATGTGGTCCAGATTCATCAATTGCAAAGTTGACAGATTTATATGCGCTGCTCAAATGACTAAGGCTGCTGATGCACTTCTTCTGGTAAAAGGTAGGAAGCCATTATGCAATGATCCCAATTACAAGCAAAGGCGAAACTTGGGCTATGATTTGTGGAAAAGGAAGAAGCAGAGGAAGCTTGAAAAGAAGCTTCTTAATGAAGATGATCATGCAGTTCATCTTTCAATTCCAATGATCGGTTATGGGGTTCCTACCGAATCAGATCAGATAACTCAAAGAACACTTCCAGAAGATGCTATTGGGTCTCCTTATTTCTATGAGCAAATTCATCTTTAAATCCAATGATTGGTTTTGGGGTTCATACCAAACCAGATCAGATAACTCAAAGAACACTTCCAGAAGATGCTATTGAGTCATCTTATTTCTACTATGAGCACATGGCACTTGCTCCAGTTAATGTTTGGACTGGAATATCACAGTACTTATTCGATGTAGAGCCAGAATTTGTAGATTCGAAGCATTTTCATGCTACTACACTGAAAAGGCTATATTCATAATTCTGCCAATTGAGAACATATTTTCTCTTATTCTGCTTCCTCCATGTGCTGATGCTTTTCCATTGACAAAGAAATGATGGCCTTCATGGGATCCAAGAACAAAGTTGAACTGTTTATAAACATGTACAGGAAGTGCCAAATTGACAGAAAGGATCTGTAAGGCTCTTGAAGCTTATGACAATGAGCCACCTTCGAGTGTCCAGAAGTATGTTCTTGATGAGTGCTGAAAATGGAATCTGGTATGGGTTGAAAAGAATAAAATTGTTCCACTTGAATCTGATGAGGTGGAAATGCTTCTAGGTTTCCCTAAAAACCATACACAAGGATCTGTATAGAGACATGTTCCATAGTGGTATCAATGTCCCGTCTCTTTTCTCTGGGATCAGTGCTGTAAAGATCGTCTTCTACTGTCTTAGTATATATTTGAAAACAGATGTGCAAGAACTGAATAATGATCGGTTGGAGCAATTGATGAGTAGATTTGGAGGATTCAACCTTGTTGTCAGTGGCATCCAGTGTAACAACCTTACTGGAAGAAATAAACATCATCAAGATGAACTGAAGATTTTTGTTGGTGCATTTTCTTGCAATGATTGCTACAACGAATGTCTCTTCTGCTGCTCCAAAATATGCAATGCAATATCTCACTCTTCCCGAACCATGGAAAGGTCTATAAGTGTAGAATTTTCCAATGTCTTATTATGTGCCATAAGTTCTCAATTTCAAGTTCAGCAATTTTCTTAAGGACCTAATGGATATAATCCTGGCAAATGATCAGCATGGAAAAAGCAGCAATGATGTATCAAGACTTGAGCCAGCATCACAGTATAACCAGAGTGCAGGTAATGACTTGTTCATTCCCATAATACATCTTACTGGGACTTATATCTCTGTGATGTAATCTTCTAGAGAACATGGATTGATGGCTGAGAAAAATAATCTATCTGGTGATGCTTATTGCCCTCAGCATGAGATAAGTGATAATCTTTCTTGATAGATTGCTAATAATGTCACAGGAGAGCGTTACAAGTTCCATTCTCCAGATTTTCTGACTTCTTGTACCACTTGTCTTCAAAAATGTGAAGTGTTTCATCATTCTGGCCTCGTTTTTTTTTTACAATTGAAGTAGAATGGGCATCAACTTGCTTCAAAGACCTTCCTCATTTGAGACTGTCCTGTTTGAAAATGTTTTTTTCTCCTTTCTTTATTGAAGAATGAAAGAATTTGTAGAATGTTGCATATCATAGGTTCACATAAAATCAAATCATAAACAATGAGTTTAATAAATATCAAATAAATTAACTACACTTTTAAATCATTCAAAAATCATAGTCCTATGGCAAGTGTCAAAATTATTGACTGATTTGAGGTGTAGGTTGATTCTGGTATAGTAAGGTCTCTCAGGTTTCAGGTTAGTCCAGCATATATGTCTCTTTGGCTTCCATTAACTTGAAGAAATGGTTGTTATGCATCTTGTAGAGATACTTCTTGATTCCAGAATCTCAGGAACGTCTTTGGGATGTGTGGTGCTTCATTTAAGAGCTTAAGATCATCTCTTATGTCGTTTGTTGCACCATTCAATATTCGAGCCGCCTTTTCAGGTTTTCAACTCGAATCCTCCTTTGGTTCTAAGATGTTATTTAAAAATTTATATCTTGAACCCTCCTTTTATCATTTTTCATATCATGCATTAAAGATTTTAAAAACCAATTTTTGCAAATAAAAATCAATCTTGAGAGGCGGAATGAATTCTGAAGATATTCTCTTTTACTTAGAAATCCATGTATGATTAAAATGGACTTTTCAGATACGTAACGTAGGCCATGGCTTATGGTTACGAAAGAAAGGGATAAAAAGGCCCAAATAAGTGTTTAAGGGTAATCAAACCAAGGATCAATTCATTCTGATGCCATCAATCTTGTTTTGTTTGACTTGGATCTGCCTTGCTGGGGAATTTTCCATCAACTGGATCCCTCTAGACTGCCAAATTTTGGATTCATTTCCATTTTCTCATATCTCCAGCATTTCTTACTCTTCTTGTTTGTACTTGATCAACCTTGTAACTTGAGGCTCAATAAGTCACCCATCTTGATTCAATTTTCCTTTTTTTTTTTGGTTCTTTCTTTGCTGGATGAGTCTAATACTTCAATTGCTTTGAGCACCTCCTTTTCCTTTTGCATTTTGGAGGTTTTCCATTATTCTTGATTGGATTGATCTTCAAGCACTCTGTATTGACAATCTTTATTCTTGTGAGAAAATATCCTTCACCTTGCCCCCTAATGTGGAGGGTGATCCTTGGTTAGGGTTGAATCAGAAGAAAAATCATTCAGGCTCAAGTGGGGACAACAAAGGATATATATATATATATTAAAGGATAAATGAAACAATGTCGTTCGTCATCTCATACACAGAAACCTTTGTAAAAAGAGGTATCTGCAGGGGGATGAATATTCAAGATTAATTTTACTTACATGAAAAATGTAATCAATGCATGATATATTTATTTCAATTAATCACTTTCCCCTTCTTCTTTGAGTATGCCCTAATCACTCGAAATTATCATCAATGAGTTGGTCCATGATGTCTCATCTCGTCTCTTCTTGCAGTAAAATTCATGAATAATTGAAAGTTTGGTTCTTTTGAGGTCTTTTGGTTTATGATGGTTTTGTGTTTGGAAGGACAAATGTGTGACTTTTAAAGTCACGTATATGGTGGAAGGTATAATATCATAAACCAACCAACTCTATCCGAGAAGGTAAACATCTAGAATTGATGTCTCAAAAACAAGTAGAGACATTTCTTAAGAATCTCAGATAAATGTAGTGTCAGGATTTGGTTTTGGTAAGGGTCGAGTAATTGGCATTGGATGGGATATATAATTTTACTACTTGCCAATAGATCTATAACTTTTGAAAAATTAAAAGAATATTTAATCTACTTGATACTCAATAATCTCAAGATTAAAATTTGTCTCCTTGCTCATAACCATAAAAGAAACACATATTTATTTATTGCATAAAAGGCGGAGAAAGGAACAAAAAACATATTCAAACAAGATGCTGAAAATAGAAAGTACTATAGTGGTAGATAACACTCCCATTTGTTTATGCATCATTACTCCTCTATTGTTGGGTATGTACTTGGCCCAGGATTTTTATCCTTATTTGCTCCCCATTTCTTGATCATTTCTTGTGTCAAGACTCCCTTGTCGACGAGCGTCTCTATTTCCTTTAACAGTGACCAACAATTCCCTGTTGAATGTCCAGATATTCCCAAGTGAAAATTACAGAAGCTATTTTTGATCATAGCAATGAGCATAAGGCTTTGGTGACACCTTCACCAATCTTGGTGTAATGTATTGACCTTTAACCAATTACAGAAGCTATTTTTGATCATAGCATGAGCATAAGGCTTTGGTGACACCTTCACCAATCTTGGTGTAATGTATTGACCTTTAACCAAATGAGGGTACAAGTCTGAGATAGATTCTTGAAACACCTTCAGAGTTTTTCTCGCTCGCGAGGCTATCACTTTCTTTGATCGTTCTGAACGAATGAATGCTCTCATGTTATCGAGGGGGTTCTGAATACTCATTTCAGCTATAGCTGGGGTAATATTAACCAAATTTCTTAAGTTGTCCTTTGCCTTACTGGTTTTCGAAAAATCTGATATATGTATCTGAGGTGTCTTCTGGGTTATATCTGCCTCATTCTTTCTTAGACCTATAGGCCAATCTCGAATTACATCCATGGGAGCCTTTTGATTTCTTTTCCTATTTTCTTGTGCCCGATATTCTTCATAGGATTAGTTTCTGTGGCAACAACAGTTTCTGAACATTGAACCTTAACCCCCTTTTTTTATCTTGCATTTTGGAATTGCTTGCTCTAAAGGGTCTTGGAAATTTCCCTTAAGGTTACCAGGAACCTTAGCTGAACAATTGGAATTCCAGTATGATTATCCAAGGAACTTCCTTATAGGTCCAATTCTCATTTGGAGGCCACTGTGATTGATCAAGTTGTGGAGTAATTGATCTGGCTGAGAGCATTTTGGATGCAATTTTCACTCCAACAGTGGAAAGGAGGAAATTGAAATCCCTGCACATTATTTTTCTCTTAATCACTCTATAAGTTGGCACCATGTTTAACTGAATAAGACCTCATTGTATTAACCCAGCTTCTTTCTTGACTTTAGTTTGTCAGAGCCTCTTATCTTGCCATTCTTGATAGCCATTTCGATTGATTTCTCCACTTATGATGATATCAGATAAATTATTAGGGACAACCCCTATCATGTGATTAACATAAGGAAATTTTAATATGCTGATGAACAAAGTAGTGAACTCTTTTTCAGTCATGGGATGTACTGAGAAGCAAGTCTTTCCATCGTTGCAACATTGTTCGATCAGGGGCCATATCATTCATGAGCTTGTATTGACCCAAAAAAGCTTGAGCTAAATCCCTCCAAGAACGTATTTGAGTACGTTTTAGCTGATTATACCATCTGGATGCGACCCAGATAAACTGTCTTGGAAACAGTGGATCAACTTTTTCATTCTACATAGTCAGTCATACGACGACAATACAGTGATATGATATGAAGGGCATGTGGTCCCATTATACTTCTCAAAATCTGGAACCTTGAACTTGGTGGAATAACCAGGCCAGGGACCAAACTTAGTTCTTGGCATCAAACCCATAAAATGACTCAATGTCTCTATAGATTTTATCACCTCTTCTATATTTTCTAGTAGTTGAGTGAATTTTTCCTTCTCACTGATTTGTTTAGGTCAATGACCTCATTACTAATACAAATTCATCAGGCTTCAACTCATAAGTAGTAGGACAATCAGTGGGAACGATGCTCCAGCTGATATGGTGAGTTCTTAACAGCGAAGTAAATCGGTGATTGAATTTCCTGGGTATAGAGGTGAACTCAGGAATATGAACAGGTGTAACATCCAAAGAATTCTGGGGTTTTCAACAAGACTCTTCCAGCGGTCTGGTGCTTCTCATCATTTCTTTCATATGTTCAGTAGATCGATATGAGAATTTGTGATATTAGCTTCAATTTGTGCCAACTTGCTCCTTAATTCCTCTTGTATTTCTTTCTGCTCTATCTCAAATTTGGCTAGCCTATCCTCAGTTTCTTAGACATTTTTCTTGGTGTCGTGCTGAGCGTTCTTGCTTTAAAGAAAAACCAAGATCATTTCGTTTGAAATCCTTATTTTAATGAATGAATGTTTTAATGTATTATGACAAAAAAAATGCAAAGATGCCAAAGGCAAATGTAAATACGTGAATGTAATAATAAGAATACAAATGTGCAATACAAAGCAACATGAAAATACAAATGCAAAGATGCCAAATGCAAATGTAAAAATGTAAATGTAAATACAAACGTAAAAATGTACAATGCAAAATACAATGCATGTATGAAAAGGTGTTTACTCAAGAGTGATCATCTTAGAACAGATTTCACTGAACACAAAAGTTTCGGTACATCAAACAAAACTTACATATAGGGATATCTTTCACTTCTAACTTCTCCAAAGCCCAGTTAGCTTCCATTGAGTCTTCAATCTGCTTCATCTCCTTGTAAAGTCAGCTAAATCTATCATTTAAAGACCATATTGCTTGTCTGGACTGCAACTTCTTCCATGACATTCTCTTTCATCTTCTGTGTCATTTCTCGGAGTTGCTCATTTTCCCTTGTAAAAGAACCTTTCTGTCCAAGAAGTTCTTGAATAAGATCCTCATATATGTTGCAGCTCTTTTTCAGCTTGGTGACCCATGTTATCCACTCTTCTGGGGTACTTCCTAGGCCAACATTTTGAAAGGTTTGACTGATCTTCTGAAAATCTTCATGCATGGTTTTCATTTTTGTGCTCCATTTCTTGTTTTGGTCGTTCAAGTCCTTCAAATAACATGCTTGAGCTTCATAAAAATCTCCACTACTCTGAATGTCCCGACTGATACTCTTACCATAGACTGCTTTTGGTATCAATCTGGCAGAATCTTTGTGGAGTACTTTTGGTATTAATATAACTGGTTCTCTGTGTGCAGAACTTCCCTCGATCCTCGTAGTTTCTTCAGGATGTCTTTCCTTGGCCGCATCATATTTTGTTTGATCATAAAACTTTTTATCCATTTACGATTTCTTTCCAATATGATGAACAGTCTTTCAAGTCAACACCTTTTGGTTATGCCATGATCATGTAATGCAAACAAAAGAAATCAATATGAACAGATTAGAACAATGTAATATACATGAAAAAAAATAAAAAAATAGAATAGTTAGTACCAACTAAAAAAAAACTATATATCAATGTATAAATATTAACCTCATGCTTTCTAGTTCCATGCTTTGTTTGGAAAATTTAACTTAACCGCACGATTTCTAGTTCACATGCATTTATTCAGGAAAAAGAAAAGGAAATAAAATAAATTAAAAGCTAGAGCTTATTTCTCCTTTGTGTATACCTACTGACAAAATTTCGGCATAGTTTCAGATCGGGGGAGTTTCTAGGGTTTATTATATGCAGGTTTTCAGTTCTAGGAGTATAGGTACTCGAACTGTCCTTGTTGATGCCCCCTTGGCTATCAAACCCTCGATAGTCCATTACAGACTTAAACGGATCGAGTTCAATCGAGGGGATACATTTCTCTATGACTAACACGGAGAATAAATTCTCACGAAGACATAGAGCATATGAACCCCAAAAGTTACTTGCTAGGTCTGACACGGAGAATAATTCTCACGAATACGTCGCTTTCACTCCCACTTAAAAGGGACAAACTCAATATAGAGCTTTATGTTATGCAAGTGTTGTGTGTGAGGAGAAATGTTAAAACCTCTAACAAACAAATAAAATAATTCTTGAATATAATAAATAAATAAAATAAAAAATAATAATATATAAAATAATAATAAGTAATAAAAAATTTGAAAGAAAAGAATTAAAAATTAAATATATGAATTTTTAATTTCTAACTGATAGAGACAATTTACAATTGATTTTAAAGTTTGACTAAGTCCCCAGCAGAGTCGCCAAGCTGTCGTAACCAGTTTTCGTCCGGGCACGAAATATTTACTTGACAGGAAAAGTGATGTGAATAAATAGTTTTGAAAATAATTTGGGAGTCGCCATCGGCCTTTTGGGTCAGGTAGGTCGAATACCTAAAAAATATCTTTTAAAAGAGTTTTTAAGAAAACATCAATTAAAAGATAAACTGATATGCGTTTTAACCAAAAATTCGTTCTTTTTAATAATAAAAAAGGATTCGTGGTCGGTTACGTTTAGGGAAGGATTAGCACCCCTACAACGCCCAAAATTGGTACTTTTTAATTATAAATTGTCTCTATTATTAAAATTTAAAAAATTCAAAATATATTTAATTTATAATCATATTATTTTAAAATTTATTTATTTATTTAAAATATCAGAAAAGGACTTCTAGGTGCCTTAAGACAGCTCTTTTTAATATTAAAAATAAATAAATATTAAAAATGTAATAATTTTTCATAAAAGTGATTAAATAAAACTAAATTATAATTTTTAATTTAAGCAAATATATATATATATATATATATATATATTATATATATATATATATATATATTTACATGACTAAGATAATAATTAAAGTAATAATTTAAACATATTAAAATTAAAAGGATAATAATAAAATAAATTGCAATCTAATAATGAATAAAATAAATAAAATTAAAACTATAATATAAAACACTTAACGTTATATTAATAATAAAATACCATCTATAAATATAAGAAAAGCAATCTTTGTAAATGAATAGAATAAATACTAAAAGAAATTTATGTTTTAATAAATAGTTATATAATAAAGTCAAATAGTATTAATGTATATTATGATTAAAATGGATGAAATGGAAAGTAAATTTAAGATACCAATTATAAATAAATGCAAAGAAAAATAAAGTCAAAGATACCAACATCAAGATTACAAGTAATTAAGGAAAATGAAACATTAAAGGTGAATTAATCTGTTATGAATAGTTAATTGACAACAAATTTGGGAAAGTATTAAAAACAAAGATAATTTAAATTAAAACAATTAAATCATATTCATATAAAATTCATAGTCAACGTTGAGAATTTATAAAAATTAGTGATTAATTTATAAAATATCAAAATTAAGGGACATTATTCGAAATACCATAAAGCCTAAATATTATCAGTATAATTTAACCTATATAATTATATGGGACTAAAATTAAATTTGTTTAAAATTAAAAGGATTAATCATGGTATTTTACCTTAAGCATGTAAATATACAGATAATGATTAAAATAGAATAAAATAAAATTCGAAGATAATATTAATATGTTCATAACTTGATTTCAGTGGCAAAAATGAAAGTTTATAAACTTCAGATGACTGTGCGTTTATTTTAACTATTTTGAAATTACACCCAGACCCCTCATCAAAACGACGCCGTTTTGATGAGGGTATAAATACCCTAAAAATCGGCTCCCTTGAGCCATTTCTTTCATTTTCCATTTCAGCTTCTCTCTAGGAGAGAGAAGCTCTTCTCTCTAAAACAGAGAGGGAGACCATCGGCCGGCAGCCGTGCTCCGGTACCGTCGACCACCGCCGCCGGCCACCGTCGCCTTTGGCCGGAAAACACAAAATTTCCCCAAAATATAGATCCGAGTGATCTCAACCCAAATCTGACCCTCGTTTATCCTAAAAAGCTATGTATTTTCGCAAATCTAAAGAAATACCTTTGGTATTTCGATTTTAACGGTGGCTCGTATGGGTGCGTGGGAAAGCCGGTGATGGCGTGGCTTCCTCGGTAAGTATCTCTCTATTTTTTATTTTGATATTTGATGGATTTTGGTGGCTGTTTGGCTTTCTGGCTTCCTTGTTCTCCTCTCCGTTTTTTTTTCTTTCTTTGCTCTGTGTCTTGGTTGCTCTCTTTTTTCTTTCTGGTTGTTTGTTGTCCCCCTTTTCTTTTTTCAAGTTGGGGTGGTGGCTTTTATAGCCACCACCGTTGTAGCCGTCGGACCGGTCCGAAGAGGGGGTCTCGGTGAGTCATCGGACTACCAGTGGTGACTCACCCCGTAGCCGTGGCGTGGACGGCTGGCGTTGGAGCTTCTGGAGCGTTCGGTTGGGGACGTGGCAGCGGCGGAGGCGGTGAGATAGCAACGGCGGCCGCATGTCCCTAGGGTATCAGACCCTAGGGTTTCCATCTGGGGCAATCTGGACCGTTGGATCGTGCCAGATCCAACGGTTGTGATGAGGCGGCTGGTTTAGATTAGGGTTAGGAAACCCTAACTAGAAACCCAAATGTTTAGGGTTTCTGGTTTGATTTGGACCGGTTCTGGTTTGTTTGTAACTGGGCCGGTCCAGTTGTAATTGGTCTGTAATTATTATTTATAATAATAATAATAATAATAATAATAATAATATGGATAAAAAATTAATATCTTCACGGAGTATCACATTATTCCTCTTAATTGATAGAATATTATAAAGTTACTTAATCTGAGATCTAACAATTTGTTTTCAGCGTTAGAGACTTACCATTTCATCATGTCATATATATAAGGCTTTAGAGCGATAGTGACAAATCGTATGGTGTTACTGTTTTTCTTTTATAACGTCGTCTGGGATTTAAACTCTAATGAAGTATCGCATTGTTCCTCTTAATTAACAGAATATTATTAAGTTACTTAAGCTGAAATCTAACAATTTGTTTTCACCGTTAGAGGCTTACCATTTCGTCATATTTAGAGGGATAGTAACAAATCGTATAGTGTTACTGTTTTTTCTTTATAACATCGTCTGGGATTTAAGCTTTAACGAAGTATCACATTGTTCTTCTTATTAATAGAATATTATTAAGTTACTTAATCTGAGATTTAACAATTTGTTTTCATCGTTAGAGACTTGTTATTTCGTCATGTATATAAAATTTAGAGTGATGGTGACAAATCTTATGGTGTTACTGATGACTTCAAAGAAGAGCATCAAGGCTGTGTGAGATAGGAGAGGATTGAAGCGATGTAATTTGAAATAAAAGATCTACTGTTGAATCGGGATGTATCGTGAGAGGAGTTTAATTTCAGTATTCCTTCTAATCAGGATGGAAACCTACATGATTTTACCTTCCTCTATTTTAAAGGTCAAGTTTCATCTTTTTCATGAAGATCTTCTCATGCACGTATAGCAATTTGTTTTAAAGGTCGGTTTCATATTTCCCAAAGCACGTATCTATACGTTTATAATCGAAGGCATTTGCTGAAGTAGCTATACGTGCTTTAGGAAAGGGAATTAGAGTTCTTCGTTTTCTTGTACAGCTGTTGAAAGTGCAGTAAAAAGTCAATGATTTGAATTTCTTGAATCAACCAAACCACTTGATATTCCGGCTTCCAAAGCCATTCATTCTGATCAAGGAAAAAAAGTTGAACATGAATTGGATTCTTAGATTTAGAACTGAGTCAACAAAGTACTTCCATTACAACAAAGATAAACAAACAGAATTCAAAACAATGAAAAGCAACATATATATATATGTATTCCCACCCCATTCTAAAAGGGTATTTGCAGAGTTCGTCTTATATCACATTTTGGTTTTGCTGGACCGATCACGTACAACCCCTTCCTCATCAACATCATTGAAAGTTTTCAAGGTAGCATCAATGGCTCCTGCCGGGGATTCTCCTCCACCGAAACCACCACAGAAAATGGCGGCGGCACGTAACTCTTCGAAATAAGCACCGGAACAAATCCATTGTACAATGTCTCCACAATCCTCGGACTTGCAACTTCGTAACCACTCGAACAAATGCAGTACTTACTATTTCTCATCATATCATGGTAATTAACACCTTTCAGAAGGTATTTATGTACCTTAATGTCTTCATCCTTTCCTTCCCAATGCTCGAGTAGGACGGGTCTTATTGGACCTTGAACCCCTCCAGCAAAGAATGCCAAGATACTACGCTGAGAAGCCGATGGTCCCCCGATCAAACCGGTTAATTTGTCATTTAAGAGATTGATTTCTGGAATCGAGACATCCTTAACTGGCTTGAGTCTTTCGGAAGTGTTTGCATTGCATAGAGCTTGAATGGAGTTCCATACAAGGTAAGGAAGTGAAAAGCTAGCCAGAGGCCCCTGCATATAAAACCAACCAAACCTCAAGCTCGAATTTGAATCAACTACGATCATGATGCTGAAATGATACAAAGCTAACCCAATCGTGACAGGCGACTATGAAATAATTGGCACCGTGGTTTCGATTCCAGAAAGGGTATTTCTGCGCAACGAGATTGATGTATGCAACGACGGTCCTTCGAACGGGACTAAAATCACAGGTGTCGCGCGGGAAAACGAATCGGACCATCTTTGCTACACTGAATGGGAGGTAAAAGACATGAGCTTTGTGGGGATCATTAGTTTGAAATTTGGAATCAACATCCATCTGATAAATGAAATTTCCTTCCATGGAATATATGCTCTTGCAAGGACCATCATGAAACACTGGAGGCTCCCCTTCTTTGTAAAGAAAGACCTTGAATTGTTTCTCCATTTCCTGGTGCTCCTGTATATTATAGATTAAAACTACTTAGAAGTCGCGAATGTTCGTAATCGAATCGAAGGGTACACAAAGACAGAGCCAAGATTCCAATCAAAGGGAGTAAAATATAACTAACCATAAAAAATGGGGCAAAGTATAACTAAAATGAAACTGCAAGGATTCTTGTCAATTTTTGTATGATTTCATTTCCAAGTGGGCATTTTATATACACTCAGCTTTGTGTTATTAGATGGGATCTAAAAAGCGTCTTGTCATTTGTCAATGTACTTAATCACTCTTATTGGATAACCCTACTCTTCATAATTAACCAAAACGAAACATTATCTACATCTAACATCAATTTCTTTCATGTTATGTCCCTCTCTATTTTGTTATTTTCTGAATAAAAAACATCAATATTCTTCATTTCATTATTTTCCTCTTCACTTTTAGAGATGTATTTCAAAATTTGTCCTCCATTCAAATTTTAAGAGTTTATCTCAACATAAAATCTTATGTCTTTCTTGATTATAATCTTATATCCGCTTTTGGTTATAATTTCAAGCAAGTTAAGGGCGAAAAGAAGAGATGTAAATAGATAGAGATACCTGTGGAAGGCCATGGAATCCCAATACATAGCTTCTGTAGGGATATAGTCAGGATCCTGTAATTGGCTCCCGCCTTTAGCTTCTTTTATGGCGGATCGAGCTCTTTGTAGCCCTGCTTCGACCTTATCCAATTCGGTTTGAACTTGTTTGCTTTGTTTCAAGGGGAGACCTATTGATTCATTTTGCGATATTGTCGAAGCATTTCCTGCCGGGTTCAGGGTAATGTTTAAGCCATCTTCCTTTCTTTCATTCTGCACCATTAAGCCAATATGGATCATTTCTACTAATTTCTGAGAATAATTGCAAATGTTGAAATATGAGTGCAATTACTTAAAACAAACAAACAATGGGGTAAGCTTCAGATTATAGGTCTGACCAACCAACACAACTTCCAAGACTTCAAAATGGGAAATAGAACACTATACTTCTCATATGACATACCAAATTTCAAGCAGTTGATAAGGGGATAATGATAACAAAAGGGAAGAACTTGATGATTAAAGAGTTTTTAACAATAATTATTTTATGATTAATCCCAAATATGCACAGCAGCAGGCAATTATAGATGCTGACGATGATAAGCATTATATTTGAAGGAATCTAACAGTAACGAAGAAAGGACAGATACCACTACTTGTTGAATTTTCGTCACTGCTTCAACAGCATGTAGCAGTGAAGCTGAGCGGTTAACCGCCGCTTCTCCTAGGCTGCTCCCAACATCCATCGTCTTCACCGCCGCGGAAAGCAGTTCCATTGCTTCTTCAGTCCTTTCAGCAGGCGCAGCTGAATCAAGCTTATCGATTCCATTTGCGGCAGCAGCAGAGGTGGAAGAAGAGAGGCTTGATATCAAATCCCAAGTTGAGTTTCTCGGGACCAGAACAAAAACAACGAATGATGCCAGAATCAGTGGAATTATAAAGAACAAAAACTTGATTTTTGATGATGAAGAAGAAGATGATGGTGTTGGTGTTGTTAAAAAAACAACATGCTGACCAACTTTGACCCATCTTGAGAGGAATTTTACATTATCTTAACGGATTTGTATCTGAATTGTAAAATCTGTAGTGGTAAGTGAAGAAATAGGTGGAGATGAAAGGAGTGAAATATGCTTTCAGAGCTCATGCCAAGCGTCCCCTTTATTCCATGCAAATTTTCCATCTTCCAATGCCACCCCTCTCCCGTCACCGATTCTCTATTTAATTCTCCCTTCACGCTCCTTTCTGAACGCGCGTATCCTGCTCTGTTTTCGGATGATCCTCTGCCTGCGTCTGTTACTAATTGTGGTTTCATTTAATAAATGTACATAAGAATAAATTTAAGCTAAGTATAAATTATATGAATAAAAATCATATTTGTTTTTATAAGTCTAAAGGAGATGAACTTTTTCATCCATTATATATATTTTGATTACGAACAGTAAAAAAGAAGTAAGCTAGTACCAGAATTCCGGATTCCTAGTGCTCCAAAGGGCAATCAGCAGTGAACAAACATCGCACCTCCTCCCACGGTGTAGGGAGGTCTGAACACCAAAAGGTAACGCCCATACTATCTTTACCAAACCCTCAACGATCTGATTACGTTCCCTCGATACAAAGTTCGGGTTCTAATCTAGTCGGATCAAGTTACAATACAAGGTACTAGCGACGAAACTCTATCTATTTCTTCTTCTCGTAGAAGCAGTTTTAAAAATTCTTTACTATCTATTTCAACCACAATATTTTATATTCCGAGGTCCTTCGCCATTCAAGACTAGTAAGCACTCCCTGTAGTTCGGCTTCCAATATCAAACAACGACTTTCGTAGAGCTTGAAATCCAAGCTTCATTAGAGTCACGCAGTATTCCGTCACGAGCTGTCATTCCCGTCTCATTTTTCCTTGCACCTTTTCATCCATTATATTACTAATTATATATTGATATGTTTGACAAGGAAGAAGGAAAAATTGAAAGAAAATTATATATAGTTTTTATTTATTGTTTGATAAAGTTATAAGTAAAAGTAAATAAATCTAAACTGTAAAAAATACATTTTAAATTAATTTAACTCTTTTTCATACTAAAAAAATAACTCTCTTTCATATTATCTTTTTATATTTTTTTCACATTGAAATGATTTCTTTTACACTAAGAATAAAAAAGTAACTTTTTCGTATTTTTCTTCTCACACTTCTTTTCTTACTAAACACAGAGCAGTTATTTTTTTCCATACCCTGTTTGTTAGTTATTTACAACTTTAAAAATGTTTAAAGAAAATTTAAAAATAATGAGAGTACTACTCAAGTTAAAAAGATAAAGTTCAAATGGATGGAAGAGATGGATGACATATTGTTAAAAAAAGGACATGAAATTAAAGACTGTTGTTAAAATTGATGATCGATCAAATTTGCTCTTGAAATTTTAGGAGTTTTATTTTAAAAATATATATTATTTTATTTTAAATCTATTTTATATGCACAAACTTGAATTTAGGGGATGAATTTTTATATATTTTACTTTTATATAATTGACTTATTTTTTTTATCATATCATATTTTAAAAATTCATTTTATTTATATTATATTTCTATATTTATTTTCCAATTTTAAATTCATAAAAAAAGATGGTTATATTATAATTTGGTTTTCTATAATTAAATTCCTTAAACTTAATTTAAACAAAAAATCTTATTCTAATACATATATCAATACAGTTCTAGGTTTCAAACTAAATTATGTAATGTATAATATAATCATAAAATCAAATATATAATATAAATATTTTTCATACCTATATTTTTCTTCTCTTCCAATGTTTCCTCTAACTTTTCATCGTCCTCATTTTCTTTCCTCTCTACAAGAGGAAACCTTAATTTCCAAGTCTAAAACCTTCATGTACAAGAATGGAGTTGTAAATATGGCACCATACAAACAGATTATGAGAGCAACAAGCTTACAAGATGACAGCTTTTTCAACTGATTTTGAGAAATCACCATCAACATAGTAGTACAAGTCCTTTAAAGCATGAAGCTCACACACACACACACGCACACGCACACATACACACATATATATATATATATATATATATATATATGTGAATTTCAGACATAAAAGTAAAGCGTACATGGCAAGAGAAACTAGTCATCTAATATGGCCAACTGTAACCAAAACCCTAACCACTCTTATTGCAAAAACTCCCATAAATTACAAAAATGATTTCAGGAATGTGGCCATCACCTGCTATTCCAGTAGCAGTTTAAGAGGATTGGAAGCCCCTCCGCGAATGATGCTTTAACATGTGCATTAGGAACGTGACTACTGTTGGAACCAAATCTGATCAATGCATCAAAAGTTGAAAATTCTCGTCATTGTTTACCACTACGTAGTCATATCCGAGGCTATCAGCACGGCGGACAAACTCCTCCTCCTCACTCTTTGAGACTTGAATCCCGACTAGAACATTTGCTCCTGTTTCACCCTGTTGGATGGAATAACTCAGGATTGATATTTGCTTCAATAAAAAAAGGAAATTAGAAAAAGATTCTTTAGATGCTAACCTGACCACGATAATGGAACAAACTAATATTCCAGCGTGGACTAAAAGTGTCTAAGAACTTCATCAAAGCACCAGGCCTCTCCGGGAAAACAAACTGGCATAGAACCTCATTTTCAACATTTGATCTGCCTCCCATCTGAAAGAGATGAATACAGAGAATTAATAAAGGCAAAAATCAGGTAAACTGACAAAAAGTTAATGATAGTTACCAAATACCGCAAGTGGTCTTTAACCAAATCACTTGCTGTAAGATTGAAAGTTCTAAGCTGAGAAGATTCCATCCTCTGCTTCATTGCTTCAAGTTCAGAAACCGTGTGAACACCAACACTGCAAACAGCATTGATGGATAACGGAGCGCTCTCAATTCACATATTTCTGAATAACAAATCATCCCTTGAACAACAAACTAACATGAAAGATAGCCATGGATATTAACAATCCTAAACATGTATGATCTTTTTGTATTTTGTTAGAAACAAAAACAGACCGATAACTAACCTGTACAAAACTACGGCTCCTTTATCAGAACTACATCTATACTTGAACTCAGTGATATTCATAGGCCCCACCTGTCAATCCCATGATTTAATGATTATTTTTACTAATTATTTACAAGTACAAATGAACAAAATTGATAATTTGTAGAAAGGTCCAAATTATATAAATTGCAGAGAAATACCAGTTCACAAAATTGTTTGAAGCTTCCAGGCTCCTCCGGCAAAACAGTTGCAAGCACTGCCTCCTGTTGTCTACCCACATTAGCCAGTTCAGTAACCACTCTAAGCTTATCAAAATTCATGTTTGCACCACTAGTTATTGCTACAACACTCTTCCCCTTAATGCCGTAGTATTTGCAATATGCTTCGGCTCCTGCAAGAGCTAGGGCACCTGCCGGTTCAAGAATGCTCCTCTTCTCTTCAAACATATCCTGCAACACAAACAGTGCAAGTTGTAAATCCCTAAGCATCCCAAGAGCCATGGACTAATTAGATGAACGTCATCAGGTGTCCAGTGGACACGAAATGCACCAGTCATACAGAAGGGAGAAAATGAGGGAGAAAAAAACATAATAAGAGCTTCTAACATCTTTATGGTTGAGAACAAATAATTAGAGAACAAATTATAAAGTACACGGGCCACTCACTTTTCCCACAAGATTAATAATAGCACATCAGCAAAAATGCATCTAAAATTCAAGTCAAAACCCAAAATTTGAGAGACAAATCAGAACCTGTTTACCTTCGTTTGAGCCAAAGGCACATCCTAATTCTGAAAATACTACACGTAAGGTTTGCGTAGTTCAAAAGACAAAACTGTATCATACAAGGACAGAAACACTAAAAGTACAACCGAAGTAAGGTCTGATTGTGATGTCCAGTCTTTTAACAATTGATAGGAGAAAAAGGAAAAGCCAAAGTGAATCAATGCAAAATTTGAAACATCAACGACCATACCTTAATAGAGGCACAAATAGCATCACGGCTTACAAGAACAACACCATCCACCAATTCCCTACATATGCGGAAGGTTTCTTCACCAACCTCCTTAACAGCTACTCCATCTGCAAAGCCTCCAACCTTGTCCAGCATCACTCTTTCACCATGATGCAGTGACAATGCCATTGCATTTGCATCAAAAGGCTCCACTCCGATAATTTTCACCTGTAAAATAATACGACACTTAGTGCTGTGGATGAAATGATGAATTAAGTCATGTCGCATGCAACATGCTTGCACAGTGTAATTTCAGACAAAAGTAAACAAAAGAAAAGAAGTTTAAATAAGCTAAAAGCCTGAACTACTGATATAAAAAACAATTTCATTTTTGGTTTGGGGGGAGGGGAATATGAAAGTGAATTGATACTTAAGTTCTTGCAATAGTATAACATAAGGTTTCAGTTATGCACTTGACAAGTGTGCTGGAGGTAAGGTCTCTTGTAACACCAGACATTACTAGAAAGTAAAAAGTATTTAAAAGAAGCTTGATGGCCTATTAATAGCCAAACACAGGAAAATGATGCATGCTTCTATCTCTCCAACTGTTCTAATTCATATTTTTCCGTAAGGCAATACTGCATCAACACATAACACCAATAGGAAACTTTCCTAAGACAGTTTCATCTGAACAGAATGTCTGTCATGCTATGTCGACAGGGGAGCCCAGAAATGAAATAAGCTGCCACAGAATTGGAAATAAGAAGATTAAAGCAAGTCCATATAGCAGCAACCATCTCAAAGATCAGCTTTAACCAAAAAAGCAATTAAATTGTGTCTTGGAATTACATATGATGGTTCAACACTCGAGAGGTATGAAAAAGGAAAGAAATCAAGGATCATGACGTGGCATGCACTTGTCATCTACTAAGAACTATGCCAAGCTCCAGCATAATGAAATAGCAGATGCTTACAAGAAGAAACAACATACCTCTGGGGAAACCCTCTTTACATAAGCAGAAATACCTGCTATAAGCCCACCACCACCAACAGGTACAAAGATTGCATGCAATGGGCCTAGTGTTTGGCGCACAATCTCCATCCCAACAGTGCCTTGTCCAATAATAACGTCTGGATGATCAAATGGCGGTACAAACGTGAGACCTTCCTCTTTAGCCCTTTTCTTAGCATATGCTTGTGCCTCATCATAAGAATCTCCAATAAGAACAACGGTTGCACCCAACCTCTCAACAGATTGCCACTGCAAAATAAGAAATCCCCGCTCAACTTTAGAAATCTTATAAGCGATGTAATCAATAATACATGAAAATCACAAAAAAAGGGTACCTTAATTTCTGGAGTAGTAACAGGCATAGCAATAACAGCATGACATCCGAGTCTCTTGGCAGAAAATGCAACCCCTTGGGCATGATTTCCTGCTGATGAACAAATAACCCCTCTTTCTAATTGTTCCTTGGGAAGCTTTGCCATCATATTATAAGCTCCACGAAGCTTAAAAGAGAAAACCTGAAAATTTGAAACATCGAATCTGTAAGCACTTCATCTGAATGAATATGAAAAAGCATACACCTCCAAAACATGTCAAAGTTCCTCTTTCAAGTTTATACGCAACTACAAAAGTAAAACGTTTCCGTTCTGGCTATTCATTAACATATTCCACTGAAAAAAGACAATTCAACTAAAAATCATGCGAATATTTACTCGCAACAAAAATGTATCTCAAGTACATAAATCAAAATCAAGAAGAGCTAAATTCAAGCTGGAAAAGGAAAAGACAAAAAACTCTATCAAGCTCAATAAAAGTAAAGCAAAAGCATAGATTATAAACAGTCCTAATCTGCCAAAATCCCACTAATCATAGAAACAATTATCATTAGAAATGAAAACAACAGCCAACAAAAGTCATCACATCCAAAGAAATATAAACTAAAAACCAAAAAATAATCTTTTTTCTTACAGGCTGCAAGTCTTCTCTCTTGAGCCAAACTTGATTGCCCAATCGTTCGGACAGCTTAGTCGCCAACTGTAACGGTGACTCGATCGCCACATCGTAAACCTTGGACGACAATATATTTGTTAAATACTCCATCGCATTTATTACGTCCCCATTTCCTTCATCCATCGAACGTTCAGGTGAAGCACCTAAGTACCCTGACGGATACTGCAGGGAATTACTAGGCACCTTCTTTCTCGGCGCGGAAGGAGCGGCTGCAATGCTCGACGTGGACGACGAAAGGACAGCGTTCTCGCCAGAAGTAACGGTCGGATAAGAGATCTCAGCCGTCGGTTTTGACACGGCGGCTCTGATCCAAGGCAGGTTGGGATTACCTTTCTTTGAAATATAGGGGCCAAGAAAGGATGTTTGTGGGACACTCTGTTTGTGGCGGAGTAGGAGTGGCTGAGGCGGCGTGAGGCGGAGAGCCTCCATTGTCTTTCAATTTTTCTGAAAAATTAAGATGAAAAAACAAAAGGTAAAAGCGAAAATGCGTTCTCTAAGTCAGTCGGCCATGGAGGGACCTTATATATACGAGGGTTTTTTTCCTCCTTTTTTGTTGTTGAGCAATTTTGCACTGTACAAAGCTGCCAATAAATATTTAATAATTGATGCGTGGTTTGAATGAAGCAGCCCTATTACTACAGCTAAAAAGATAAAAATAACTTATTTCTTTTATTTTATCGGATATATTACGCCGGCGGTCAAATAACTAATAGTATATTTACATATTAGTCCTTATATTATGAAAACTTACAACTTCATCATTCCACTAATCTACTTCTTATATTTAGTCACCCCTCATTACAACATCATTATTAGTACCTTCAATGGAGAAACATTAAACTTGAACGGGATATCGTTTAGAGAACTAACAGAATCTGCTGTTGGAGCAGCATTAAGGAACCTGACCAGCAGAAGAACGATGCAACATGAAATTAGACAAATAGTTTATTGCAAAAATCAGATACACCATAAAAAAGAAAAATTACTGAATTGCAATATATTGAAGGCAGATGCAGCAACTTGAGGAACTTTAGTATGTAAACCTTGCCCCATCTCAACACCACCGTGTGTAATAAAACAGTTCCATCGGTGTAGACATTAACAAGAGCTCCAGCCTACAGTGATTGAAAAGATACTTTAAAAAAAATCTGGTCATTGAGATAAACACGATTATGAATGAAATACAGCGAAAGAGAAATCCCCCATATTTTTCATAGCATACACATGTTGCTTCTTTCATATACTATGTACAAGTATTAACTTTATTTGTATTGTTATAATTTTAAGCAGGAAAGCTGTAGTCATCTTGACAAGCAACAGAAATACATGCATGTTACTCGATTAAATAACTTAGTTGTAAATGATACGACCCGATTAAAGAACTTAGTTGTAAATGATACGCATATTTTGTTGGAATCATGGAAACACCATGCTTCTTCCACCGGTTATGAAGATTAAATTCATCAACTTCTTCTCGAACCTTCAGAAAGTCGCAAGATGCTTTCTGCTCTTTCCAGACCTGAGCCAGAGTACAGTGTTCTAATTGTTGACCGTAATGCATTATTGATCCTTCGCCTTGAAAGTTAATCTCCTCGGAATACAGTGTTTCTTGAAAAATTAGTGAAGCAAACATTTCCAAAATCTCTGACATTTGGTATCTCATAGACATTGTCCGAGTGAAACATAGCACGCTCAAGTACCCCAGGGGAATGATCCAGTGAATTTCCAGCATTATTGTATATTTCAAGATCCAAAGCCAATGCTTTTCCCTTGTAAATCAAACCTATATGAAGTAATTTTATTCTACTGTTATACAATATTGAAATGTTTCCGTAGATTGATTCATCATGTTATGGAACTTAATAGGCAGTACCTTGTAGTTTCTGAGAAAGCTGTAGCGCTGCCCTGTTGTAATCATGTCTATGTCTCTATCCAGTTTCAAGTTCAGTGGCCTATTCATCAGATAAGATGGCACAGCAGCAGCGGCAGCAATGAAAGCTGATCTAGTCTCCTTCCCACCGAATTCACCACCAACCCTTTTAGTTTTACAAACTATTTTTGACATAGGAAAACCAAGAATGATGTAAAGAGAAGACATAAGATAAAGCATTTAGTCAACAGAGACTCTTGGTGCCTCTTTTGGTGCCCCCACTAATTATTTTTCCGATACGTAGATTAGTCTATTAACTCATCATTAACAGATTTATGCCGTTAACATCTATTGATATTTTTTCCAGAAAAAAATCCTTTCTCAGTTAATATCATTTTCAAGTATGAGTTAACAATTCTAGTATATGAGGTGAATAGAAGAAACACAAGTAATGAAGTTATAAGTTTTGGCAATCTTACTTGAGTGGCCGAAATCATATGAACTTCATTACCACAGTCCATTGTCCAAACTAAGTTGGTCTTTGTCTCCATGTAGAAGTGTTCTTGACCTCCCACTCGAACTTTCCCCTCTATGATATTTTCACATTCATCTGTTTGGAAACATAGATCTACATCTCCTTTACTCATAAACTTCTGTGAGTTGGGATGAAAACTTTTGCACTGATTGAATCCTCTATTGACAAGATTGCTGGGAGCTCTTCATACTCCACATGAACTTTTCCAGCGGCTAGTTTAGTGTTCTCATGAGTATCAGCCACCACAATTCCTATAACATGTATAAATTTTCCAGTGCAATGTGCTTACGGAAACATATCGGGGAATTCATTCGGCTCTCCCCTGATTAGTATGAGTAGATTACTAAAGTTCAGCGTAAAAAGTTATCTCAAGTTTCCACCGGATGCCACATCTGATGTACCTTTTGTAATGAAAGGTTGAAGGTTGGTTTTAGTTGCTTTCTCAAGCACCTAAAGGAACCTCTATCTGTCCTCTCAAGGTTTGCCAAGGATTCTCACTAAAAATTGTTTAACTATCTAAATTGTATTCAATAAGCTTATTTACCTGCCCCACACAAGTGACAAATTCTGAAGCAAATAGCTCCTCATCCAAGACAACTGGTCCGATTTTATTACTGCCAGGAACATCCTTGGCAAAGAAGATACCGGTAAATCCATGTGAAGACTTGGCCCCTAAATCATCGATGGATAATATTCGAGATAATCTTGGAGGACATGGTATATTCTGCCTCTCCAGTAACCTGAAGTACATGGTACCATGAACACTGTCATGAAGATAATCTTGGAGATAAAACTCAGTGAAAGTGTAAGAATCAAAAGCATTTAGCCTAATAAAAAAAAAACAAAGAGAGAAAAAGAACCGAACAGAACCTGGAAGAGTACTACTTAATTTCTCAGCCATTATCCACTACAAGAAAAAAATCATACGCATATGTTTATGCAAGCAAGCATCAACAAGGTACAAACATGTGAACAGTTACAAAGCATCAGAAACTAGCATACTTTTAAAAGCAAATGTAACCAGAACCCTTCAATTTGTACTCTCCACTTAAAACTGGTTTAAATAACCTTGGAAATTACAAACCTAGTAGTAAGGAGTAGCTTGTGAATTTGCATACCTGATTTCATAGTCCTGACTTGCAACCAATAGTGAGCGGTGAAATTACTTGATGGCTGGCAAATGAGATAATGGTACATTTTCCTTCATGGATTTCTTTCCCTCAATTTGATCAGAAACCCAAAGGAAGAATTTAAAGAAGAAGCTAAGGATCAAAGATCTTCGAAACTCCACCATCCCACCAGGAGCATCTTCCTTGAGCATAATATCGGTGGATCTGAAACACCTATCTAAAACAGCCACTCTTCACCTTTCTCCTCCAGACAGACACACATTCCAGCATTCACAATGGAAATATCATCATCCCTTCTATGTGCATGGTTAAATTCTTTAACTTATTCAAAGGGCCTAGTCCAAGGTAAGAATATTGGCTACCCCGCCAATTAAGAAATTTTCTGCAAGAGTAGTTCTAACATTCCCATTGCAACCGATGCAAGAGAATAAATTTTCTTCATTGGCCACCCCGCCATAAGCAACCGATGCATCTGAAACAGACACTCTTCACCTTTCTCCTCCAAACAGGCACACATTCCAGCATTCACAATGGCAATATCATCATCCCTTCTATGTGCATGGTTAAATTCTTTGACTTATTCAAAGGGCCTAGTCCAAGGTAAGAATATTGACAATAATATTTCATTACCATTTAGATCCACTTTACGGTAGCCAATGAAGAAATTTTCTGCAAAAGTAGTTCTAAGATTCCCATTGCAGTTAATGATTCAAAATTTTGCTCTAGCAGCCATCCAGAGTGGGTTCATGTCTGAAATTGGACTAGCCGTACACACATTTCTTATTTGTGCCCCAGAAAACCACTTTAACTACTCAATGAAGGCTTTGCATGCTGATTTTTCATGAGTCGGGCGTCTAGTCACAACCGCTCGAAATAACTTCAAAAGCTCGGTCAATCGTACTGCAACACCTATCTCTATTCCATAATCCTTAACATTTAAAATATTGAGTTCAGGAACATGTGCAACGGAGATCAAAACTTGATATGGAATTCTCTTCAGCCTCATCTAGACACCGACTTCAGTATTACCTACTAACAATTTTGCAGTTGGATATTTCTCCTTCAACTCAAGCACATCTTTAATTATTAAGGGACGATACCATTTAAGCTCTCCCAGTCCACTCAAATTTAAAGGAGTTAATTTCCTTCGTAACAGCTCAGGAGGTGTTTCACTTGACCGCAACAACGCATACAATGACACGATGAATCCAGGAGTGCAAAATCCACACTGGGAGCCATGAGAACTTGCCAATGATTCCTGCAGAAATCTAAGAAAATAATAACGAATAATGGAACATTCTTTCCTTTAAGAACTCTTGTTGGTATAATGTTATATATAGAATTAAGGCACTACTAAGAGCAGACCAACAGAAGAAGAAACGTTTATTACTTGTATGGGGTGCAATCCACGTTTGCGGTTCCCAACTCTCTCCACTGTAACAGCATGCATTCCTTCAACGAAATTAGCAGGAGTCAAGCATGCATTGACAGCATAATACCTGAAACAAGTTTTCAAAGAATTTATGTTAATCAGATTCTGAGAAATGATGGAAAGCTTTAAGTTATATCATCAGCAGAAAGAAAGCAGATAAAAGACTCACATTCATTTCTTCATCTTTCTATCGTAATGAGAAATCATCACAGTGCAAACCCCCACAACCACCTTCACCGCAGCCAAGTTTTGTTCCTGTCAATCCAACATCTTTACTAACGAAAATAACCTGATTAGGTTTTTGCTACTTTACTTTTGATTAAAACATAAAAACATTTAAACGGAGAAGGGAGAATGAAGACAAAAATGAATAGGATAAAACATAAACTCGTAACTTATTAAGAAAGAACATGTTGAACATCCTACTTGTGAGAACTCGTGAAGAAAAAGAACTTTTCACTCTAATTCGACTCTTATCTATTAATAAATCTAGCTCGGGTGTATATTTTATACACACCCAGTTTGAAGTTGAACATATATAGCTTAACTTGGAGTTGAACTCATTGAAGCTGGTTCTTGGAAGAGTTTTGGTGTGATGTCACCGAGTTATAATTGAATGAGAATGTTAGTTATTAGATATTGGCTCAAAACTTTAATTAATTGAATTTTATTATAATTATAATGGTTAAATATTATTTTTATTTGATAAATTCTAAATCAATCTTAATCATACTTAGAGAGGAGGGGAATGATAATTCTAGGAGAAGGAGGCGATTTCCCCCAAAAATCACCCTGACAAACTTTATTTACCTGTCAGACACACTTTTATCTTTATTTACCGATCTAACACCCTTTGCAGGAAGGCGCGGCTCATACACCGCGCATTGAGAAACATGAAAAAATCAGGTGCTAGTTTTATAAATATTTTTAAAATGATGTCAAATATGTAATTAATTTATGTTAGGGTGCTATTTGTATAAAACATCAACTTTATTTATTTATTTTTTGTGTGATATTATTTTTTAACAACATTTAATAATTTTTTGACTTTTAAAATTAATTGTTTAAAATTTTAAAAATATCAAAATAAACTTTTAATTATAATTGAGAGATCAAATGAATTATTATTCATTTTTTTTAAAAATCAATAAAAATGCAATAAAAAAATTAAAAGTGAATAAAATTCAACAAAAAAAAGAATGTAAAGCTAAAAAATATCACCTCTTTATTGAGGGATTATTTTTCTAATATTAATTTTAAAAAATATTAAATTCTAATTTTATTAAAAAATGAATAAACATTATTAATTGTTGTTAAAAATTAATAATTAATGAATAATAATTCATTTGATCCCTCAATTATAATTAAAAGTTTATTTTATATTTTTATATTTTTAAACAATTAATTTTAAAAGTCAATAAAATTTTCAAAAATATATGAAATTTACATTTTTTTTAAATTATAAAATATTTATTATCATCATCATCATTTGTAAAAGAAATAATGGTTATAAAACTTTTATAAAATTTTTCATACTTTAAAATACTTACCCTCAAAGTTTTCCTATACTAGATTATACTTATTGTGTAATTTCATGCAAAGATTAAAATAATTTTATTAAAAATGAATAAACATTATTAACTGTTGTTAAAAATAATAATTAATGAATAATAATTCATTTGATCCCTCAATTGTAATTAAAAGTTTATTTATTTATTTTACATTTTTAAACAATTAATTTTAAAAGTCAGTAAATTTTTCAAAAATATATGAAATTTATTGTAACACCCCCAACCCGTACCCGACCTGGATACGAGTCTGAGGTGTCACATTGACTTTTCAAACTTTGACTCGTGACAAAATTCAAAGAAAATTTAAAACTTCCATTAAAGTAAAAGCGATTTAGTTACATAATTTGACCACAATAACCAAAATCGATCATAGCATATTTAACTCAATCAATTAATACATGCTAACTATATTCAAAATAACAAAAAAATCATTTAACTCATCTATTTTATGATCTGAAATCTTGTAAGGGAGATGCTGACCTGTCTTGCTCCTCACAGCTTCTATATTCACTTTCTGTAACTTGCGTGTGAAAAACTCACACGCTAAGTCGATGACTTAGTGAGGCATAAAGAAAACACATCTAATGGAATTCATACCCACTAATCATGCATGACCGTTTTATGCTATTAAATCATACAACTCATTTATATATACATCAACATATATTCATGTATATTATGTAACAAATATCATAACCCCTATCACACATATATCATATCATGCAATTCATATCACACATCATATACATATATCACATACATTGTTCTCATATCACCAACATGTTTATCCTTACTAATTCCCTTGTCATGACTTCAATTCCGTCATATGAGCATATAATGAACATAAACATATAATATATATTTTAATATACCACAATACATTACTAATTTCTATAGTCATATAATACATAAACACATAGCATCTCATATCACCATGACATATATGCACTTGTATCATGTCATTAGAAATACACATATCATTATATCAAATTATGTTCTCTTTTCAAAGCCCATGTACACATGTGAGAACTATAGATATGTGAGTCTATAGAGGTTGTGCACTATGCTGTCACCACAGCTCGTATAATTGCACCAAAGTGCCACGTAGAATTACACCGGAGTGCCGCGTAGAATTGCACCGTAATACTATATAATAATATCCATAAGGACCACATATCATTCCTTAAGAATCATATACATATACTAGGGATCAAGTATGTGTCTCACAAGACTTCACACATGTTCCAAAGAATACATATATGTCCCGAAGGACCGCGTAGACCCTCGACTCTTGGCATGCCAACTATACCCCTAGCTCTCATGACACATAACATGGGCATTAATATTTCTGTTAACATACATTCACATATACACATAGTCATGTAGTCCTTTCACATAGCTCATTGTTATATAAATCACATATCCCATATACATATAAACACATGGTTCACTTACGCGTAGAACATATTCATATAATCACATAGTCATATAATATTTCATATAACATATATTTTCTCTTTCATATATCTTATATCATGTATCATAACTTGTGATCATATAATCATGTTACTTATAATCACATAACTTCTACTCATAGGGTTCAACATCATTAAACTTAGTTCATTTTTTCATATTATCATACATTTATATATTCTTATCTGTCCTATCAATAACCTATAAATTTACTCATATTCTCATATATCCTATTTAATATAATTTGTATAGTAATACTCTATAATTGTATCATATAATGATTTTACCCAAGTACTCCTTTATAAAGTTTATATTACAGGTTCAATTAGTCTCATTCTATCTTATAAATAATTTCCACTTATTTTATATCATTTTCCCTTTCCACTCACATAAACCATCTATTTATTTAGTTCAATTTCTCATGACTTCCACAATACTCTTTAATAAAACTTTGTAGCTCTTCACTTTAATACATAAACCATAGTTTCCTTTAATTTATCAATCTTCCCTATATAACTTATGTATCCTTATTTATGTTTATGCCCTCGAATTTATACTATCCACGTAGAGTCTCCTAACATTTCTCGTATAATCATTTATACCATATCATATGACTTATACTTGATTATCTTATTCTCTCATGTTCATTTCATTTCTTATGACTCTATCATATAACTTATTCCATGTTTTTCCATTATTACATAATAAAGTTTTACATAAATCATATAGCATATACAAAGCATATCATTATCTTTAGTCATGCATATATACAATCAATGTAATACAGATAATCACATATAATTATAACCAACACATAATCATGTTCATGACTTCATGCATATTACTCTAGGAAATAGACTCATCACAAGTCTTATTTCCATTAAACACTACATGTCACTAGTATGCACTCACCTTGGCCTCACTAATCAATTCCAATCTCTTATCATTCCCTTGATCGATCTTACTTGCCAAATGTTCTGGAATTGCTTTACGCTCAGAATCTACATAAATGTACATTTAAGGTAATCATTAAATACATATATCTTGTAATTTGATACTAGCAACTTAAACGAACTTATTAAACCAATATTCATATTTTTCCTTTAGGGGGAATCAATTCCCTCCTGTGGGGGAATCGGTTCCCCTATGAGATTCTGGAATTTCTGGTTCGCTTGAGGGGTATCGATTCCCCATTGAATGGGTACCGATTCCCCTTGAATGGGTACCAATTCCCCTTGCCCAGAAATCATATTTTCAACACGAAATTTACTTCATTTCATCTTAAACACTTCATATTTCTACCTCTTCTATATACTAAACTCAAACACACATACTTAAGCCCATTTGTACTCATTTAATCCATCTTAATTCTCAAAATCCTCTCCTCTTAATGAAATTCAAGAATTATACTCAAATTTCAACATGTTCTAAATTCCTTTATATCACTCCAAATCTCTTAATTCAACTATTGACAAGTCAAATTCAACTTAAAATTCAACTTATCAACTTTATTTCAAGATTTCATTCAAAAACTCAAAATCTTTATTCTATTTCTCCTATACCTTTCATCTTGTTGTTTTAGAACCAATTAAGCTTTCCTTAAGCTTAATTACCATCCAATGATCAAAACCCAACCTTTAATTGAACAAATAATCAACTAATGAAGAAACTTACCTTTGCCCTTGAGCTCTTATGGGAGGAGAAAGAAGAAAGGAAGAATAGATGAAATGTTTTCATCTTTCACGTTTTAATCTCCTATTAAAGGGGATAAAAATATCTTTTATTATCAAATGACCATTTGCCCTTTACTACTTTGGATAATTACTAAAAACTTCCATGGATTATCTCCACATAAATCATTGAACTTTTCAACTTTTCCACTTTAATCACCAAATTCTGAAATTTTACAATTTAGTCACTAACCCATAATTTGGGATGTTACATTTATAATTTTTTTAAATTATAAAATATTTATTATCATCATCATTATCATCATTTTGTAAAAGAAATACTAGTTATAAAACTTTTATAAAATTATTCATATTTTAAAATACTTATCCTCAAAGTTTTCCTATATTAGATTATACGTATTGTGTAATTTCTTGCAAAATCAAAATAATTTTATTAAAAATGAATAAACATTATTGGCTATTGTTAAAAATAATAATTAATGAATAATAATTCATTTGATCCCTCAATTGTAATTAAAAGTTTATTTTAATATTTTTATATTTTTAAACAATTAATTTTAAAAATCAATATTTTTTTAAAAAAATATATATGAAATTTATAATTTGTTAAATTATAAAATATTTATTATTATCATCATCATCATTTTGTAAAAGAAATACTAGTTATAAAATTATTCATATTTTAAAATACTTACCCTCAAAGTTTTCCTATATTAGATTATATGTATTGTGTAATTTCATGCAAAAATCAAAATTTATCGAGTTATAAAATAATTTGTAAAAGAATATTTAAAGATTTTAATGTAGAATTTTTTTTTCACACACAAAAAATAAATAAATAAAGTTGACATGTTTACATAAATAACACCCTAATATAAATTAATTACATATTAGATATCATTTTAAAAATATTTACAAAAATAGCATCTGGTTTTTACATGTTTCACAAGGCGCGGTGCATGAGCCGCGCCTTACTCCACGTGGCGCCAGATCAACGTAAGGCGTGGTGGATAGGTCGCGTCTTCCTGCAAAGTGTGTTAAATCGGTAAATAAAGATGAAAAGGTGTTTGCCAGGTAAATAAAGTTGTTCAGTGTAATTTTTGGGGAAAATCGCCGGAGAATGAATGAGAGTGCTCCTAGTAGATCTATAACTCATGACCTAATGGTTAAATATTATTGGTAATTAAGTTTATTTAACAAATAAATACTTATTTTAGTCCATAATCTTTAGAGTAAGTGTTTAAAAAGCCCTAAGTTAGCACTCCTATCTCTCTTAGGTTGTGGGTTTAATACTCATTTGCTTCACAAAATTCTACTTCCCTTCCTTAAGCAGAATTGTTCAAAAAATAATAAATAAATACTTATTTCAGACAAGAAATTTTATGAAATTGGGTTTCTTCGTGATCAAGTATTTAACTCTATAAATATAAAGTAAATCTTAATTTCTAAAATTATGAGAGATAATTATTTTAGAGATATGTGATCTTTTTGTAGTTTTTAAATTTTTAGGGCTTACGTTGCATAGATAAGGTATGTAAATATATTCAAATAGTGTTTTGAGATATATCGGATTTTGGTATGTATATCAAATTTTTTGAAATATATGAGATATCATATATATACACATACTCTTCTTAATCTCTACATTTCTAGTGGATTATTTTTTATCTCATTTGTGGAGTAAACAATACCAAACAACATTACATCTTTCGTTAAATGAAATGTTGATATCTCATATATACACATAAAAATGATTAAGAAACAACATTACATCTTTCATTTGTTGATATATACACATAAAAATGATTAGGTCTTTGTTGATCTCGTATTGCTTATTTCCATTAATAATTTTCTAATATAACTCTGTTGATTTATTACATTATTGACCTTATCTGAAATGAAATGTTGACTAATATTCACATGCTTAATTTTAGGCTTAATATAAAAATAATTGTATAAATTATGTTATTTTTCATATTTAGGTGTCTAAAATATTTTTCTGTTAATCCAAGTGTTTAACGTTATAAATGTTACATACCTCGACCGTAACGGCCGTTAAAGAATCTCATTAAGTGACATGTGTTGTATTCTAATAATTTAAAAAATATATTTTAAAAAATAAAAATAATATATATTATATTTTTAAAAATTAAAAAAATTCCCTGTCCCCCAACTATCCTCCGTCCCCCTTTATTCAATATTAGCGTTTGCTGACAACGATCGAAATTATTTCAAAGGCTAGTGACAGTGGTTTTGTCGTGAAGTAGTTGTATCGTTAGTGTCGGTTGAGAACGTGACACATGTCATTTAACAAAATCTTTTAACTTCATTATTGTCAAGACACTTAATTTAATAACCTTAGACATCTAGATTGATCGAAAAATAAATAGTATAGTTTGACCACTTATTTTTATATTAAGTCTAATATTTTTATAAAATATTAAAAAATCGTATATTTTAATAATAAATGATTGGTATATTTAAAAATTGTTTAATTCAAATTATATATATATATATATAAGAAAAAGAGGGAGCTTTCTCTTTCAAAAGTCCATTGATAAAAAGATGGGCCTCATATCCAATTGAGTAAAATTAGGTTTAACAAAAAAAAAAAGGTATTGGTGTCGGACAAAATTTGATGAATGAAGGAAATCCATTGCCATATTTTCAGCTTATCATATATTGTGTAATTAATTTTCTAAACTTATCATATATTTTTTGTTTAATTCATTTTTATTAAAATAAATCTATAATATGTTCAAGTAATGTGTCAATTTTGGACATCCCCACCTATTAGCTATTGATGTAAACATTTGAACCACTCAAACGTGTTAGTTGGTGGAAATAATAATACTGATAATAATGAATTATTGTTATTATTATTTATTATACTATTTTTTTAAATAAGATTGAGACACAACTTCTTATATATAAATATTAAAAATGTGCACACTCACGAATGTATTTTTATATAAATATTGAGTGAATACAAGATAATATCGGTTAAAAAATTATTAACATTTTGACAATATACTCATGTTCTTGTATACACAGTGTATACCCACGAATGTTTATCTAAAGAAATGAATAAATTAGGTGTGAGCAGTTTTCTTTTAAAATTTGAGTAATTCTTTTGTATCACTATGCAATTTTTAAAATTCAAAGGCGGATTAGGGATTCCTGCATATTTCACCTTATATGATTAAATTAAAAACCGAAAGCCCTTACTTTAGAATGCTATATTATTTAGGTTATTTCACTTGAAGAAGAAGAATATAAAAATGATATAATATATAAATAGTGAGAGTTAAAATTGTTATTATAAAAAAAAGTGGTTCAAATAATGAATCTAACTTCCAACACTAAAGAAATTATACAAATTGAGATGATTATAAGGTAATATATTTAAAAATCTTCTTTAACCATTGATACTCACACTTACCTTACAAACGTAACTCCCCGAATTCAGGACCTATAATGAAAAATAACACTTCCCTTACACTCATACTAATTGATGGGTTCAAGGCTTAATTAATTATTAATGTTACAAACAGATAAACTAATACATAATGGTTTGATATTATGATGAAATTATCAATTGAAAATGAAGGAATCATAACCAAATATATATATATATATATATATAGTTTAAAAGCCAGTGTTATTTATTGAACCTTATATTATTTTGAGGTGTTGATAATAAATATAACATTTTCCAATCATAGCATAGGTTGATCAGGTAATAGGTCATTCATCAAAACTCGAAAGAAATTTGAAAATGGCTTAAGTACTTAAAAATAATTAATCATTAATATTTGATTTATTGATTGACTAATTTAGATCGAATTTTACATAGATTTATTATGAGGACAACTCTCCCAATCCAATTTATTCAATATATAAATGACAACATTCAAACTTCTAACCTTACTTAAAGAATAAAGTGCTCATTCTTTATAAAAATAAAATAAAGATGGAAAGTGAATTAGTTAATAAATAAAATAGCTTAATAGGAGCTTAAGGTTGTCAATTTACTTTCAATAATTAAGGTCAATCTATTTTAGATAATAGGGTCTTGAATTGAATGTATCTCACGTGTACTCTTGTCAAGTCATACTGATTCCATATGCGACAGGTTAACAAACTTGATTAGGACAAAACTCTACTCTCAGCCGTTGACAGGGAAAAAATTGATTAGTAGGTTATTAGGATGACAAACGGGGCGGACAGGTACAATACTCCTTTCTTATATTTATATTCATCTAAAATTTATATATTTATATCTACCTAGAGTATAACTTTTAAATTTACACTTGTTTATGTGAGTATATTTTTAGATCCATACCCAATTTATATAATCTTAAAAGTTTTTTCATTCTAAGGAGCTCCAAAATGGGATGCAGACAATGTACGAAGGGATTTTCCAAAACCAGACGCAAAACAAATTTTAGATGTTGTCATTTCTCCTCGACACAGTGATCAACTTCTTTCGGAACATCATAACACCTAATGTTATTCATCTAAATCTGGATACAATTGGTTGATGATGGTGGCTGGAACAGAGAGGGATTAACCATCTATATGAAAATCCATCATGAAATTACTTACGCTACCGAAAACCAAACTATTCAGGTGGAGGACCAGCCACGAAGCTCTACCCACCAGAGCGAAGTTGGCAACTGCTGGAATGGGAACGAGGACATGCCTAATGTGCAACCAAGGGTGCGAAACTGCCATTCATGTACTCAAAGAATGTGTTTTTGCCAGAGAAGTTCTTAAGCTCTCAGGATTTGATCGAAAATTCATTGATGTTCAGGTTACAAGTTGCAAACAGTGGCTCGAAGGCGCTGCAACTTTGCTCGACCAAGAGGGCCTTACAAAGTTAATCATTCTACTCTGGAACTTGTGTAATCGAAGGAATAAATGGCTGCACGAACATAAATTTTAAAAAGCGAGCGATGTTGTTAATACTGCTTGGTTACATGGAATTGATTTTAAGGAGTTGTTGGGGTTCCTTCTTATAACCATACAGGAGCGCCACAAAGACACAAGTAGTCTTGGAACAATCCGTTGGAGGGAACGTTGAAAATTAATATTGATGGAGCGTTCAATCCCAACACGGGAGAAACCACCATTGGGGTTGCTGTCCTGGATCACAATGGTTTGATTGTGGGCGGAGTGGAGCAGAGATTGGATGGAACACATACAACGAAGACGGAAGAAACTAATGGCTTTACGGAGGGATCACAAATGACGATTGAGAATGAATGACATAATGTGATCATTGATGGCGATGTCATCTCCATCGTCAATCGATTAAGTAATCCGCAACAAGACATTTTGATGATTAGATTGATGCTCAACGAGGCACGCACAATACTTGTGAGATCCCCAACTCTCAAAGTTCACTACGTTAATAGGACGGTAAACCGGATTGGACACACACTCGCACAATGGACTTTATCAAGAACTAATCTTTTTTATTTACTTATTATGAACCAAATTGTATAAAAAAACATTGTAATTCTTAATGTTATTATTGACATTTAAATTTAATACTATCATTTAAACAAAAACGTTCCTTTTCTTTTATAGCTTTCGTAAATTCCTTTTTAGTTTACAGAGTTTTGCCTAAAATTGGATTTAAAAAAATTCTAAAGTAAAACCTTAACAACTAACAGTACGGGAATCGGTTAAACTTAAAAAAGCTGATGTACTTTGATTCCAATGGTGACCTTCATCCAATGGAAAGGAGCCAGAGCATTGAAATCTAAAAGTAAACAGAACATAGCCTGCCATGGGACAATCTCTAAATCTTGTCAGATATATAACACAGTTATTAGTACCTTTTGGAACTCAAATCAAAATACATGCAAGTCCCTTCTTTTACCATGTGCCAAATGTTGTACTTTACAAACATGTCGGTGGTCCGTCAAATTAAATTCTAGTTTTTACTCCATTTTATTACTCATTGATTTGCACACAACACAAAAATGTAATAATTTGTACTGTATTTTTATTTATTTTTTATGAATGAATCCAAGATTTTATTAAACATACCGGAATCACCTTTACAAACTCGTGTTTTGTTTTGTTATAAGGGTGAATTACACATTTTGTACTCTAATGATCACTTTTATTCCATTTTGGTCACTTAATTTTTTTTCAATATCATATTTAACGTTATGTTTTAGTTTCATTTTAATCACTCATCATTACAAAATTAACAAAACTATTGACATGATATTTTTTTGCAACGATGACATAGTATGACTTTATGATAACACATCAACATTACTATTATTTTTTAACGATGAGTAAACAAAATGAAATAAAAAATAAACATTATAAATAATTTTGAAAACAAAACAAAATAAAAGTAATAGTTATGATACTAAACATGTAGTTTATCGGTTACAAATCACTTCAATTTGCCGATGGGACAATACTATTTTCACGAGGACCACAATTGGGTTATCATCTCATTGAGAAATAGACAAATTGGTACATACTTAATTAACTTTTCGATTTGGAAAGTACAATATTTCAATACTTGCAAGGAAGGAACAAATAATTTTTGAATATTTTTTACGATTTATATTTAAAATTTATAACAGTTGTATTTAATAATTTTGAAAAATGTCAATATATACTTGCTCATAGAATTAAGTGTCAAAATCAACGTCACTCTCTTGGTAGTTCGAAGGTCATCAGCTTATATGCATTTTTTACAATAAATTTTCGCTATTTGCCTTTAGATTTTTCAGTTAAACTTAAATTCAATCAAATCCTTTAAACAAACATTAAAAAAGTAGTGGCATGTGGGTTCATATGATATGTTGGGCAACTCATGGTATAATGATAATTATTATTTTATGATTGGATGATCTTCAATGATAACATGCAGATTAAAATTACGGTTTATATTAATTAATTATGCTTTTACAACTAAAAATAGCTTGCCATGATTCACATTCCCATATTGCCAGCCTACACAAAGGCATCCCTCTCTTTTGTGTGTGTATATATATACACAATTTTTAAACGTTGTATGAGTCAAAATAGGTAGTTGAAATTTTTTCTAGTCAGGGAGAGGGAGAAAGAGAATTTTTGCTCTTAATGGGAGGTGTCAATCGAAAGATTTTAACCACTTGTTCTATAGATTATTTACTATTTATATATATTTTTAAGAAAAATATGCTTGCTTTGGCGGATTACTTTTTTTTACCAAAAGTAAAAGTAGATTAATTGTATATATTGTTATTGCATTAATTTTGAGCCGGAATGGACCGAAAGAGATGCGGGAGGGGGCAATCGACCTTTCAAAAAATTTAAATTCTCATATATTTTAGATATATTTTTGTATTTTTTATTGATAATCTTTTGTCAATCTTAAAATTTTTATAAGTTTTCCCTTACTAAAATTTTGTAATTTCATATTCTAACATAAAATCGTGTGTCCATCTCTGATTTAGAATAAACAAGTTAAGTGGCATTCACAATGGCTATAAAGAAAAGTATTTGTTGATAAGTCCTTAAGATATGCTGTTAATCTGTTGGAAACATTTCCTTTTATTTATTTTTCTTCATAGCAAGTTGTTTGTTTAGGAATAAAGTTTTGGATCACATTTTAGCACATAATTCGCATCCGTTTAATTTCCCATCATAATCCATACCTACCTTTCTCAAGTACTTTGCTTTCTTTCACATCATAAAATTTGTTATTTTATAATATGCAATCCATTTTTATATATTAATTATATTTTTTCATTAAAAGTTTGTATACGTCCCATGTTTTCTATAAAAAAATATTTTAAATATACTTGTCCGCATATTATTTTCTTTAGTGAATTAATAAATATATATTCTAACTATTTTACGTGTGATTTTTTCTTTTAAAAAATTAAAATTAAATTAGTGTTATCTAAACCGTAACCTGAAACTAGGTCACAGAATTCAAAATAGTTTTCAAATTATTTTTATAATCATATAATTAATTAGCAAAATTAAAGCCATTTTTTTATCAAATTTTCTTAACCTTTTTCTCAACAGGTTTCAACATGTTTTTGTTCTCACAAAATTTGTTAAAAATAAAACCTTTCTTTATTAGAATCCCCATATGCCTTTTGGACCTTTGGTCACATGAAAAATTTTACTTTTTCTTTTCTTTTAAAGAGTAAAGAGAATGTCAAAATTAAAGATATTTTTAGTGCATGTGTGTACATTATTGTATAATTATATGACAATATAATTAAAACTTTAATAATCAAATAAGACTATAATTATTAAAAAATAATTTTTTTATATATGTTTGAAGTGTAATTACATATGTTTTCGAATAAGAAGAGTACTTACATCTTAATTTTTAATTATATTTGAGAGTATATATTGTAATTGTATGATTATATAAGATTAAATCTAAAACAATTTTAATTATAGAATTGAATAGTATAATTACTTACGTAATTACATCAATTCTTGTTCCACGTCTAATATTACAATTACGTCTAATTCGATTGAACCTATAATTTATAATAATTATTGAAATATATCATAATTATAAGATTACATCCGATTACACTCCTTTTTTAAGGAATATATAATTTCAATAACCGAAAATAACATCACGTAGTACATAAGTAGAAATAGAATCCGATAAATCATATATGAAAGACATAAATAAGTTTGAGGATGATTGCCCATTGTGCAAGAGCATGCACATAGGTATTGGCTTATCTTTGTGTAGAACGAGCCTTAATACGAGGATGTGCATCTAATAGTTGTCGACCTTCAACTAGGTGATAACTAACTACAGATAAATCATTTCGACAACTCATCAATGGGAGAATTAAATTAGACACATCACTTCTAATAATAGTCTTTGATCAATCGAAAAACAAATACCTATAATAATAGCATATGCTTCGACTATGGTTGTGTCATCGAAAAGATACCGCGGATTAAAGATTCATCCCAAGTCGGTTGGTCATCCAATTACACTTAAATATAATTATACATTAATTTTCAAAACGCTCTCTTAAAATTTCATATAAATAATAAAGGAAAATTAATTATTATGATGCTGAAAATTAGGATTTCGATACCTATCGTGATCGGCATCACATCACATTTTAATTATGAAGATTATGAATCTCTTTTTAATCTTAAACCATGTCGTTTTCTAATTGACCAGACTTTAATTAACCGCGTAATATAAGGATCATATAATTATAAATCCTCGGACATTTTCCTTGTAATATGTGTTCAGTGCTGGAACTAACCAAAAACTAGCACTACGATGCCGCCAATCCTACAACTATTTCCATACATATATTTTAAAACAATGGGATATTCTAGTAAATACGATAAATATTAGAAAGAATATAAATATTAATATTTAGAGTAAGTTATACCGATGATCATTTATCTTTTTGATTTATTTTATTTTGGTCATTAATTTAAAAAAAAGTTACATTATGATCATTTTTAATTTCAGTACATCTTATTTTGGTCATTAAGTCACATTATTTGATGACATATTAGTAAAAATATTTAATTTTTAATTTAACTCTTGAAATTTAGATGAAATAATAATTTAATCACTAAACTTCATATAAAATACTAACCTGACTTCTAAACTATAAATAAATCAGTAATTTGACTCTTGAATCCAACCATAATACATTATCATTAGTCATCGCTCAACACTGACTGCCTTCAACAATGATTGTTGGCTCCAAAACTTTTAAGTTCACTATTTGTTTCATACATCGATGTTGAAGGCATCTCATCTAACCTCAACAGGGCATCGTCCAAATCCATCTACGCAAGAACTACTCTCATCTTTACTTGTCACAATACAAACTTGGTGTTACGATCCAACAATAAAAATATTATAATTCAATGTTACTATTATTGTGATCAAGACAAATAATTCAAACGCTTCGATACCAATTTATAATAAAAGAATTTGATAAAGACGAATGAACATAACTAAAGTAAAAAAAAAAATCCCCAACATTTACATAGAAAACTCAAAACAGAAAAATCATGGGCAAAGGATGAGAAGTTTCACTATGTCAAAAAAGAGATTATAAGAAGATTTGTGGCTAAATATAATTCAGAGTTTAACCAACTTGCTTCTAAAATCTAATCCTTAGTATCTATTTGAAAAGATAAAAATATAATTACAAAAGAAATTTGCAAAAAAATAAATTTACTTAAATTAATTTTTTTACCAATTTAACTTACTTCTACCTTGGTCATTTTCTCCCACGTATCCTTTATTTTTATTTATTTATTTATATAACAGCTTGCATCACAAACTTTTCAGGCTAAATCAAAACGGAATCAGTTTATACAACTCTAACACTATTTAAATGTATTTTCTTTAAAATAATATTTTAATGCAATAAATAAACAAATGTTAGTCAGATGAAAAAGGGCATTTTCTTTAAATATTAGATTGTTTCATTCATAATATTAAGATTTCTTCATTGTATGAAACATACGACTTTAATTCCATAATATGGAACGAAGACTTTATTATATATTTTTTTTATATTTTTGGTGTCCTTATTTTAAAAAATATCAATGATAAATTTAATATATAGTTTATTTTTAAAAGAATATTAATGACATATTTATTATTATAGTTTAATTATAAATTTTTGAAGGATTTTAGACTAGATTCGTAGAGTTCATGATATTTTTCAGAGAAAAAAGGTATGAATTAGAAATTTTAAAATCCAACGATCATATACGAAAACGACCAATGGTGAGCGGCAGCCAATGGGAGGGGATTTTTGGCTGAATTGAGATATTTCATCCAAATTTCTAGGATCAAATTAAAATTAATTATTTTTTACTAATATTTCATATCATCAAACTGATAAGAGTTAATTGTTAAGTGATCAAAATAAGATATTTAAAAACAAATATAAAAAATATTTTTTAAAATTAAAGACCAAAATAAGCAAAATCAAAATATAAATAATTACACGTATCGTTTACCCTAATATTTATTGTTTCAAGGTTTAATTTGATATTTATTAATGCCACGTTATAAACTGATTTTTAAATAAGAAAACAGAAAATCAAAATGAAGCAGTAAAATAAAAATAAAATTTTCTTTTGACGTTCTTAATTAAGTTAAAGTGACCAAGTATGTAAACTCGATTTGAATTTAATTTAATTTTACTTGTAACGCTTTAATAGATTAAAATTTTGTAATGAAATAAATATGACCTAAGATTCATAATAATTTGGTAAAAGGGTACATGAGGTTTTTGTATATTTTTAAAAAAAAATTAATGTGATTCTCGAACTATTTGCATACTTAATGTAGCCCTTAAACTTAGAAAAAAACCCCAATATGACCACTTGATCAATAATTTTCGTCGTTAATCGTTACAATACTGACGTAACACTTCAAAATGTTGACATTGCAATCTACAGTGTTGACATGATTGGTGACGTGACTGATGATGTGATAAATGAGTTAAATTAATTGTTTTTATTGAGTTAAAGGCTAAATTGAGTTTTTTTAAGTTCACGTACTTATTTAATTTTTTTAAAAATTAAAAATATTTTAAATTTAAAAAATAAAAATATAATAAGTACCAAAAATAAAAATTAAATTGCTAAAAATTAAAAATATATTATTATTTTAATCTTGAATTTAACTTTATTTTATTTATATAAATCTAAACTCGTTCATCATGCATAAATTTTATTTTATAAATTTACTTCTAATTGTTTTAAACTCTAAATGTCTTTCTAATTCCATTTCACTAAATTTTTATAAAATTGAATTAAATAAATATTATAAAAATAAAATTTAATTATGAATTATCATGAATTTATAGAATTTAAAAATATATAAAAAATACTTATACAATTAAGAGAAACATTTTAGTGAATATAATAATGGTCTCATGTACATTTGTTCAAAAAAAGAAGAAGAAAATGTAACATCCTCAATATCGGGTTAGTGACTAGATTGAAAATTTTTAGAAATTGGTGATTAAAGTAGGATAATTGAATAGTTCAATTATTTTTTGGAAATATATGATGAAAGTTATTTAGTAATTATGGAATGAATTAAAGGGTAAAATGGTTAATTGATAAGTAAGATTTTTATTCTTCCTTTATAAGAAAAGGGAACCACGTGGAAAGGGAGAGATTTCTCCAGAGTTCTATTCTTCTCCTTTCTTCTTCTTCACGTGGAAGCCAAGAGCAAAGGTAAGTTTGATTTAGATGTTGATTTATTGAATTTTTAAGTTGGATTTGAGTATTTGGGGGTTATATAAGCTTAAGGAAAGCTTATATAAGTTTAAAACACCAATAAGAGAGAATTAGAAAAGAATTTCTATTAAGAGTTTATAAATGAACTTTTATCATAAAAAGGTTTTTGAAGGTCTAAGGATGAATTTGACTTGTCAATGGTCTAATTAAGAAGTTAGAAGCAATAAAATTAAATTTAGAACATGTTGAAAATTTAGTGTAATTCTTGAATTACATATGGAGAATAGTATTTTGATGTTAAAGAGGTGATTAATGAATAGAAATGAGTTTGATATGAGTATGTAAGTTAAGAATAAGAAAATGGATGATATATGAAGTAATTAAGCTGAAAAGAGTGGATTTTCGGGCATAAATTGGAATTATGGGCTAGTGTGCATCGGTACACATTCATCATGTATCGATGCATCAAGGATAAATTTCCAGAATTTGTTCAGTGTGTATCGATGCACAGGAAGTGCATCGATGCACCCCTTAAAAATGGAAACATCGAATGCAATTAGTGCATCGATGCATAAGGAGTGCATCGATGCACATGTTAAGGGATGAATCGATACACTGTAGAATACATCGATGCACTTCAAGGGGAAATAGAAATAAACCTTTCTTTTGGTCAAAGAAATGATAGATTAGAGTATATTAATTGGATACTAATATGTATCAATGTATGATTATGTAGATATCGAACACGAACAAGTTCCGGTATGATCATCAAGTTAAGATTCGATCGAAAGAAATGAAATCATAAAAGGGGATTGAAAGTTAGTGAGGCCGAGGTGAGTGCATATTCGATAGTATATGATGGTTGATGGAAATAAGACTTGCGACAAGTCTATTTCCTATAGTGTTGCGTATGAATTTATGAATAGTAACTTGTGTTTAATATGAGTGTGTGTATGCTTGTTTATATGAATTGATTTGTTCTTGTATGTGCTATGTGATTTCTTTAAAGACACTATTAAGTGATGACAAGAGAATATAAAATAAGTTAAGAAATTAAATGAGTATAAATGATAAGTTAAGTGATAAGATCTATGTGAATGTGAAAATGATCTATGTGCATATGTGATATATATGATATACATGAACATATGTGAACAAGAAATGAAAATGATATACATGTTATATGAACACATGGGAAGTGTTATAAGATAAGTGATATATGAATATGATATCATATGAACAGTGATATGTACATGTGAATATATGACATGATAGATTGCTAATGCCCATGTTATGTGTAAAGAGAGCTAGAGGTATAGTTGGCATGCCAAGAATCGAGGGTCTACGCGGTCTTTCGGGACATACAGTGATCCTTCGAGATATTTCATAGTGGTCCTTCGGGACAAATCTCATATCCCCTAGTAGGACCCCATACGAGCTATGGTGACAGCATAGTGCACAACCTCAATAGACTCACATATCTACAGTTCTCAAATGTATGCATGGGCTAAAATAAAGGATATAATATGAGAAAAATGATATGTGATACTATATGTTTGTTTGGTAAAATGATGTGTACGTATGTGAAAGTATGATAATAAGATGATAAAGTTATAAAGTAAGGGATGATATGTGCGCATATGAATAATTATTTTATAGATGAATATATGAAATGTGCATAGTAGGAATTAGTATATATATATGTGGGTGTGATGCTTGTATGTGATATGTTAATAGAAATTGTTCAAGCATGATTACGAGTTAGAGTTTTATTATATGTTTTATGCATCACTAAGTCAACGACTTAGCGTGTGATTGTTTCACACGTAGGTATGAGAAACGAGAGTAGAATAGCGAGAAGCAAGACAGATCAATATTTTCCTTACGATGATCAGATCAGAAACATATTGAACATATGTATTTTGTTTATAGAGTTAGTTGGCATGTAATTACAAGATTTTAAATTGAATATGCTCTGATAGTTTTAAAGAAATAATTTGATTGTAATTATTAATGTAAAATACTCATTTTCTTAAATGATGAAATTAAGATTTTAGTGGATTTGTAAAGAACAGAGTTTTGAAAAGTCAGTGTGACATCTCGGACTTGGATACGGGTTGGGGGTGTTACAGAAAATTTACCTACCCGTTAATTTCTGTTATATATAACTTTATAAAGTCAAGGTGGATATTTACTTCATGTGTTTGAGATTTTTTGTCACCCCAATATTTATTTATTTTTAATTTTTTTCAAGAAATATCAAATTAGACTCAACAAAATAAAAATAAAATAAAACTCAAATCAGAATTTATACGTACGAACGTAACAATATAATTATATTACTAAATAAAATAAAACTTAAATTAGAATTCGCCTCTAAATTCAGTGAATCATTTGACAATAACATTTTCAATCCTTCAGGTTAATGTGCATATAAACATTTTAATTTTTTAGTAATTTAATTTTTATTATTTTATATTTATTTTTTTTGTATATTTTAATTTTTAAATTTAAAATAATTTTTAAAAAACAAATAAACCCATGTTCTTTGGAAAAAAAATCAATTTGACATTCAAACTCAATAAAAAAAATTAATTTAGCTTATCTACCACGTCATCAATCAAATCACTAATCATCATGAATTGCTACGTCAGCACCGTATATTGTCATGTCAGCATCTAGCGATCAACGACATAAACCGTTAACACGTTGAATTTTTTCTGAGTTTGAGAATCACATTAAATGCAAAAAATAGTTATAGTCACATTAATTTTTTTAAAAAGTATACAGCCTCAATACCATTTTACCTGATAATTTTATTAATTTATGAATATATTTTTAACTGAAATAAATAAAATAATAGTTGAATAAAAAGTTAAGAAGAAATAATGATACATAAAATCCATATTTAATTTCTGATATTTTTACAATTTATGAAAAGGCAATCATCATCATCTCTTCAATTCTGTCAAAAGATATATATATATCATAAAAAATAAAAGAATGTAAAAACCAATGGGATCCCCTTATTTAAAACAAGCGTGGTGATTAAGCCACGTGGAAGGCTGCACATGTGGCACAAAGGTGGGTGGTGATCAACATGTGTGAACAGCTATATTCAATGGCTCAATTTGCGTAGCCAAAGGGGTCTGATTGCCGAGCCTACGTAGAGACGCAAAAGAAAGAACCAAAAGTAGCGTAAGCACCAAAGTCATCCTTGTCCATCCATCCAACGGCTCTGCATAAACTTCAGCCACCACCATTGATCTCCGCCGTCCAAACGCCCTGCATTTGTTTATGAGCCTTGTCCCTTAGTTCAGGCGTTTGCTTTGTTGGTTGGATTCTAAGTTGCAAATTCATTTTAGCCTTCTCTCTCTCTCTCCTTTCTTCCTCTTTCTTTGGCTTTTGATCTTCATAGGAAAAACCCCATTGCTTTGCTTCGATTAACAATGGTAATGCCATCGCTGTAAATGCCAAATATTTCTTCTTTCTTTCTTGTTCTTTGTTCATTGTTCTTCCCTGGTTTGCTTTCTCGGTCTCATTATTCATTTTCCCCTTGGTTTTCTCAATATAGACAACAATGCCAGTGCCGCCATGGCTAGAGTCATTGCTAAGTACAGCCTTTTTCACGGTTTGCAGAACACATGGAGATGCAGCTAGGGGAGAATGTAACATGTATTGTTTAGATTGTAAAGGAGACGCGTTTTGCTTCTATTGCCGCTCCTCTAAACACAAAGATCATCAAGTCATTCAGGTAAAATCCAATGTAAGAAAATTTACATTCTTCTTCTTCTTCTTCTGGTAAATATATAATTTAAAACTTTGTGTATTTGGTTTGGGTTTTTGATCCAGATAAGGAGATCTTCATATCATGATGTAGTGAGGGTTTCCGAGATTCAAAAGGTATTGGATATAAGTGGGGTTCAAACTTATGTGATAAACAGTGCCAGGGTTCTATTCTTGAATGAGAGGCCTCAACCAAAATCTGGAAAAGGTGTTGCTCATATCTGTGAAATCTGTGGAAGAAGCCTCTTGGATCCATTTCGTTTTTGTTCTTTGGGATGTAAGGTAAGTTATTACTTTTTTTTCTATATTTACTTCACATTTTTTCATCATCACCATTACAATTCATACATGCATCACCATCACAACTACCACCACATTGATCATCATTATCAGTTACATCATCAATCATTATTATATCATATGCATAAGATACATTAATTGGCCAGCAACATGCATGCTCCACATTGTTTGATATTTCCAATATATGCATGGATTTTGCTTTGGTTTTAACTAATTAAAAAAAATCTAAAACCCATTTTTAATATGAACTTAGCTTGTAGGAGTAAGGAGGAATGGGAATGCAAGTTTTAGCTTAGAGGCAAAGAATGAGGTGTTAATGGATAGAACTAGAAAAGAAGGGATGTCAAAGGAAGAAGAAGAAGAAGAAGAAGAAGAATTGCGTGAAGGCTCACAACAAGACATTTATCTGCCCACGCCTCCCCCACCTCCTTCAAATGCAAGGAGAAGAAAAGGAACCCCTCATCGTGCACCTTTCGGATCCTAAAAGGAACCAAGTACACTATTATATTCAAAATTTCACCCATTTCTTTATTTATTACCCACATAAAAAAAAAGTGAAATTGTTTGGGGGTCTTTAAATTTGTTAAATTGTCCTAACTAAAGGGGATGTAGGGTATCATTATTTGGTTAAGGGGAGTAAAAAAATAAAATCAAGGGTAAACTACATATTTAGTCACCCAACTATTCTTGCGGTTTCGTTTTGGTCATCAACAATTTTTTTTTTAAAAGCATACTTGAGGTTACGTTTTGGTCACTTGTTAAAAAATTAACAGTGATACTGGCGTGTTATCACAATGTAATGTCGCGTATTGACAAAAATAAAAATAATTACCACTTCAGCAGTTTTTATTTTTATTTTTTAACGGCAGGTGACTAAGACATAGCAAAAATATAACTTTAGTTATGATTTTTAAGAAAAATCATTAGGTGATCAAAACGAAACTGTAAGAATAATTGGGTGACTAAATACATAATTTAGTCTAAAAGCAAAATGAAATGGGAGCAAGTAAAGTAGATTTTGGGTTTTGGAATTGGGTCCCTCTTTTGCAACAGATCCCTCTGTATATGTTGGGGAAGAAAGGTCAATGATGCAGGAATTAAGAAATGTTAATTATTGCATAGTTGTACATCGTAACAAAGGAATTATATAAAAAAGAAAAGCAAAGTCTTTGGGTGGAGTTTTTGTTTTATAGTTTTCATGGGTCCATCAATCACATGGGCAGTTTACATAAAGGAACAAAACTCCTGTTTTTTATTTGTTCACGTAATGCAGAGGACTAATCAATCAAACATTTTCTTTTTCTTGTGATAAATTGTTACCAAGACTTTACATTTTCTCATTTCATTTCAATTTGGTTGTGGAATGGTTATTATCCTCTTCCACCATTTATTCTTGTGGAAGAAAATCCGAAATAGATTTTTTTATCACAATAGATGATTAAGGGAGCATGGAAATCGAGAATTTTTAAGCTGCGCATGCTTCGATTTTCTCTTAAAGAGTGGACCTTGGGAAGGGGTGGAATATAAAACAAGGGAAAAACTGAAACTAAGGGTTTCTTGGTGAATGCAAACTTTTGCTACAACAAATCAGAGGATTTCACTGTCTAAACTTAGTGAAACACTATTTAACTAAATTATTATTAATTATGATTCTTAGCTATTCTTTCAAGGTACCGGGAAAGTTTTGGGTATTCATTGATTCATAGCCATTACTCTTTGTCAAAAGTACCCTATTTGATGTTGAAGAAGATGATGTTTTTCCAGTTTCTTGTGCTAAGTTAATGAAGCACAGAGACAAGGATCAGTTCAACTCCTGTTGACTCTTCAGTTTATGAAATTGTAAAACTAAATACAGATGGTGGTTTGCAAACAGCTGAAAAACACTTTGGTCTTCCCAAGACTCCAACAAAGCTGGATTCGATTTTTCTTTTCCTTTGAGTTTAGAGACCGTAGACATGACAAATTGAAGTGGAGTTTTATTTACACGTGGCATTCCAGGTGTTTGGAGTCTGACACAAAAGTGACTGAAACCTCTATGCCGTTTAATTGGGCAAGTGTCTGATCCCTTTCATATGGTTATTGTTAAGGACGAGTAAGGTTGAAGATAAAATCAGAATTCAGATCCCTTTCTATTTCTCCACCTAATTTAAAAACAGTGTAAATAAAATACAAGTAAAAAACCTTGAATTATTTGCTACTTGCTATAATGTTGTGACCTCTGAAAGCTAACCAGGTAATTCTTTTTTATATTTATTTTCTGTCACTGACCAAGTCCATGCCCTATCTTCTAACGCATGTGCTTATACTCGGTGCCCGTCAGTTTTTTTTATATGCAAGAAACAGTAGTTTCAAGATTCAAATCTCACTAAACTCCGGTTTGAAGATTCTGTAAGTCGGTTGATATCCGATTCGGTTGATTGACTGGGCCATTTTTGTTTGCAAGTTAAGTAGCGTGAAGTTTCAAAAGTATGTTATTCAAATGACATGCTGAAGTTTCAACCATGTTATTTCTCTTCAAATGAGGAATGCATTATTGAAAAACAAACCATTGACTTACTTCCATCTGTCATACCAACTACTAGCCACGAAACTGAGTGTGACGGTTGACAAATTTTAGCCACTCATCTCACCTATCCCAAGCAATTGATAGGCCACAGATTCTCAGCCTCAAACTCCTTTCAATCTGTTCTTAGAGTGTTGGGGCTTTCATGGCGTCCAAATGCATCACCTTCCATCCCCACCTTTCTCTTCACTCTCCAATACCCCAAAATCCGAGATTCTCACGGCTTGCTCCCACTTCTCTGTTCTCAGCTGTCAAAACTGCCAAAATCAAGACCACCCACAATCAAATATATCCGTCCTTTCCCAAAAGATGTGCTACTTTAACACCCATGGCATCTTCAGGTAAATTCAGTGGTGGAACAAAGTTTGATGAGTTTGAACCCGATCCAACTCTCACCAATGACGATCTCTTGCCAACAGCCCCTAGTCAAAGGAACTTCCAATGGTGGGAAATGGCCAGTCTTTGGATTGGTCTTGTCGTTGGTGTCCCATCCTATTACATGGCTGGTAGTCTTGTTGATCTTGGGATGGCTTGGTGGCAAGGGATTGCCACTGTTGTTACTGCCAACATGATCTTGTTAGTCCCATTAGTCCTCACGGGTCACCCTGGCACCAAATATGGAATCTCTTTCCCTGTCTTGGCGAGATCGTCTTTCGGTATCCGTGGTGCCCATGTTCCTACTTTGCTTAGAGCTTTGGTCGGTTGTGGCTGGTATGGGATTGAGAGTTGGATTGGAGGTGAGGCAATTTTCCTTCTCCTCCCAGATTCCATTAAGCAATCTTCATTTTCCCAATTCTTACCATGGCTTGGCACTTCCCCTCTTGAATTTGCTTGTTTTATTGTCTTTTGGTTGGCTCAGTTGGCCATAGTTTGGAGGGGAATGGAAGGAATTAGACACCTTGAAAAATATTCAGCACCAATTCTAATCATACTGACATCAATGCTTCTCATTTGGGCTTATGTCAAGGCTGCTGGTTTAGGCCACATGTTATCCTTGTCTTCTAGGCTATCTTCCTCTGAGTTTTGGTCTCTATTTTTCCCTTCACTCACTGCAAATATAAGCTTCTGGGCCACTGTAGCACTTAACATACCTGATTTTACTCGGTTCGCTAAGACTCAGAGGGATCAAATCATTGGTCAGGCCGGCCTTCCATTCTTCATGGGGGCATTCACATTTGTTGGCCTAGCCGTTACATCTTCAACTCAAGTGATTTTTGGCCAAGTAATCTCTAATCCAATTCAACTTCTTGGCCAAATTGGAGGGTTCACAACAACGATATTAGCCATTCTTGGAATAAGCCTAGCCACCATCACAACCAACATTGCAGCCAATGTTGTTGCACCAGCAAATGCATTGGTCAATCTAAGCCCTTCCATGTTCACATTCAGAAGAGGGGCTCTGCTGACTGCATTGCTTGGCATTGCTTTTCAGCCATGGAGACTGCTAAAGTCGAGTGAGAGCTTCGTATATACATGGCTAGTAGGCTACTCCGCGTTGTTGGGACCGATCGGCGGCATCATCTTGGCAGATTATTACCTTATTCAGCGAACAAATTTAAGCATCCAAGACTTGTATTCTATAAGTCCCGGTGGGGCATATTACTATTCGGGAGGCATCAATTCGGCAGCAATGGTAGCTCTAGTAATCGGAATATTGCCGGTAATCCCGGGGTTGTTGCTAAAGGTGGGGATTCTATCGTCGGTTTCGGATGCTTTTATTGTGATTTACAGCAATGCTTGGTTTTTCAGCTTCTTCTCTGCAGGCCTAGTCTATTGGATTTTGGCAAGTTTGATAAGAAAACAGAACAAACACTTACCGTTTGATCCCCTTCTGCCAACAACTTCCTAAGTCTTCAGTTTCCTCTTGATTTCTTTGTATATTTTCACTTTGCAAAAACGTATTAAGAGTGCACATAATTTGTGGTGAATCTAAACATTCAACCATTTAATATACACTCTCTACATACTACAAATACTCCACTATTTATGCAGTTGTAAAGTGTACTCAAACTGTAATATGTTGTGTCAAGCTATTTCATTGAATAAAATTTGCATTACTGTCATTACCAAGTGGCCAAGTCATTAGTTGCTTGCATTTTTTGGTAAGAAAGGTTGCAATATTGGACAAGAGAAAGGATAAAGTTGGAATACTAACCCTAAACCTGTTGAACGTCACCTTCTCTGAATTGCAGTATGAACTAAATCCCTGCCTAAAGTTCTCGAGAAATGTTCATTCTGGGATAAAGCCTCTTTTAATTGATCCAAAATTATACACATGCACGAACTAAACGACCTCGGTGGTTAAAAGAATAGTTGTTATCTTTTGAGATCCCGAGTTCAAGTACGACGTCTACAAAAATGTATGAACGTTCACTATCGAATGATTGAGAATCTTTCGAACAAAAACTATGTTCTAATCACAGCAGAATAATTAAAAAAATAGTTATACACGAGTACGAAAAAGAAGAAATTAATCCACTGCTTTCTAACGTTTGGATCAAGAATTTCAGGCCCAATAAAACTGGGCACCGGCCTAAAGTTGCCATTCGGATAAAATTCAGGGATGGCTTAGGCTTATCCATCCTCCTGACTTTTTTTTATCAAATATTAAAATTAGATATAGTTCAGATCAAATGTAATTATTTTCAAGTATATTGAAACCTATAACTTTAAGATGTTATAATAATAAATATGTTAATTGAATTAATACTTTAGATAATTATACTTTCATATAAATATAAAACTAAATGAGTTAACGATCTCTAGAGCATATGATTATAAGGTTTCGGACTCCCATCTCTCCTAGATTATGAGTTCAATAGTCATCTAGAGTAAAATTATTCTTTCCCTTCTCTAAGTAGTAATTGTACTTAATATAAATGATTATTTTAACACAAATGCATCCTATTGGAGTCAAAATGTGTAGTACAATATGTGATAATTCATTGTGTTTCAACACACGTCACCGGTTTATGATAATGGTGAACTACTTTACATATACAAAGGATAGATATTTCAATTTTTTGAAATCGTCATGAATCAAATCACCGTGTTGAAATAGACAACACTAGCCTTGCTTCTTTTCTCATTGTTTTAATACATCTTAAGAGAATTATCGATTAAAAAGGAAAACTAGTACTGATAAGAAAGTGACATCAACGGATGCATGCCTGGCCCGAGGTGCTAGGTTAGGGCCACTATATCCGCACTTAGCTCTTCCTCAAGGAGGAGCCGTGCCATCCCTATCAACCACGAAATGACAATGAAATTGCATAGGTTCTTTTATCTCTTGCTTTATGCTGCTATGTGTCACGGACTTAGCCTAGTTGGTTCGGTTGCTAATCCGTGTGGCACTCGAAAGGGACGCTTCCCAACCAAGTCAGCCTTAATCTCGTAGATCTGATCAGGCATAAACAAACATCGCGTTTGATCTTTATAGCCACATGATCCTTCGACCAATAATCCGAGCCCGTGGGGCATAGCGGATGCACACCTCAACCCCGGACTTCTCCGAGAGAAAAATGTTTTATTAATAAAAGAAACATCGGGTTACAGAAGACTCACCCACACCACCGATTAGGCCGTAGGGGCGGCCCTCGATGGTGTTCACAAGACACGTACCTTTACCTGTGGATCAGCCCAAACTCTGCCGGCTGTCCACCCCTTACATATATGCAAAAACAAAATAACAGAAATGCTACCTATAGACGTTGAAATGCTCGAACAGGGGACAGTAAGTCATACCCCCACTCCCTACCTAAAACATTAAAATGCTTGAAAAGAGGACAAGCTTATTCTACCCTGCCACTAGGCCCTATACATGGTTGGCCTTGGCGTACCTACCCGGTTGTGACCCCATAAAAGGGACGGTCACGATAATCTCCCCCACCTAATTTGTCGACGTCCTCGTCGACTGCTTGGCCTGAAACTCTTCAATCTTTTGCTTGAATGCCCTGAGATCATACTCTCTTTCCCAAGTGTTCTCTTCCTGATCAAAGCCTCCCCACTTGACTAGATACTCCCGTCTTTGCTTTCCACCCACCTTAACAATTCTCCCTGCTAGAATCTCGTCAACATGACGCTGTGAGGGTGGTTGTGTGCCGATTGACTCCCTGGCAGACATACTCTAATTATCGATATTGGGATCGGTGTGAAACGGCTTCAAATTGCTCACATGGAAGACAGGGTGAACTCTCATCCAAGTAGGAGGGTTAACTTTGTACGAAGCATTCCCCACCTTTGCTACTATTGAGAATGGACCCTCGTACTTACGCACCAAGCGACGATCCCTCTGGCGCAAAAATCTAAGTTGTTCTGGCATCAACTTGACTAGCACCAAATCTCCAACCTGAAAGTGTAGGTCTCGCCTGTTACGATCTGCGCATTTCTTCATACGCTTCGTTGCTTTCTCTAAGTAAGCCTTGGCAATCTCCATATTCTGCTTCCACTCCCCTACAAAATTTGAGGCACGAGGGCATCTACCTTGAGAGGTCTCATCCACAGTGTGAGGAAGTCTTGGCTGCTGACTTGTCACCAGTTCAAAAGGGCTTTTATTAGTAGACGAACTCTTTTGTGAATTAAAACATAATTGCGCCAGATCCAATAAGGGAGGCCAGTTCTTCTGATTGGCCTGAATAAAGTGCCTCAGGTACTCCTCCAAGAGTTCATTAAATCGCTCAGTCTGACCATCTGTTTGAGGGTGGTAACTCGACGAAAAGTTGAGTTGTGTCCCCAATAACTGGAACAATCCTTTCCAAAATTTCCTAATAAATCTTCCATCTCGGTCAATGACTATGCTCTGAGGAATGCCCCAATATCTCACCACATGTTTGAACACCAACTTAGCAGTCTCTTCCGTCGAACAATACTTTGATGCTGGTATAAAAGTGGCATACTTCGAGAACCTGTCCACTACCACCAAAATTGATCCAAGATCTCCTACTCGAGGCAAGCGTGATATAAAATCCAAGGAGATACTCTCCCAAGGTCGGGCGGGTACGGGTAGTGGCTCGAGTAACCCAGCAGTCCTCTGTCGATCTACCTTATCTTGTTGACAGATAAGACATGTCTTGGTGTAATCCATCACATCTTGGCGCATTTGAGGCTAATAATACCCTTGTCCCAACAAAGCAACAGTACGCCTCCAACCAGGATGCCCGACCCATGGGGTATCATGACATTCCTTCAACAACTTCTGTCGTAGATTTCCAGCTCGAGGAACAAACATTCGTAGCCCCTTTGTCATCAATAAGCCATTTTCTATCCAAAAACATTATCGAAACACCCTTTTTAACCATCTACATAAGGGCCTCCACTTGCGGATCTTACTTGGAAAAGTTCACAAGGAGCTGACGAATTTCATTGGACACTCTACTAGCGGATATAGGGGCCACACATCGGAGTGCTGCCAAATCTGCCCTGCGACTCAAAGCGTCAGCAACCTGATTCTTTTTCCCCGCCTTATGCTCAAAGTTGAAGTCAAACTCGGCCAGAAACTCTTGCCATCTAGCTTGCTTTGCTGTTAGTTTCGGTTGTGTAAGGAAGTGGCTAACTGCTGTATTATCGGTCTTTACCACAAATTTGGAACCCAAAAAATAATGCCTCCAAATTCTCAAGCAATGAATTACTGCGAGAAGTTCTTTCTCTGGAGCCGTATATCTCGCTTCAGTTTCATTTAGCTTCCTACTCTCAAACGCCACGAGATGTTTGTCCTGTAAGAGTACGCCTCCAATTGCATAGTCGGATGCGTCTGTCTCTACTTCTAGAGGTTTTTCCAGGTCTGGCAAGGTAAGCACTGGTTCACTGATTACAACCTTCTTTAAATCGTCAAAGGCCTCTTGACAGTCCTTGGACCAAACCCACTCGCAGCCTTTCTTTAGCAAATCGGTGAGTAACTTTACTCTACGAGAATAACCTTCTACGAATCGTCTATAATAATTGGCCAAACCAAGGAAAGATCTAAGCTCACTAACATTTTGTGGGGTCGGCCACTCCTGGATAGCCTTCACATTCTCTTTATCCATACGAATGCACCCTCGTTCAATGATGTGGCCCAAAAATTGGACTTGCGTTTGGACGAAAGCACATTTCTCCTTCTTCACAAACAACCGATTTTCCCGTAATCTCGTCAGCACCAACCGAAGATGCTCCAAGTGCTCTTCTATAGAATTGCTAAAAATCATTATATCGTCCAAGTAGATGACTACGAATTTATCAAGATAGTCATGGAACACCTGGTTCATCAAAGTGCAGAAAGTAGCGGGAGAATTGGTTAGTCCAAAAGGCATAACAAGAATTCAAATGCTCCATACCGAGTTACACATGTCGTCTTTGGCTCATCCACTTCGGCCACTCTCACTTGATGGTATCCCGACCTGAGATCCAACTTCGTGAAATACTTAGCATTACTCAGCTGGTCGAACAAATCGGCAATCAACGGAATGAGATATTTATTCCTGACAGTCACTTTGTTTAATGCTCTATAATCAACACATAATCTCAAACTCCCATAATGTTTTCTCTGGAATAACACAGGTGCCCCGAAAGGTGACTTCGAGGGTCGAATAAATCCTGCTTGGAGCAACTCATCCAATTGTTTCCTCAACTCTGCAAACTCCGGATGACTCATCCGATATGGGCATTTCGCAGGAGGTTTTACTCCCGGAATTAATTCAATCTCATGGTCCACCAACCGTCTAGGGGGCAACTCTTTCGGCAATTCACCCGGCATTACATCCTCAAAGTCTCTCAGCACTTCTTGAACATTCCTGGGCACCATGCCAAGATTGTCATCCTCTTTGGAAATTGGAAAGACTAAGAAGGAGGGCTCCCCCTTTTTCACCCCTCTCTTAAATTGGATAGCGGACAATATCTTCTTCCCAGGACGAGGGAGAATCGTAGCTGGTACCACACATGGCTGCTCCCCCATGAACATTAAACAACTTGATGCCGGAACAAGAATCATCTGGGATGCCATCATAAAATCGAGCCCTAATACCACGTCAAAATCATCCATATGGGAAACAGTGAAATCTACACTTCCTTCCCAAGACCCAAGCTTGAACTGACCCTCTTCACACCTCCACATATCATTGAAGCGTCAGAGTTAACTGCTTTCATTTGTCCCACCTCCTTGGTGACAATCAACTTACATCTCTCCGCTTCCTTAGGAGAGATAAACGCATCTGTGGCCCCTGTGTCGACTAGAGCTTTAGAGGTTTTCCCATTTACTGAGATGTACACATACATCAATCCCCTCTCTGGTTCTTTCCTCAAGTTACTCAACTGAGACTGTAATGCAGTTATGAATCGGATGGAGCCCATTCTAGCCGTCTCAGGCTCAGTATCTCCCATCGGAGCGTTCACTCTTTCTCCGTCCTTTGTTGTTGCAACCATGGCATTAAAAGCACTTCGTTTTGGACACTCTGCAACCCGATGAGGTCCATTGCAAAGAAAACACCTTAACGAGGGTCTATTCCCTCCATTGCTCGATCCAGGACCAGTAGGGACTTTATTTTGAGCTGGGTCCCTTCCAGGGACTCTTCTATTTGCTCCCCAACTCGATGTCTTCTCCCCTCGAGCCAACTTGTTCCCACTAACCTGTTGGGTGTTAGCTCCACTCACAGAAGGCGTCTTGCGCTTTCCAGGATGATCGTTATAATCATTAAGGCACTCGACAGCAGCTATCGCTACTGTCAAATCTTGAACCTTCTGTCTCTGCAACTCGAGTCTAGCCCATGGCTTGAGCCCTTCAAGAAAATGAAACAACTTATCTCTTTCTGACATATCCTTTATATCCAACATCAAGGTTGAGAACTCTCTCACATACTCCCGTATAGTCCCAGTGTGGGATAATTCCCTTAGCTTCTTATGAGCGTTGTAATCAACATTCTCGGGGAGGAAGGAGGTCTTCAACTCATTCTTTAACGCATCCCAAGTCGTAATGGAGCACACTCCATCTTTGAACTTGGACCGCCATTATAACTTGGCGTCACCACCTAGATACATCGAAGCCATTGCCACCTTATCTTCCTCAGACTCCGTGCGCATAGCTCGAAAATACTGTTCTATGTCAAATAAGAAATTCTCAAGCTCTTTAGCATCCCTCGCTCCATCAAAGCGTTGAGGATCAGGGATCTTGGCTCGTACGCCCACTCTTTCAACAGGGTTTGCGATCAAACTAGCTACCACTCCCTGAAGCACACTGACTTGAGCCTTTAGCTCACCATACCCAAGTTGTATCACGCCTATGGCATCTCTTGCCTCATTGCCCAAATCAGTCACTGTCTCGAGCAAATCTTCTTGGGTCTCCTCTACTCTCCTCATACGATCACCAGATATCATATGAGCTCTAAGGGCAGCTAGTGCGGCTTCGATCTCTTCTAGCTTCCGTCGATCAACCGAACCAGTCTCTTGCACAACTGGCTCGGTAGCTTTCTGCTCTACACCTCTGTGAGAGCTTGTCGATCCGTCATTTCGTGTGCGAACCATTCTCGGTGCATCCGACTCAGTAACTTCCTGCTCTACACCTCTGTGAGAGCTTTTTGCTCCGCCATTTCGTGTGCGAACCATTCTTTGTAACTCGCTGGCACCTCTATGCCTGCAACACAAATAAGCACAATCGTGCCTAAATTAGGAAGGAAAAGAGCACCGCTGTGCTGAATCCATAGCACCTCTGTGCTAGAATTAACGATTGAGCACCTCTGTGCTTCAATCGAGAGCTGACACCTCTGTGTAGCCAAAAGTGATTGAGCACCTCTGTGCTTCAATCGAGAACTGACACCTCTGTGCAGTTAAAAAAAATGACTGAGCACCTCTGTGCTTTAGCCGGGAGCTGACACCTCTATGTAGCTAAGATGATTGAGCACCTCTGTGCTTCAATCGAGGACTGACACCTCTGTGCAGCCAACTATGACTGAGCACCTCTGTGCTTCAATCTAAATTCTAGCACCTCTGTGCATTGGAATGATTGAGCACCTCTGTGCTACAATCTAAAATCAAGCACCTCAGTGCTTTTACTCAACAAAATGAGCACCTCCGTGCTTTTAGTAAATGAACACGCACCTCTGTGCTCTGATACCAAGTGTCACGGACTTAGCCTAGTTGGTTCGGTTGCTAATCCGTGTGGCACTCGAAAGGGACGCTTCCCAACCAATTCAGCCTTAATCTCGTAGATCTGATCAGGCATAAACAAACATCGCGTTAGATCTTTATAGCCACATGGTCCTTCGACCAATAATCCGAGCTCGTGGGGCATAGCGGATGCACACCTCAACCCCCGAACTTCTCCGAGAGAAAAATTTTTTATTAATAAAAGAAACATCGGGTTACAGAAGACTCACCCACACCACCGATTAGGCCGTAGGGGCGGCCCTCGATGGTGTTCACAAGACACGTACCTTTACCTGTGGATCAACCCAAACTCTGCCGGCTGTCCACCCCCTACATATATGCAAAAACAAAATAACAGAAATGCTACCTATAGATGTTGAAATGCTCGAACAGGGGACAGTAAGTCATACCCCTCTCCCCTATAGACGTTGAAATGCTCGAACAGGGGACAGTAAGTCATACCCCCACTCCCTACCTAAAACATTAAAATGCTTGAAAAGAGGACAAGCTTATTCTACCCTGCCACTAGGCCCTATACATGGTTGGCCTTGGCGTACCTACCCGGTTGTGGCCCCATAAAAGGGACGGTCACGATACTATGCACCCTTGAAAGGTCGTCATATGGTTTGTTATATATTCAAATAAACTTTGAGTTTTGTTGATGATATCAAATGAGTTAGGATGATTATAGTCGGTTCACTCTTTTTAGTTTGGAGGGAGAATCACAGTCAGTAAGGAATCAATCGTTGATCGGTGTTGATATTCTTTGTCTCCATGAGGAGGTAGAGAAATAAGTGAAAGTGAGGTGGTTTTATTTAGGTCGCATCCATTCTCTCAATCTTGTTTAAGAGTTTTTATAGTCACTCTTAATGGCAATGTTAGATATAGAGATATGATGACTATTCGTAGGCTAGCAGGCTAGATGAACATGGTTAGGTGACAATAAATTTAATTCTAGTGGATCACGTGAGCATAAGTCATATCAACATGATTAAAATATCTTTATATTATTTTCAGTTCCTACCAATGCTTTAGTGGACTAAGGTCTACATATTCTTATATACGTAGTAAAATCATTTGAGAGAGTGGTAGCTTAGTAGAAGACCAAGATGTGGGAGTTTGAGTGTCCAACCCATTGGAACTTGATGTTTTAGTATACAAAGTCTATCATAGATGCTCGATTGGGATCCAATACGAAATTTCCCTTATGAGAGTTTAATGTGATTTGAGCATAAATTGATTGTCAAACCACGATGCTGGTCATAGATATAGGATGAGGTAATGAAAATTTTGTGGGTAGATAATACAAAAGTATTAGTAATAAGTGAGATTAATAGTTTCTACAATGGTATCTTGAATGATAATCGATTAGGATTGTGAATAATTTTTTTATGTATATTATGGAAGTTCTTAGTTTTATATTAGATGATCTTCAGACGAATAATGAATTTTTAAATATATTTCTTGAGGAGTTTCTAGGTTTACATTTGGGTAGAGAGTTAAGAGTTTGGGATCAAAGTATAACTATCAATTTCATAAGAGAAGCAAGAGAGGTAGATGAAAGGTATGCCAGTTTCATTCATGCTTTTGCTTATAAGGGTGCATTTGGTTCACGAAATGTAAGGTTACCAGTGGGAATAAAAGATTATCAGGGAATATGATTACTGAGAATGTTGTATTTTGTGTTTGGTTGGTTTAGCAAGAATGTAAGATTACCATGTTTGGTTAAAGGAATAAAAGATTATTGGAATGTATATTTGACCAAATTATCCTTATTATATATTTGTTTTTTTAACAAGATGGAAAATATTTATATATTTTCTTTAAAAAATTTAAATTCATAAAATTTATATTTTTTTACAAAATTGAAATTATAAAAAGGTTTAATGAAAGGGTAAAATTTTATTTTACCCATGAACTTCATATAAAATTTTAATTATAGATTTTTTTTGTAAATCTAAAATATTAAAGGATAAATTTGTAATTTAACCTTCGTAGAATTTTTATTATTCAATGACAGAATAATGATATTTTTGAAAGAAACAAAATTAAGGGCATTTTAGTCCAAAACGTCGGTAATCCAACAATACCTAAGGAAAGGGAGGTAATGACATTCCCAGTAATATACCCCAAAAATCTACTATTGGTAATGTAAGATTACCGGGAATGACATTCTCGGCCAACTAAACGGGGGAATGTGGATTTCATTCCCATGGGAATCTCACATTCCCCCAACCAAACACACCCTAAGGGGGCATTTGGATTGTGGAAATCTTGTTTACTGGTAGGAATTTTCTTTTCCCGGGCTGTTATACCCACGTTTGGATGGGAAAGATTCCCACTTGAGGGTATTATCTCATTGCCAATAGTATTTTTTTTACCTTTTTACTCATTCCCACACATTACATAGGTTTTTATTTATTCCCGGGCATTTGAGCTAAAATACCCTTTCTTCTCATCTTCTCCCCGTGACCTCGCTTCTGTCCAATTTCCTTTGTTGAGAATTTTTCCTAGTAAGATTTCTCCTCCACTCATTTTCTTTTAATTTCCCAGTAATGTTACTTTGCTTTTGATTTTGATTTTGATTCTTTTCCTTTGCTTTTAATTTTTCCTTTGCTTTTGATTTTTTCCTGGTTGTCTAGTTTCAACAACTTCTCCTGAATTCAACCTCCATACTTTTGATTTAAGCTTACTGTGAGTACTAGTTCTGTCGTGAGGATCCAGAAATCACATGAAACTCTTACTTTCTCTGACTTTGCTTCATAATGTTACATTGCTTTATTCATTTTCCTGTCCACAAAGTACACAATTTTTGTGGATTTCACTTTTGGATCCATTAGTTTTGCAGTGCATAATTTGTTCACATCTACATAGATAATTCACTAGAATTAAATGAGTAATCCTGCTACTTTTAATTTTGTTCATAATAAAACAAGGATTACTTCAGATTTAGGGACAAATCCTGCTGAATGTTGAATAGAGTGAGACTAATTTTAGGTTAAAGGAAAATTTATTGAAAATAATAGTATAACCAACATAGATTGTTGATGATAAAGATTGTATGTGGTTTCTTCCTCCTTTGTCTCTGCTTTTGCCTCAAAGGTTCTTGTTGTCAAAAGCGATTCATAAAGACAGATGGAATATTGACTTGATCTTAGTATAAGGAAATAAACAAATAAAGAAACTAAGAAGATAGAAATATGCTAATAAATTGGGTTGAGAAAAGGTTTACTTCTCTTCTAGTGGTTTGACTTAGCAGTCAAACTTTAGTCTGAACTGTCAACTTGACTAGGAGACTGACTTCTTCTAGTATTTGCTTTCTTCTTTTCCATTCTGCAAAGGCTGGATAACTCTGACTCCTGCTTTTACTGCAATGGAAGCTAAACTGCGATCTCGATAGAAGCTAATCTTTTGGTTTTACTGCATCGTGTCCAATTATAGGACTCTCTGGTTCTCATTTTTCGTATATGCTCGGATCCAACAACTGACGTTTTCCTCTTAACTGCTCTGCAGTACTACCTGAAAACATGAACTTGCAAATTTAGAGCTACATGCAAGTTTCACCATCCTAGAGACAAAGCATCGATAGCTGGGAGAGTTTCCTTAAATATTTTGGGCTACCCTCTTCGCCCGGTTTGGATTTTATTTTTTCCTTTTACTCCTTAAAATACAATTTTACAATGATGCAAGATTATGTCAATATCCATGTCATTCTGGTTTCAATTTTGTCTCTTTTTCATTTTAAACGAAAAAAATACAATTTTCTAATTGGATTAATTGAAAAAAAACCCGGAAATTAATGGCATCTAGATTAGAACCAATATGAAAAATGCACATATATAGACAAGGAGGATAAATTAAAATCTTTATCACTTGCTATTACTCAAAGAGAGGCTTTCCTCTTTTCAGTTTTGAGTTACGAAATTGGTTTCAACTTTAAATATGGATTGTTATGTAAGTTTGGACCATTTTAGCCTAAAAAAATTGTTTGGTTGTTATGTAAGTTTGGACCTTGTTGGCAAGCTGTATTTCTTCAATGATACATATAGTTTTTTGTGTGGTAATTGGTGATTCATAGTCTTAGTGTAACTTGCTTTCCTTTTCCTTTTCCTTCTCCTTCATACAGGACGAGACTGAGTGTGCTTATTATCTAAGAACTGGACAATGCAAGTTTGGGAGCACTTGTAAATTGCACCATCCTCAACCAACTAATATGATGGTTTCATTGAGTGGCTCTCTTATTTATCAAACTATCCCTTCTCCAGCCACTCCTGGTCAACAGTCATATCCAGGAGGAATTACAAATTGGTCAATAGCATCTTTCATTCCTAGCCCCTGTTGGCAAGGTCCATCAAGTTATGCACCCTTGATTTTACCCCAAGGGATGGTATTTGTTCCAGGCTGGAATGCTTATAGTGTAAGCTTTTTCTTAGCTTATTACTAATGCTTTGTTCATTAAGCATGCTCATTTAGTGTTTTCATGTGTTTGGACAACATTAGAGGTGACAAGTGAGGCAACTCATGAGAATTGTAATTGTCAGTATGTGCTTTAAAATTTTCAAGGAAAAAGTATAACCCTTCTTATCATGCTTATTAGTAGGTTTTATGGTTTAAAATAAAAAGGCATGTCAAACTCTGGGTAACACCTACCCACGTGAATTGGATTGGATTTTTTTTGATAAGAAGTGGAGGCCTCGTTTTTGAATTGGATTGAAATTTAACTCTTAATGATATTCTGGTTGCTCCATTTTTTGGTCTTAGTAAATAAACATGATGTGCAGATGTTTCTTTAAAATTATGTTCATGATTGTTGAATTAACTTTACAGTTCAGAAACGACAGCAAAATTGAATCAAAAAGTTTGTAGCTTAAGTTGATTAACTGCTGTTCCGACCAGAAGCACTAGTCTATCTCCTTTTGAATACATTCAATTGTATGCCATAAACGTGGTCACACATGTTTTCATTGAAAAATGTTTATTGGTCTGAGAAAAAGTAAACATGAACTGCAACTGCTTCTTTGTATTTCTAATTGTTGAATTAATCGATAAGTTTGAAGTGAGCGTGAAATTATTTAACTTATTTGATAGCTGATTCTTTATTCAAAAACAAAACAAAACAAAAGTAATTCCCTTCTTTTAGGAAGTTAAATAAATTTATTTTAACAAACCAAGAATCAAGTGAACAAAAACTCATATCTTCATGTGGGATTAGGATTATGAACTTCCATTACACTGTATTTGTCATCTTGTTCAACCGAATAAATTCATGTGAATACCATCCAAGAAGATTTTAATGAATTAGCTAGCTATATTTTGTAATGTGGTTCTCGTTATAATAAAATAAAAACTGATAATCATAATTCCTCAAAATAAAGATACAGAGTTTGAATTTTAATTTACATTTGTATTCTTACTCAAGTATTATCTCATTTGTTACATAACAAAAACTCATTTTAATATATTTTTACATAAATTATGTAAAATTTAATATTAATTAAAATTAAAATAATACATGATATATTTAAATACTCAAGTAATATATTATCAAAAAAATAGATTTTTTATATAAATATTTAGAATTTCACTTCTTAAAAAAATAAATATAGAACAAAGACAATTTGATAAAATATACATTCCAGTAATCTGTTATTCCTTCAACCAAACACTGTAATCTTACATTCCTGCCAAATTAACAAAACACAGTAATGTAACATTCCCAGTAATCCTATTCTCTGGTAATCTTTTATTCTCACTGGTAATCTTACATTCTGTGAACCAAACGCACCCTAAGGGGGTTTTGGCAGAATTAGGTTCGAATCCCATAGCCCTTTTTGTGGTGAAAAAGACTGAAAAACCGAGATATAAAATGCCCGCATTAAGATTTAAAACTTGTCGTCGACTTTCAAGAAATGTTCGGAACATAGAACTTACAATAATACAAGGCCTCATTCTCCGAAGATTGAGGAACAAGAGGAGATACATTAAGAAAAAGATTGTTACGAGAAAAAATCGTAACAGTTACATCCAATCACAAACTACACGAAAGTTGCCCCTATTGCATGGGGATTTACGCTCAGGTTCTATTCTAGCAGCTACTATTCCTTATCATATGGCATCAGTGGAGTTGGAGGAATTAAATACTCGGTTGCATGAGTTACTTGATTAGGGCTTCACCTGTCCTAATATATCGCCTTTGGGAGTGTAATTATTGTTCTTTAAAAAGAAAAGTGGGTCAATGAGATGATGAACTACGACAACTTAACGAAGGAACTATAAAGAACACATACTCGCTTTGAGGATCGATGATTTGTTTGATCAATTGAGGGGTACTCTAAGATCAACTTGAGATCTATATACTATAATTTTAAACTTAAAGAAGATATATTTTAAAGACAACATTCTAAATTATATAACCATTATGATTTTTTGTAATATAGTTTGGGCTCACAAATGCACTCACATCATTTATAGATTTGATAAATTAAATATTTCAATCTTATTTAGATCCATTTGTAGTAGATTTTATATACGAAGTCTTAATATTTGGAGGACAATCATGATTATTATCTTTGTATCGTGATTCGGATGCTTCGAGAGGACAATTGTTTAGCAAGTTCAGTAAGTATAAGTTTGATTATTAGAGGTTGTATTTTTAGGCAATATAATAATTTAGAATGATATTCGAGTAGATTCATAAAAAATTCAAGCAATGATAGAATTGAAAATCACTGCGAAATATTTTGAAGGTTTATATTTTCTTAAACATACCGGTTATTACCAATATTCATCAAAAGGTTCTATAAGATTGCTTTCCTTGCGAGTAAGTTTCTTGAATTTATGAAATATTCAAGTAGAATATTTCATGTAGTCTATAAAAGTATATGACAATTATATTTACTTTTAATACTTTATTAATAATATTGATAATGTAGTTAACGTCCTCCACATTAATAATTTATTGATAACGTATTTAACATGTTCCACATATTCTCGTAATTAAAAGTGTGTTTCGACCAAGCAATAACTTCTTCTCGTCCATGGGCTTGTCGAGCATTTTCTCAACGATATTTGAAGCTACCAATGACGGCCTGACACGCATACTAAAGCTAAAGGGTCTTGGCTTATGAACTCTTGTCCAGCTCTGCACGTGTATCTCCTGCTTCAAAAGCCAACAAAAATTAGAATGGACGTACAAGGTTACGACGTGGATCAAATCCTCAGGTTATTTTATTTAATCATTGATAATATATGTATTCTATAGATATAATTATATAAATTTAAAATCTTTACATAAATAATATTTTTTTTAACTATGAAACTATTTAATTGGTTCAAAGTGAATATAAAAAACTTTATATGCTAATATATTCTCCGTTTCCATTTCAAAAGTTAAACTCTGGACCGAATGATACCATATGGTTACAACTGAAATAAAAGAAACCATTACTTTTCTATGGATGAATATATATACTATTCCTCCCCACTTTTTACTTTTTTTTTTTATTCCATTTCTTATTTACCGGTTAATTATATTCATTTTCGTTCTAGTGGTCCAGATTAATATATTCCATCTAAAGGTTGCAATTGGTTTAAGATCTTATATAATATTAAATCACTTAACCTTGGAATTTTTGTATTAACCACTCATCTGATTTATCTTCTGCCTCAAAATCTCATTGGAACCAATTTGGAGCGTTAGGAGTCATGGCTTCCAAATGCATCATCTTCCATCCCCACCTCTCTCTTCACTCTGCAACTCCTCAATATCCAAAACTCCCGCGCCTTTCTACCACTTCTCTATGCAAATTTAATACCACCCACAATCAAATTCATCATTCAAATTTAACTCCCAGGGCATCATCATCTTCTGGTCGGTTCAGTGTTGGAAAAAGGCTCCACGAGTTTGATCCTCATCCAAAACTCACCAATGATGATCTCTTGCCAACAATACCGAGTCAAAGGAATTACCACTGGTGGAGACTGGCAAGTCATTGGATTGGTATTGTCGTTGGTGTTCCAGCGTACTACATGGCCGGTAGTCTTGTCGATCTCGGGATGGCTTGGTGGCAAGGGATTGCCACTGTTGTTGCTGCCAACGTGATCCTGTTAGTCCCATTAGTCCTCACGGGTCACCCTGGCACCAAATACGGAATCTCTTTCCCTGTCTTGGCGAGATCGTCTTTCGGCATCCGTGGTGCCCATGTTCCTACTTCGCTTACTGCTTTGGTCGGTTGTGGCTGGTACGGGATTGAGAGTTGGATAGGAGGTGAGGCAATCCACCTTTTTCTCCCAAACTCCATTAAACAATCTTGCTTCTCCCACGTCTTACCATGGCTCGGCACTTCCCCTCTTGAATTCGCTTGTTTTGTGGCCTTCTCGTTGGCCCAGTTGGTCGTAGTTTGGAAGGGGATGGAAGGAATTAAAGTCTTCCAAAAGTACGCTGCACCAATTCTGATGATACTCACATCATTTCTTCTTGTTTGGGCTTATGTCAAGGCTGCTGGTTTAGGCCACATGCTAACCATATCCTCTAGGCTATCCACCACTGAGTTTTGGTCACTATTTTTCCCTTCACTCACAGCAAATATAAGCTTTTGGTCTACTATAGCACTTAACATCCCTGATTTCACTCGGTTTGCCAAGACTCAGAGGGATCAAATCATCGGTCAAGCCGGCCTTCCGATCTTCATGGGGGCATTTACATTTGTCGGTCTAGCAGTAACATCTTCTACTCAAGTAATCTTCGGCCATGTTATCTCTAATCCAATTCAGCTTCTTGGTCGAATCGGGGGGTTCACGACAATGGTACTAGCCATCGTTGGAATAAGCCTAGCCACCATGACGACCAACATTTCAGCCAATGTTGTTGCACCAGCAATGCATTGGTCAATCTAAGCCCTTCCAACTTCACATTCAGGAGGGGTGCTGTTTTCACCGCATTGCTTTGCATTGCTTTTCAGCCTTGGAGACTGCTGAAATCTAGTGAGAGCTTTATATACACATGGCTAGTCGGGTACTCGGCTTTGCTGGGTCCCATCGGCGGTATAGTATTAGCAGATTATTATCTTATTCGAAGAACCAAATTAATTCTGGAGGACTTGTATTCTATAAGTCCCGGTGGGGCATATTACTATTGTGGAGGCTTCAATTTGGCAGCACTGGTAGCTCTGGTGATCGGGATAGCACCGGTAATCCCAGGGTTGTTGCAAAAGGTGGGGATTCTATCATCGGTTTCAGATGCTTTTGTTGTGATTTACAACAATGCTTGGTTTTTCAGCTTCTTCTCTGCAGGTCTAGTCTATTGGGTTTTGGCAAGTTTGAGAAGAAAACAAAACAAACCTTTTCCCTTTGAACCCCACTTGGCACCCGCAACTTAAGCTCAAAACTGCACGAACCAAGCGAGTTCAGAGTTAAGAAATTATTGTTATTTCTTGAGGTTCAAGGTTCGAGTATCGAAATGTCAAGATTGTAAGCATTTAATGTTAAATGATTGAGAATTATTTTTGAACTGATACAACCTTGTACTTACCCAAATTAATAATAATAATAAAAACTAAGTTCAAAACTAATTTACATTTGCAGTATTTTTTTTTTGACTTCATTCCTTCTGCATATTTGAACAAACTCTAGAGCTCATTATTATGCAGCTGTAAGGAATTGCCAAGCTGGAATCTCTAGTGTCTAGCTATTCTTTGAATAAAATCTGGACTGGGTTTGGTTTATATAAAAGAGGTTGTAGTATTGGATAAAGGAAGGGGTGTATTTCAAGTATTATTTTATGAACTGATTGAATTTTTTAATATAAATACACACAGCTAGTTTTATTAAAAAAATTAAAAATATTCAAAATTATAATAAAAGTTTTCGATCATAATTATATATTAATATAATTAGACATATTCATATAATCATTAATAAAAAATCTAGTCATTTGACATCATAAAAGACCATACAAAAGAAAGGATAAATACCCGTTCAAAACTTGAACAAATGATACATACAAACATTTCTGATTGAACATATATAACTAATCGGTAAACGAACCACAATAGATTATCAAACTACTAAAGGACCACTGATAATCGCAAATCACAGTCGAGTGTCACAAGAAAACTATATTTGAACGCGAACTATGTATCTAATCGAATCTGAATCTATTTCCATAGTCCAAAACAGAGAAGATTAATATGATATCAAATAAGTGTCTCTTGATCAGTCGATGTGACGTCAAATCCAACCATGAGAAAATTTACAAATAAACAACCAAACAACCGATATAGAAGACCGAAAAAGTGTCAAAAGCCAGATGAAAACATACTATAAAATTAAAGAAAAATATGTCATAAAAACAAAATTATTAGAAACTAAAAAGTGTAACAATGCAATATAAAAAATAAAAGAAAAGTTAAGAATACAAGAGGTCAACGACCAACACAAAAAATAGTATCACCGCATGTCAGACAAAGATAAAAAAAATCCAAAGTAAGTGACGTCTAAGGGGATAAACTATAAAATTTATACAATAAATACAAGTAATTATTAATTATAATTTTTTATTAATCTCGAGTAAGTACATAACAATATATGTTTATAGTATTCATTATGATTAATGGTACTCGAACTCGGGGCTTCAAAATATAACAACAATTCATTTATCACTGAAGTCACTTGATATATGTTTAACTATATATTTTAAATGAATGCTATTTTAATTAAATGTACAATGTGGTTTATTAATTTAGTGTAATTATAGATACGAAAATTTGATTTTAGTTCATTTCACATTTAATTTTCGATATCATTCAATTATATATATATATATTAATCTCATATTAGATAAATATAATTGTTTATACTTACAATATGTAAACATAAAATAATATTATATCAATAATATTATTAACAACTTATGAAAATTAAATAAATCAAAATCTCCTATATGTTGGTTTTTGGCAAAGTCCCACATTGGTTGTGTATAAGGAGGAGAAATTCTTTTGTTATAAATAAAGCCATCCTCCTCCTTAGTTAATCATCCCACAAATATAAGCCTTCTTCTATTTTAAAGGCTATTTGTATTATTTCTCTCTTTGTAATATTTCCTCTATTAGTGAAATATTTTGATGTTCTCTTTTATGTCTATTTAATAGATATTGTCGGGTATAGTTGTTGTCAATTATTGTCCTATTAAAATTACTTGTCTTGGTAGTTCTGTCTAAGGAAAGTGGATTTTAAGAGGGACCATTATGACCCCTCCTCTTTCCTGGGAATCTACCTTGGGGTGATTTTTAGTACAATCGTTTTCACACTAGTCACCTAGATAATAGTTTTCAAGGTGAATTGTTATTGGTGGAAATTAACCCGAATTCCACAACAATTGGTATCAACGCTCTTGGTTTATTTTAGTATGCTCTGTGGTTGCGGCTTAAACTGGTCTTCCACATCAGAAAAATATCCTTGGGATAATTGACATTCCGCATTGACAGCTATTAAATAGAATTTGTAGCAGAAATGACAGGCATTTCTTCATCTTCAATTTTGGCAAGAAATGCTGTGACAAATGTTAGATTTGCAGTGGAGATTTTTGATGGCACCGGTCATTTCGGCATGTGGCAAAGCGAGGTTCTAGATGCCCTATTTCAGCAGGGTCTAGACATTGCTATTGAAGGAGAGAAACCAGATGATGTTGAGGAGAAAGAATAGAAGAGGATCAATAGAATGGCATGTGGTACTATTCGATCGTGTCTTTCTAGAGAGCAGAAGTATGCATTTTCTAAGGAAACTTCTGCAAGTAAATTGTGGAAGGCACTGGAGGAGAAATTTTTAAAGAAAAGCGGTCAGAACAAACTCTACATGAAAAAGAGATTGTTCCGCTTCAACTATGTACCAGGTACCACTATGAATGATCACATTACTAGCTTTAATCAGCTGGTGACTGATCTGATGAATATGGACGTGACTTTTGAAGACGAAGATCTGGATCTGATGTTGATGGGATCACTTCCTGATGAGTTTGAGTATCTTGAAACTACTCTACTTCATGGGAAGGTTGATGTGTCTCTCAGTGAAGTAACTGCTGCCTTGTATAGTTATGAATTGAGAAAGAAAGACAAACAAGAAAACACAAGTGTCGAAGCAGAAGCTCTTGTTATTAGAGGTTGTTCGAAGAGTCAGAATAAAGGAAGCAGAGGGAGATCGAAGTCAAAGTCCAGATTGAGCAAAGATGAATGTGCCTTTTGTCGAGAAAAAGGGCACTGGAAGAAAGAATGTCCCAGGCTAAAGAATAAAGGCAAACCTGAAAGGGGGAAGGCTGTCTCAGAATCAAATGTGGTCAAGTATGATGATGGAGATTCAGATTTCGCATTCGCTGCTACGCCATCAACCAGCTGTTCCAGTTCATGGTTGTTAGATTCAGCTTGTAGCCACCATATGACCCCCAATAGAGAATGGTTCTTTGATTTTAAAGAACTAAAAGGTGGAATTGTCTACACAGCAAATAATTCCCCTCTTGACACACTTGGGATTGGTTCAATTCGCTTGAGGAATCAGGATGGATCAATCAGAACCTTAACAGGTGTCCATTATGTACTAGATTTAATGAGAAATCTCATCTCTGTGGGAACCTTAGAGTCAAAAGGTTTAGAAGTGAGGGCAAAAGATGGATTATGAGGATTATCTCTGGTGCACTGGTGATAATGAAGGGAATCCGACAAAGAAACAATGTGTATTACTTTATGGGTAGTACAATTATTGGGACAGCAGCAGTGGCAGCTTCTACTGATGAACAGGAGTCAGAAGCAACCAGGTTATGGCATATGCGTTTGGGGCATGTTGGTGAAAAATCCTTGAAATTACTGATAGATCAAGGATTATTGAAGGGTGCTCGGGCTTGCAAATTAGCTTTTTGTGAGCATTGTATCAAAGGGAAGAAGACGAGGGTGAAATTTGGAACATCAATCCATGATACTAAAGGTATTTTGGATTATGTTCATTCAGATGTATGGGGCCTTCCAAGACAACTTCATTGGGAGGAACACACTATTATGTCACCTTTGTTGATGATTTTTCCCGGAGTTTGGGTGTATCCAATGAAGACAAAGGATGAGGTGCTAGGATTTTTCCTTAAATGGAAAAAGATGATGGAGACTCAAACAGGCAGAAAAATCAAACGTCTCCGTACAGACAATGGTGGAGAGTACAAAAATGATCCATTTCTGAAAGTATGTGAAGAGGAAGGTATTGTTAGGCACTTCACTGTCAGAGGTACACCACAACAGAATGGGTGGCAGAGCGTATGAACCGGACATTAGTGGAGAAGGTTCGGTGTATGTTGTCTAATGCTGGGTTAGGCAAAGAATTTTGGGCTGAGGCTTTGGTCTATGCTTGTCACCTTGTCAACCGCTTACCATCGACTGCTATTGGTGGTAAAACACCATTAGAGAAATGGTTTGGAGTACCTGCTACAGATTATGATTCCTTACATGTGTTTGGTTCCACTGCATACTACCATGTTAAGGAGTCAAAGTTGGATCCAAGAGCAAAGAAGGCGATCTTTATGGGGATCACCTCTGGTGTGAAAGGCTATCGTCTTTGGTGTCCAGAAACAAAGAAAATAATCTTCAGCAGGGATGTTACCTTTGATGAATCTACCATGTTGAGAAGGTGACTTCATAAAAATTGGAGCAGACAGATGGAACTCCCAAACAGGTGGAGTTTGAAGGAAGAAAATTTGTCCCAACCAGTAAAGAAACTGATGTTGAATCTCCTATGGTAGAAGAAGATTCAGATGAAGAAGAGGTTCAGACCCAAGAACCTCCACAGCAACATGAATCAATTGCACTCAGAAAAGGAAAGAGGACCATTAGTCAACCTGCTCGTTATGCTGATATGGTCTCTTTTGCATCACCAATTGCAATTGATGACGCTCCTGCCACTTTTAATGAAGCAGTTCAAAGTTCAGAACATAAAAAGTAGAGGATCGACATGAATGAAGAAATGCAATCCCTTCAAAAAATCAGACGTGGAAACTAGCTAGTCTTCCGAAGGGAAAGAAGGCAATTGGGTGCAAGTGGGTATATGCAAAGAAAGATGGATTTCCTGACAAGAATAACATCCGCTACAAAGCAAGATTGGTGGCTAAGGCTACGCTCAACGGAGGGAGTTGATTATAATGAAGTATTTTCTCCAGTTGTAAAACATTCCTCCATCAGAATTTTGTTGGCTTTGGTAGCGCAGTTGGATTTGGAACTAGTTCAGATGGATGTAAAAACTGCATTTTTACATGGAGACTTGGATGAGGAAATCTACATGACTCAGCCAGATGGATTCAAAGTTGCTGAAAAAGAAGAGATGGTGTGCAAATTAGAAAAATCGCTGTACGGATTGAAGCAATCTCCAAGGCAGTGGTACAAGCGATTTGACAAGTTTATGATAGGGCAGAAGTACACAAGAAGCAAATATGATCATTGTGTGTATTTACGCGAGCTAGAAGACGGATCCTATATATATCTTCTTCTTTATGTTGATGATATGTTGATAGCTTCCAGGAGTCAGACAGAAATTGCGAAACTAAAGACTCAATTGAACAGGGAGTTTGAGATGAAGGATCTTGGTGAAGCGAAGAAGATTCTAGGCATGGAGATATCAAGGGATAAGAAATTGGGGAGGCTTTGTTTGTCTCAGAAAGAATATCTGAGGAAGGTACTAAAACGTTTTGGCATAAATGAGATGTCAAAACCAGTTAGTACACCTCTTGCTCCTCATTTCAAGCTCGGTGCATCTATGTCACCTAAGGATGATGCAGAACGGGAATACATGTCAAAGGTTCCGTATGCAAGTGATGTTGGTAGCTTGATGTATGCAATGGTGTGTACGAGACCCGATATTTCACAGGCAATTGGGGTTGTGAGCAGGTATATGCATGATCCTGGAAAGGAGCATTGGCAAGCTGTGAAATGGATTATGCGGTATATTCTGAACACCGTAGATGTTGGTTTGGTCTTTCAGCAGGACAACAAGATGGTCAGTGTGTATTTGGGTATTGTGATTCAGACTATACAGGTGATTTGGACAAGCGTCGATCAACTACTGGTTATGTGTTTACATTTGCAAAGGCACCAGTCAGTTGGAAGTCCACCTTACATTCAACATTGGCTTTGTCTACTACAGAGGCAGAGTATATGGCAGTTACAGAGGCTGTGAAGGAGGCAATTTGGCTTCAAGGGTTGCTTGGTGAATTGGGAATGGAACAAAAGCACATCAAAGTGCACTGTGACAGTTAGAGTGCTATTCATTTAGCAAAGAACCAGGTTTACCATGCAAGGACGAAGCACATCGATGTTCGATATCACTTTGTACGAGAGATTCTAGAAGAAGGTGGAGTCATAATCCAGAAGATTCGGACCACTGAGAATCCTGTTGATATGTTGACAAAAGTGGTAACTGTGGTCAAGTTTAAACATTGTTTAGACTTGGTCAATATTGTTACAAATTAAAAGATTGTTTTTAGATGTGTGTGGAATTTGCCAAGGTGGAGATTTGTTGGTTTTTGGCAAAGTCCCACATTGGTTGTGTATAAGGAGGAGGGGAAATTCTTTTGTTATAAATAAAGCCATCCTCCTCCGTAGTTAATCATCCCACAAATATAAGCCTTCTTCTATTTTAAAGGCTATTTGTATTATTTCTCTCTTTGTAATATTTCCTCTATTAGTGAAATATTTTGGTGTTCTCTTTTATGTCTATTTAATAGCTATTGTCGGGTATAGTTGTTGTCAATTATTGTCCTATTAAAATTACTTGTCTTGGTAGTTCTGTCTAAGGAAAGTGGGTTTTAAGAGGGACCATTGTGACCCCTCCTCTTTCCTGGGAATCTACCTTGGGATGATTTTTAGTACAATCGTTTTCACACTAGTCATCTAGATAATAGTTTTCAAGGTGAATTGTTATTGGTGGAAATTAACCCGAATTCCACAACACTATAAACATTTTAAAATTTATACACTGTTCTAAATACTAAATTAAGATGTAATTTTAATATTTTGAGCAACCTGAAAAGTCTTACTTCAAAGTTGATTTTTATCAACACGTGTCAGATGTTTAAAGGGCGAAAGTATGAAATTCAGTACACCAGAGTGTTCCTATGCAAGGGAATAAAGACAATAAAATTAACAAGAATGCTTCACAACAATAGCCGGCAAGCTGTTACCAATTTCCTTTAGTTTGGTAATTCAATAATTTGTAATGTTTTTGCCACGTTATCTCTGAAAATTTCCCAGATTATATCGGGGGAAAAGATGGATTTTATGTTCTCGGACTTTAAACTTGTTCAGGTGTCGTCGTCGTCGTCATCTTCTTGTTCTTCGTTTATGTTTCAGTTTTACAAATATTGGGTGTGTCTGTGTTTTCATAGGTACCAAAAGGATGAGACATGTTGTTTATGTCGATGATCTCAATGGAGAATTGGAAAACCATGACAAAGACAAGCAAAGCGGTAGTTCGAAATGGGAGTTGTCAATGGACAAAGACTTTGTCAGAATCTATTCGGGTTTCAAAAACAGAGATGGAAGATTGTCTCTTCAAACTTCTTGTTGCAGCGGCAACTTTGTTTATGAAATGTAGTTTAGAGTTGCATGTGTTGAAGTGTACATATATATATATATATATATGAAGAACAATCCTTGTTCTGTATATTGTTCTTGGAAACTTGATCGCAACATGTTCGATTCAATTAAGGTGAGAAATTAGATGAATGCTGAATTGTAGAGATCAGCGAGATCCAGCATTCTTGGAGAGGCGACAGTGAATATGACAGGCTATATGGTTTTATTACCATTGAATAAATGCAACCATGGGACAGTTTTGCAGGTGACCAATGCATAAACCTGGTTAAATGACATTCATTGAATTGGATTGGGTTTAGCCCCAGTAATTCATTCATTATATTTTAACATGTTATAGCTTGCAAATTATGGCCAACAGTTGCATTGAAAATCATATGCTGGAATTTACATCAAAGGTGTGTTCTGATGGTTTCTGTTTTAGTTGAGAATGTGAAATGCGACGGACTATGAAAAGAAGTTAAGCATCTGAAAACTTTGTTGGAGAAATCAATGGCGACACAAACAACTTTTCAGGACGATAGAGTAACCTTTTTACAGAAGGAACTGAAAATGAAATTAAGTTCCCAAAAGAGTCTAATAATTACAATTTAAAAGAAGAGATAACATTTCAGGATGATGGAGTTAGAAACTGTTTGCAATGAGTTTACTGATGAAAATCTAAAGTAATGCAATTAAAAAAGATAACATTGTTGATTTAAGATAATTATGAGATAATATTGTTGATTTTAAATTTTAAAAGAATTTAACTAATGAAATCATAATTTTATCTTTAACAAAATCTCATAAGAATCTGGAATTATAGAAAAAAATAAATTATGTAACTGTAATTATCAATTCAAAATCAAATAAAATAAATTTATCCCTTTATCCATTTGATAAAAATATTTCAAATATGCTAAAGATAAATATTTAATAAAAATATACATTAAATGTGAAAAATAATACATGGATGGATAAAAAATATAAAAATAATATTCAGTATTCTTTCTAAAAATATATTTCAAGAATATTTAATTTGATCGATAACAAACTTTTTTTCTTTCTCTCCAACAAATATTTTGTATCATTAGAGAATAAGAATTCAAAAAGTTATAAAGTTAATTGATTATCTCATCTGTTATTATTTTATGATGATATTAAATCGGTTAAGATATATTATGTTGACAAAATCTTCATTAAAATAATTAATTGTTTACTTAGACTGAAATCTACATAATTATTAATAAAACCTAAGATAATTGCTATAAGCAAAATCTTGAATAATTAAGATAATAGATTTTCGAATTCATATTTGATTTTAAATTCTTAAGAGCCATATTTGTTAAGAATTACAAAAGAATGGTTTGTTTTAAAAGTTTAAAATTTATGAAAAATATAAACAGTTAAGATAAACACAAATACTTTAATTTTCTCCAGGTTATAAATATCCTTCTATCGACTATCATCCCTATAAAATTCACCATTTCAGTGATTCTTTCTCTACTTGATTTTTATTTTTCCTTTTGCTTTAAGGTATTTTCGGTTTATTTCATTTGTGAAAAGAGAAGATGGAACTAAATCTTTCTCCAAAGTTGGCTAAGAAAGTGTACGGTGATGATGGCGGAAGCTACTATGCTTGGTGCCCAAATGAACTCCCCATGTTGCGTCAAGGCAACATTGGTGCAGCCAAGTTGGCCCTTCAAAAGAATGGCTTCGCCCTTCCACGGTACTCTGATGCTTCGAAGGTTGCATATGTCCTTCAAGGTATTTTTTTTTTATAGATTCTTCTATTTTTACCCTCTTTTTGGGTTTTGTTCATGCATTATGGTGGCATTTTTTATTGCGTTTCTTTTAATCTTTCATTTTTCTTTATGTTTGATTTCTTGACGTAGGAGATGGTGTTGCTGGTATCATTGTCCTTGAATCTGAGGAGAAAGTGATTGCAATCAAGAAGGGTGATGCTATTGCTCTTCCTTTTGGTGTTATCACCTGGTGGTACAACAAGGATGACACTGAGTTGGTGGTTTTATTTTTGGGAGATACCTCTAAAGGCCACAAAGCTGGTCAATTTACTGATTTCTTTTTGATTGGTGCTAATGGCTGTTGCGAAAGACGGCTATCGGATAGAGCAAAATCGCAACTGATAATTTGAGAAAATAAAAATGAAGATAAAAGAGACACAAAATTTACGTGGAAAACCCCTGAATAATATAGGGTAAAAACCACGGGCAACGGTAGAAGATTTTCACTATGAGAAAATAGGAATTACAACTTCTCTCGATCGACCAAGGAGAAAACAATGATAATTCTCTCTTGATAAAAAAGAGAAAACAACTCTCAAGAAACTCTCTAAATTCTCTCTAGCATTGGAAGAAAGCTAGAATGCTTTGGGATGATTTTGAAGCTAAATGAGCTAAGGTATTTATAGTTGAAACTTAAGGACTAATCTTGTAAATACCCTAAATTACAATGGCTAAATTTTTTGATTTTACCACTTCAAAATTCAACATTTTCAAGCTGCCTAACATAATCAATTTAGCAGCCCCATTTGAATTTGTATAGCCACCCATGATATTTTGACTTTCAACAATCTTCCACTTGAAGATTTGATTGGAACAATCATATCTTCACACTATTCTTTCTACCTTGTACCTTCATGTTGCTTACGTCTCTGACATGCCATAAGAGGATCGACACCAAGTAAATTTATCAGTACTGATCGCATTGGTCATGAAATCTGCTATGTTGTCTTTGGTATGGATCTTCTGCATATCTACCATCCCTTCTTCCACCTTTTCACGAATGAAATGGTACTGAACTCGTATGTGCTTTGTCCTTGAATGAAATGCTGGATTCCTTGCTAGATGCAAGGCGCTTTGACTGTCACAAAACAGAGATACATACTCTTGCTGGCTTGTGTAGCTGCTACATATTCTGCTTCTGTTGTGGATGTAGCCACAACTGACTGCAATTTTGAAACTTAGCTTACAGCTCCAACAACAACTTTAAACACATATCCTGTAGTAGATTTGCTTTTATCCAAATCGCTTGCATAGTCAGAATCTACATACCCATTGATTAGTAAGTTTGATCCTCCGTAACATAATGCAACATTTGAGGTCCCTTTGATGTATCTCAGGATCCTCTTTACTGTATTCCAATGCTCTTTGCCTGGATTGCCATGTACCGACTAACCACTCCCACTGCTTGTGCAATGTTTGGTCTTGTGCATATCATAGCGAACATTAAACTTCCCACTACTGATGCATACGACACTCGAGACATCTCCATCCTCTCTTTTTTCACTGCTAGGACTCATGCTGGAGGATAATTTGAAGTTAATAGAAAGAGGGATAGAAATTGGCTTACAATCTTGCATGCTGAATCGTGACAAGATCTTCTTCAAATAATTCTTTTGTGAAAGCCAAATCTTCCTATTACTTCTGTCTCGGTGAATTTGCATCCCTAGAATCTTGTTTGCCGATCCCAAGTTCTTCATTTCAAATTCCCTAGCCAGTTGTGCCTTCAATTCTTCAATATGATCTTTGTTGGGTCCTGCAACCAACATGTCATCCACATACAACAACAATATAACAAAATCGTTATCACCAGACCTCTTGAAATAAGCACAAGGGTCAGCATTAAGTCTGTTGTATCCAAGGCACATAATGAATGAATCAAATCTCTTATACCAACACCTTGGCGCCTGCTTTAGACCGTACAGAGATTTGTTCAACCTGCAAACCAAGTTCTTCTTTTCTTTTTCTTCAAAACCTTCAGGCTGGAGCATATAAATTTCTTCTTCAAGATTTCTATGAAGAAAAGCTGTTTTAACATCTAGCTACTCTAGATATAAGTCCAATGTAGTACACATTGCCAAAACTACTCGAACTGTTGTTAGTCGAACCACGTGAGAAAATATTTCATTGAAATCAATACATTCTTTTTGAGCATATCCTTTGACCACCAGTCTTGCACGATACCTCTCAACTTGATCGTCACCATTTCGCTTGATTTTGAAAACCCATTTGTTACCAATTGGCTTCCTTCCTTGTGGTAGTGGCACAAGGTCCCATGTATTATTTTTATGAAGGGCTTCAATTTCTTCTTGCATTGCCATCATCCACAGTGAAGCATCTGAGCTGTTTATTGCCTCCTGGTATGTTGATGGCTCACCGTCCTCTGTTAAAAGACAGTATGCAATATTACCTTCTATAACATAATCTGGGTGCCAATTGGGACGTCTTCTCACACGATCTGATTGACGAGTTGTTGGAGCTTCAGAATTCTCTGGTTCTTGTTCATCTTGTGATGATTATGCTTAAGAAGAATCTCCTTGTTCAACCTCATTTTCCACATGTATCTGTGCAGTCTCTGACTTTTCAGCGCTATCATCATCTTCTTTTCTTTGTAGCTTATCTTCTACAAAGATAACATCCCTGCTGATGATCACTTTGCGGGCAGTGGGATCCCACAAGTGATACCCCTTTACTCCATCAGCATACCCCAAGAATTTGCATTTCTTGGATTTTGGATCCAGCTTTGAAATTTCTTGGGAGTTGTGCATCACGTACACTATACTTCCAAATACATGGAGGTTTGAATAATCAGCTGGTTTTCCAGTCCACATCTCCATTGGTGTCTTCAACTCTATTACAGTTGATGGAGCTCGATTCACCAAATAACAGGCGGTATTGACTGCTTCTGCCCAAAATGATTTTTCTAGGCCTGCATCCCTCAACATTGATCTTATTCTTTCTAACAAGGTTCTATTCATCCGCTCTGCCACTCCATTTTGTTGAGGAGTATTCGCCACTGTGAACTGTCTTTTGATGCCTTCTTTCCTGCAAAAGTCATCAAATTCTTCGCTTGTGTATTCTCCTCCATTATCTGTTCTGAAACACTTGATCTTATTTCCAGAATCAAGTTCCACCCGCGCTTTGAAGTTTTTGAAAGTTGAAAACACATCTGACTTCTTCTTAATAGGGTACACCCATCATCTCCTAGAGTAGTCATCAATAAATGAGACAAAGTATTTTGCTCCGCCAAGGGATGTAACCGGTGCTTGCCATACATCAGAGTGAACCAATTCTAGAACACTTTTGCCTCTAGAATTTGATGTGTTGAATTTCAACCGGTGCTGCTTACTTGTTATGCAATGCTTACACAAAGGAAGTGATACATTTGTTAAGCCTGGAAGTAGCTTTTGCTCCAAAAGGACTTTCATTCCTTGTTCTGACATGTGTCCAAGTTTCTGATGCCATAGTATTGTATAATCTGAACTACATGAAGCAACAGAGGCTTCTGCTTCTAGCAAAGTTTCTCCCTTCAACATGTACAAGTTTGCTACTATCTTTTTCGCCTTTCAACACCACAAGCGCTCCACGGAATACCTTCATGATTCCTTTCCATGTTTCGATCTTGCTTGCATTATTATCCAACAATCCGTAGGATAATAAATTTTTCTTCAGGCCTTTCACGTGCCTTACATCTCGAACAACTTTAATTGTTCCATCATACATCTTCAATTTGATGGTTTCCACGCCAATGATCTCTAAGGCATGATCATTGCAACTATACACAGATCCTCCTAAGACAGGTTCATAATGATGGAACTATTCTCTTCTTGAGGTCATGTGATATGTTGCTCCCGAATCAATGAGCCATATGTCTGCATATCTCTTTCTACCTTCCACGGTGGTTGACGCTTCACAGCATAGAGCATCTCCATCATCTGAAGTGTTTGTAGTATTGCCTTGTGGATTGGAGTTTTTATTTAGACTCCAACAATCCTTCTTCAAGTGACCATTCTTTCCACAGTTGTAACACTTTAAATTCTTCTTTCTCCTCGACTTCGATCTACCATGTTTGTGACTGCTGCTTTGGCCACGTTCCGTTGATCTCCCTCTCATCGTTGTCAACGCTTCTGCTAGTTGCAGATTTACTTGTCTGTCTTCCTTGTTCTTGCGCCGATTTTCTTCTTGTATAACAGTAGATGCAACGTCATCGAAGACTAGACTGGTGACATTACTGTTTGTCAAGTTGATGATGAGTTGATCATACGAATCCTGTAGACTTTGAAGTAGAAGTTCAGCACGTTCTTGTTCTCCTATTTTATGGCTTAAGGATGTAAGATGAGAAAATAAAGTGTTCAGTGTATTTAAGTGCTCCGTCACTGAAGTAGATTCTGACATCCGGAGAGTGTACAATTTCCTCTTAAGGAAAATTTTATTGTGCAACGATGTGGCCTCGTACAATTTGGTGAGATGATCCCATATCTCCTTAGCTGTCTTCTTCTCATCGATGCTTGACAATACTTCATCTGCTAATGCTAGATGAAAGCTTGCCATAGCATTCCCGTCCATTTCGATCCATTTGTTGTCATCTGTGAAATCCACCGGCTTTCATTGATAGCTGCTAAACAACCGTCTTTCCTCAGGATGACCTTCATCTTCAATTTCCACAATGAGAAATTTCTCCCATTGAACTTTTCAATATCAAATTTCGTTGCCATAGCTTCTATTTCGGATAGCTCCCACTATTTCACTATCGTGAATAGTTATCTAGAACCGTCAAAGAATGGGTAATACATTCTTACTTTCTTATGTTGGAGGATCCACCTTTTGGTGTCAACCACAAAGATAATAAGCAGATATTACACACTCAAATCTGGCTCGGATACCAATTGTTGCGAAAGACGGCTATCGGATAGAGCAAAATCGCAACTGATAATTTGAGAAAATAAAAATGAAGATAAAAGAGACACAAAATTTACGTGGAAAACCCCTGAATAATATAGGGTAAAAACCACGGGCAACGGTAGAAGAATTTCACTATGGGAAAATAGGAATTACAACTTCTCTCGATCGACCAAGGAGAAAACAATAATAATTCTCTCTTGATAAAAAGGAGAAAACAACTCTAAAGAAACTCTCTAAATTCTCTCTAGTATTAGAAGAAAGCTAGAATGCTTTGGGATGATTTTGGAGCTAAATGAGCTAAGGTATTTATAGTTGAAACTTAAGGACTAATCTTGTAAATACCCTAAAGTCCAATAGCTAAATTTTGTGATTTTACCACTTCAAAATTCAACATTTTCAAGCTGCCTAACATAATCAATTTAGCAGCCCCATTTGAATTTGTATAGTCGCCCATGATATTTTGACTTTCAACAATGGTATCTTCACTGGTTTCACGACCGATTTTGTGAAGAGAGCATGGGATGTGGATGATGACACCGCTAAGGCCCTTATTGGCAACCAAAAAGGTCAAGACATTGTCAAGCTTGATGCCAGTGTTAAGATGCATGAACCAAAGCCGGATCATCGGGAAGGAATGGCTTTGAATTGCGAGAAAGCTCCATTGGATACATATATTAAGAATGCCGGCAATGTGGTGCTGTTGAACACTAAAAACCTACCATTGGTTGGCCAGGTCGGGTTAGGTGCTGATCTAGTTAGGTTGGAAGGAAATGCAATGTGTTCTCCTGGCTTTTCCTGTGATTCGGCCTTGCAGGTAACATATATTGTGAAGGGAAGTGGTCGTCTCCAAGTTGTGGGTGTTGATGGAAAAAGGGTACTGGAAACCACATGTGAAGGAAGGTAACCTGTTGATTGTGCCGAGGTTCTTTGTTGTTTCAAAGATTGCAGATCCAGAAGGTTTGTCATGGTTCTCGATCATCACAACTCCCAAGTAAGTCATTTGTTCTCAAACCCGGAGTTCAAATTCGATACCTTTTAAGTTGTTTTAATTGTGAATCATGATTTTGATATGCAGTCCTGTATTTACTCACTTGGCTGGGAGCATTGGGGCATGGAAAGCTATATCCCCTGAAATTCTACAAGCTGCTTTTAAGGTTCCGGCTGAGACAGAAAAGCTTTTCAGGTCCAAGAGAACCAATGATGCCATCTTCTTCCCTCCACCAAATTGAAGAAACTAATCTCTTAACCTCTCTTCTTGTTTTAGGATTTTGTTCTCTCCAAATAAATGATTTTTAGTGATAGAGAAATGGATTTTTTTAGAGAATAAACGATTTTCCTTTCTGTTTATGTTAGTGGATGATATGGATATTTGTGAATTATAAGGTTTCAAGTTTTCATATTATTACAAGATTGCGTGATTGATAAGTTTTCATAATATTATAAGGTTTTAAGTTTTAGAGAATTAGATTGCGTGTAATGTATAATCTATGCTGTGGTGTATTATTAGCAAATTTATTCCTATCAGTGTAATCGTTACAATGAATGATGCTCCTTAAGTTAATATAATCTTTTTGATACTTGTACATTTGAAGCTTGGAAATGGGCAAAAGTGATACTTCTCTTCTCTTGAACAAACTCAAAAAGAAATATAGAGTGCAAAAAAATTGGAAGAAACTGATTTTCAGCTTTGAAATGCTGAAAAGGTTTGGCAATTATAGGTTGAAATTCTGCACCTAGTCCAAAAACAGTCCAGATTTATGCTTCGAAAACAATATAAATCCATGCTATAGTAATCCTGCAGTTGAAATTAAGTACAGTAGTTACAGAAGATAATTTTAAACAACAGCTGTCAGTCAAATATAACAATAAACTCGTTGGATCATGCCTTTAAATATTATTAAATTTCACATTGATTAATTTATTGTGCTATCATAAGTTTTTTATGATGTTGGAACTTTGTTGCAAATTTCAATTTCTGTGTGTGTTCGTGAAGGAGACGGACTTGATTTTATTCAAGAAAACAAAAATTCTGGTTTTCGTTTTTTCTATTTACCAAAATATGTATCTAGTTTTCTGTAGTTTTCTTTAATCTTCATGCGTGTTGTTCTTTTCTGTGTTGTTTTATCTGTCAGAGAAAAGACCCATCTTCTGTTTTCTCCAATTATTCTCTTGTAGTGTAAAAAAGAGCATTGGCTCTGCATGCAAATCAACCCTTTTCTTTTAATGTGCCAAAGATGAATTGTTGTTGATCAATCACAACATGTGGTTTCTTTCCCTGGATTGTATTCTTTACATAGCTTAGCTTTGATAGGTTTTGATTTAAATATCAAATTTTAATAAGATGAATTGTGATAATTTTTTCTGTGTTTGATCTCTTGATATAGGAGTTGGTCTTGCTGGGATTATTTTCCCTAAATCTGAGGAGAAAGTGATTGCAATCAAAAGGCTGATGTTATTGCCCTTCCTTTTGGTCTTATTCCATGTGGTACAAGAAGGACGATACTGAGTTGGTTATCATCTTTATGAGAGATACTTCTAAAGCTAATCAGTTTCAAATAGTTAAACTCTTGAATCTAACACTCGAATTTACTTTCCGAGCAGCCAAGCAGATCATTAGGGGGAACTTCTACATTTCGTAGTAGATTACGACATATCTAACTCCATTAACAAGCCAAATAAAAGAAGCATATGATCCGACGACTCGAAACCGGTTGATTCACATAATCTAATACTTATATTAATTCTTAGCAGCCAAACAAACTACATGATTCAGCAGGAAAAAGAAAATACTAATTGTTAGTCTCTGACTAAAGAACATTTCAGATTCATCAACGAGAAATCAAAACCCTAACAAATAATCTTCAATGAAGGTTTAAATAAAATATTACAGAGAAATAAGTTAATCAATAAAATCCAATTTACCATTTTCGATTATTAGAATTTGCCGCTGGTTAAGAGTGAAGGAGGAGGAAGAAAAGACATGGATTTTTCTTTTAATTTTTAATTGTCCTGTAATATTTCTCTTAATGAGTTAACGACTGAAGGACTAAGATCGAACGAACTGATAACGTAAGTGATCAAAATTACTATTTTTTAATCGATAATCAAAACCAGTCAAACCAAAAATATAAAAGACCATTCATATAGTTTACCCATAAAAAAAAACTACACGAGTAAATTGAAAAATATAAATATTTAATAATGTGACAAAAGTTACTCTATTAATTAAAAATTATATTAAATGTGGAAAATGATGAAAATATTATATTAAATGTAGAAGATGATGAAAATATTATATGGATGGATGAGAAAAAAATAGAAAAGTGATAAAGTTTGTTGATTATCTTTCTACATTTAATCCTTAAATAATCTCTTAAGTTTTTATTTTATTAAAATATTAAATCAGTTAAGATGTATATTTGTTATTAAAATCATCATTAAGATAATTAATTGTTTTTAAAATTATGAAGAGTTGTGTTTGTTAAGAATAACAAAAGAATGATTTGTTCTAAAAGTTTAAACTATATGAAATATCTAAACGAATAAGGTAAATACAAATACTTCAACAATTTTCTAGACAATAAATATCCTTCTATCTCCCCTCAATATTCACCACTTCAGTGATCCTTTCTCTATCTGATTTTTTTTTCTTTTTGCTTTAAGGGTTTTTGGGTTAATTTAATTTGTGAAAAGAGAAGATGGAACTAGATCTTTCCCCAAAGTTGGCTAAGAAAGTGTACGGTGATGATGGTGGAAGCTACTATGCTTGGTGCCTTCAATGAACTCCCCATGTTGCGTCAAGGCAACATTGGTGCAGCCAAGTTGGCCCTTCAAAAAAATGGCTTCGCCCTTCCACGGTACTCTGATGCTTCGAAGGTTGCTTATGTCCTTCAAGGTATTATTTTTGCAGATTTTTCTCTTTTTAACTTTCTTTTTGGGTTTTGTTCATGCATTATGGTGGCATTTTTTATTGCTTTTCTTTCAATCTTTCATTTTTCTTTATGTTTGATCTCTTGATGTAGGAGTTGGTATTGCTGGTATTGTTCTCCTTGAATATGAGGAGAAAGTGATTGCAATCAAGAAGGGTGATGCTATTGCTATTACTTTGGTCTTATCACCTGGTGGTACAACAAGGATGATACTGAGTTGGTGGTTCTCTTCATGGGAGATATCTCTAAGGCCACAAAGCCGGTCAATTTACTGATTTCTTTTTGACTGGTGCTAATGGTATCTTCATCGGTTTCACAACCTATTTTGTGAGCATGGGATGTGGATGATGACACCGCTAGGGTTTCAAAGTCGTTCGTGAGCGCTATTGGACGCTATTGCGAGTGTAGCGGGTAATTTGGACTGCGGCGAAACCGCTATTTCGCGTTCGTTATCATATTTTCAGACTGTGATTTGAAACATTGGACACCGCTAAAGCCCTTATTGGCAACCAACAAGGCAAAGGTATCGTCAAGCTTGATGCCAATGTTAAGATGCATGTACCAAAGTCGGATCACCATAAAGGAATGGCTTTGAACTGCGAGGAAGCTCCATTGGCTACAGATATCAAGAATGCCGGTAATGTGGTGCTGTTGAACCCTAAAAACCTACCATTGGTTGGCCAGGTCAGGTTAGGTGCCGATCTTGTTAGGTTGGGAGGAAATGCTATGTGTTCTCCTGGCTTTGCCTGTGATTCGGCCTTGCAGGTAACATATATATTGTGAAGGGAAGTGGTCGTCTCCAAGTTGTGGGTGTTGATGGCTAGAGGGTACTGGAAACCATTGTGAAGGAAGGTAACCTGTTGATAGTGCCGAGGTTCTTCGTCGTTTCAAAAATTGCAGATCCAGATGGTTTGTCATGGTTCTCAATCATCACAACTCCCAAGTAAGTCATTTGTTGTTAAAATTCGTTAATTTGAAGTTGTTTTAATATGTGATTTGATATGCAGCCCTGTATTTACTCACTTGGCTTGGCTGGGAGCATTGGGGCACGGAAAGCTATATCCCCTGAAGTTCTACAAGTAGCTTTCAATGTTCCGGCTGAGACAAAGAAGCTTTTCAGTCCAAGAGAACCAATGATGTCATCTTCTTCCCTCCACCAAACTGAAGAAACTAATCTCTTGATCTCTTCTTGTTTTAGGTTTTTTTCTCTCTCAAAATAAATGGTTTTTAGTGAGAGTGGATGTTTAGCGAATAAACGATTTTTCTTTTTGTTTATATTAGTGAATGATATGATATTTGTGAATTCTAAGGTTTTAAGTTTCCATAATATTACAAAATTGCGTGATTGATTGGTGATATCCTTTGGTGTAATCTATGTCGTGGTGAACTACATATTTTTCTTTCTGATTAAGTTCAAACCCATTTTAGGTTTAAAGATTTATTATACAAATTGATATCGAAAGTTTTTATTTTTTTTTCAAATTAGAATATGATTTTTTTCAATTTTCATATATAGGCATTAGATTCTAATATGACAATTTAATAATTAAACTGTAACATATGATATTTTATGAATAAATATTTAGATCGATTAATGCTATATTAACAACTTAATTAATTGTTGAAGTGAGTACAATTTGAGATTTTTTTTCTAAATTCGAATATTCAATTGAGAAAAAAAAAATCAAATTACTAATTTGAGAAACATTAACAACTTCATGTACCGATTAAAAGTAAAGAGTCAAAATATAACTTCAATCTCTGTATTTGAGTGAAGTTTTGCGGTTTTCGTATACTTGAAAAATGTTGAGAATGTGGACCATCAGCTAACTGGGGAGCAGCGGTGGCAAGCAAGGATGAGAATCTATCTGAAAACTTGATGAAATCTTCTTTCCTCTTTCTTCTAAACTTCTTCTGCTGTTCTAAATCTTGAAATACAGGTACACAACATTTGGTGCTTTAGTTGAGAGAAGTGGAGCTATGGTGAACCATACCAATGCTATCAAAGGGTTACAGAAAATCGCCGTACATCACGAGCAGCTACTGACGCTTTTAAAACTCATGCGGAAGAACAAAAACATGAAAACGAGATGTAGTGATATAATTTGACAGTTAACGACTATTTCAACACAATTGGGACAGTCATCGAAGGGCCACACGAGGAATGTTGGAATAGGAGATGTAGTGGCTCCTCGAGGAAAATCAAGGATCAAGGAATTAAACATTATCGGGTAGCTATGACTTCATTTAGAATGGAGAGAACCACCAAGAAGTGATTCCGATGGATGCAAAGACCATGTTAGTTGGCAGGGTGAGTTCATTTGGTGGAAGCAATCCATAAGCGATTCGCTATCATCGAGATTGAATCACCTGAGGGCTAGCTCAACGAAATCGTGCAAACAATAACAGTTGAGGACTGCCGGACACAGTTTGAGGAAATGGTGTTAAGGACGAATAATTTAACAGAGCACTTGCTGACTCAATGTTTCATTTATGGGCTAAGGACTGATATAAAAAACGATGTCTTAGTCCAATGACCCAACTCCATGCACGAGGTTTTAATTTTACCTCGTTTTCATGTAATCATATTATAGTCTAAATGAGAGTTGGGTCAGATAGAAGTGTCCAAACTACCATTGCGCTTCCAACCCCAGTGGTTTTACAGAATGGGCTGAAAGGATTACCTAGACGAACCCCTCATTCTGAGAATGTTGTGTCTAGTCCTAGTGTTATTCAACCCAGAGGACTTTCAACAGCCGAGGCCTAGTTCAGGCGTGGGAAATGATTCTTCTACTACTGTGATTAAAAGCTTGTGGCAGAGACCAAATGTAGAAATCTCCAGTTGTTCTTGTTGGACGATGAGGAGAGGAGGAAGATAGCTGCGAGGAATCAAGACTGAAAGATGAAATCATTTCGGTAGAGACATCAGAACAATCCTTGCGCGACCAATCACTAGTGTCATTCAATGCTCTTGTTGGATACTACGCCCCCAAATACTTTACGAGTGAAATGACTTGTTTTGTAGGAATAAGGTGACGATATTGATTGATGAGGGTAGCACCCATAACTTTGTTCATACTCGAGTGGCAAAAGATCTGGGATTGACATGACCTCCACGCCCAATCATATATATATATATATATATATTTAATTTTCAATAGTGTTTTTATTTTTTTTAATAGAAATGATATTAATTAATTACATCATATTCTGGAATACGAAGACTTTTGGATATTTATTAAAATGAGATCCCGAACAAATAAAGGATAATCTCTAGAAATATAATGCTAGAATCATGGTAGAGATCAAGTTTAGTAAGAGCGTCCGATACCATATTGACTTGCGAAGAACCCAAAAAACTTTTGTATCCCATCTTCTGCTACGTAAGTTACCAATAACTCGGACCAATGAGCAACCACCAGCTATGGCATTAGCATAATCAATAAGGTTAGTAGCCTCTTTGCAATGAGAATAACTTTATCAAAATCAAACGTCGTGACTATCATGTCATCAATAATTTTAAACTATCTATTATAAATTATCACATCAGCATCATAATAGTTAAAATTTAATTTTATTAATTAAAGGATCAAATCGATTTTTTTCTTAATTTAAGAGCCATATTGAGTATTAAAAAAGTTCAAGGGTCACATTAATTGTTTTAAAAGTTTGAGGACGTCATACATGATTAAGCCTTTATATTAATTTATATAATTATTTTATAATTTTTATACTCGAAGGATGAAAAAATATATCATATAGGTTATAAATTATATATAGTTTACCCAAAAAGAAAAGAGAAAAACATCACATATTTAAGCAAGTTTATTTTATTTTTATTTTTTTGACAAAAGATCAAAACTAAATCGCGTCGGAGGAAGGAAACAAATTGAAAAAGAGCTGAAGAAAGAAATCAACAAAATTCAAAGATTCAAGACAGGACAGAAATGGAACATGCCAGGAAATCAGCCCAGTTTCTGATTTACATCAACAACAAAAACTAACAATTTAATCTCATTTTCCCTTTCTGATTACTCTAGTGGGATTTCCTTTTCGATTCAATATTTTCTTTTTGCTGTGAAGCACAATTCAATGACTTCTTCGAGCTCCCTTGGGAGCTCAATTCCGGCCCCAGGTATACTTCAATTTCACTATTCCCCAGTTTAATAACTACTGCTATTAATTTTCCTATAAACTCTCTCTCTTTTTGACAAAAAACAGAGGCCGTCCAAGTTCTCGTATCTTCGCTCGCTGATGAATCTACCATGGTGCGGGAAGCCTCCATGGCTTCTCTTAAAGAAATTTCTCCATTGTACTTCTTTTTCTTTTTTTTCTCTCTCCAAGTTTATGTAATTCAATTTCCTTTATATTGTAATCTCAACTTTGATTACTGAATTAGGAATCCTCTTCTAGTTCTGGACTGTTGCTCCGCTGTCTCTCGAGGCGGCCGTCGGGTAATAATTATCTTCTTCTTGTTTTCATTTTTCTTAGATTTAGGAAATTTTGAGTTGGAACTAAAATTTATTTATTTTTGGGTACTTAATTGTAGAGATTTGGTAATATGGCTGGAGTTTTTCAAGTAATGGCATTTGGAGTTCGAGCTTTAGATAGAGACAACATTGATGCTTCTTATATTTGCAAGCTTGCCAAAATTGCTACCGCTGAGATTATCTCCTCCAAGGTATATATATTTCTTGTTCCTTTTGTTGCAGTAGAGTTGATAGCATACATTTAAATCTAGAAAAAATGTTCTCACCTATATATGCTCATGAATTTGGCATGAATTAGGTTGCCATACCAACTTTTTGCACCCTCTCTTAGTAACCGTTCAATTTTGGACCGACTCTTAGGCTTTTAAATTTGTTTGGTATAATGAGAGCAAAAATTCATGTTTTTTTTTCTTTTTGCTGAGTTAATGTTTGAATTGGTGCGAGGGATTCTGTAGCTTCTTTTTGTTTTATCAAAATTTGTCGGCCCTTCTTAATTTTTTACTATTACTGGCATCAAATCCACCATCCGGTGTCTCTTTGGGCACTAGGAAAATATAATTGTCGTTAGTATTAGCTGACACTATAACCCTCTTTGGTCGCCTAGTAATCCAATTCTCACATGCTTTCTTGAGGCAATTAATTTTTCATGGATGATGATTCGTAGTTTTCATGTTTTGCTTACTGTTATATAGGAACTCAATGCAGATTGGCAGAGGGCAGCAACAAGTCTGCTTGTTGCAATAGGCTTACACCTGCCTGACCTGGTAAGTCTGTCGCTATTCTTTACATTTGCTAATATTATTTTCTACTCTTTACAGTTGCTACTATTATTTTCTGAAATCCTTTCCTGTTTTATGACGTTTATTTAGAGAGAGAGAGAGGGGGGATCTCAATTCTTGCATATTGGCAAAGGGGTGTTGTTTATTTAAGGGGGAAAAATTGATTGCTCTCTTTCTTCTCTCATCTCTTCTGTTTTGTTTTTTCTTTTACTTTTCAAGTTCTTTGCTTAACCATCTCAAGTTAGTCATAATCATGGTCTATCTTGGTTTGGCAGATGATGGAAGAAATATTTCTTCATTTGTCAGGGCCAAGCTCAGCCTTGCCATCTATGATTCAAATACTTGCAGACTTCGCTTCTGCTGATGGTTAATAACTTACCTTTGTGGTTCTGTCTTTTTAAAAAAATCTTGAATTATCTGTGGATTGTTACAATTTCTTTGTTTAACGTTTTTATTGTTTTTTTTATTCAACTCAATCAAGCTTTGCAGTTCACTCCACGTTTGAAAGGCGTGCTTTCCCGAGTTCTACCTATTCTTGGAAATGTTAGAGATTTCCACCGACCAATATTTGCAAATGGTAATAGAAGTGCCCTCTTTATTTTTCAAAAACTTAGTTATATAGTACTGTTGACATCATGGAGTGGCCTTGTTGATTTCTCTTGAAATCTTCTAATATTTTTATGTTTCAGTCTTTGCTAGCATCAGGATTTCATTTTAATATAGTTTATCATGCCTTTCAATTTTGATTGAAGTTTTCTTCTTTGGAGCTTGAACTTCATGACCTTTATGTATGCCTGAAATATAATTAATGGTTTACCTATATGAGGTTCTCTTCTCTGATATAAGATAGCTGGTGAAAGAAGTTGGTTCTTTTGACACTGTTTTTTGTCAAAGTTAAATAATTATGTTTCTCTCTTTATGTTAGTTTACCTGTTTCTTGTTTTCCTGGTTTGATGTTCAACCATTTATCAAGGCCTTCCTTATTATCAAAAAAAAAAAAATGTTCAACCATTTATCTCAACTTTGATGATACATTTTAGATACATGTTCGCATGTCTTATATTGATAGCTGACTAACCCATGATGACATGTTCTTCTCACAATCTTAGCTTTTAAGTGTTGGTGTCAAGCTGTCTGGCAATGTAACATTGATTTCCCTTCAAATTCCCTGATCGATGGTGATGTCATGTGAGTTACAGTAATACAAATTTTATTGGTTCCTTTTCTGTACCTTATATAAATTTCTGATTATTTAAGGTCTAAAATTAAATGTTATTTTTACACAGGTCATTTCTGAATTCTGCTTTTGAACTTTTGTTAAGAGTCTGGGCTGCTTCCCGAGATCTTAAGGTTTGCCAAGTCTAAGTATTTGTTTATACATTTATGTATTAAAAACCGAGAAGTATAGATATGAATATGTTACATTGTTTTATTATGGCCTTATTGTTGCTTGATTTTTTTTGGGGGGGGGGGGGAACTCCACATATAGGACAAGACTCCCTTTTGTTTTTCTTAATTCGCTGTGTTCATCCAAGAGGAAAAAGGAAACACTTATAAATTATGCAAAGAGTACTAATTTCTTTAAGAAAATCACTTACTCACGAAAAGCATATCCAGTCAATCACTTATATTACTTTTGTTTGTTAATGATCTAAATGTACTGTTATGTTGCATCCTGTTTCTTGGATCTAAAGTGAGTTTGTTGCTGTTGACTGTATTCTTATTTGCATTAGGTCCGAGTATCTTCTGTGGAAGCATTAGGGCAAATGGTTGGTCTGATCACCCGCACACAATTAAAGACAGCTTTACCTAGACTTATCCCTACGATATTGGAGTTGTAAGATTCAGATTTAGTCTTTGAAGTTGCTAGTAGACTTTTACAATTTGTACAGCTAACTTAATATATTTTTAAGCTTGGACATCAACATTGACTATATGTCTTTTCCATTTTTTTTAATCAGATATAAAAAGGATCAAGATATTGCACTTACTGCAACCTACAGTCTATATAATCTCCTAAGTGTTTCCTTACTTTCAGAAACAGGCCCTCCTTTGCTTGAATTTGAGGTAAAGCCCTTATTAACCTTCTGTTATTTTTTGCGTCTATTCGCTTAGATTAATATTTTCTCATTGCAGTTGGTATTTAATTACTGTTTTCTCATGCAAAAAACTTCAATGCTTTCTAGAACATATGGTATAAGGATTTCAAGATTTCATTATGCCCGTCTTCCTTTTTTATTCCACAAGCCATTATTTTGTTTGGCACAATCAATGTCTTTGGGGTGAAAATTTTAAACCATTCTTTAAGATTCCTTTTTTTCAATCTCTGTGATGAATATAGATACTAGCCAAACAGAGATTTGTCAATGCCCAAAAGGAATATTAAGGAGAATAAAATTTGTCTGTTATAATGAGGACTAGTTAGTCTTTTTCTTCCATTCTTTGACCTTTCTTGGATGTTACTCGCACTTCTGCGATTCAGCTGTTATTGGAGATAGGGGTGAGCAAAATTCGATTAAACTAAAAAAACTAACTTTTTTTTTTTAAAAATTCTAGTTATTCGAGTCAACTCGAATTTTGGTTCGGATTTCGAGTTCAAGTCAAGTTTGAATTTGCAAAGTTTGAATAATTAAAAATTAAACGTTGTTTTGCTCTTTAGTTAAGTAATTTGATTGTTTTGCAATTTTTTTTGATAGGAAATAGGTCTCATTAAAACCCCCTTCATATCCTACATGTTATAACAGTAACATGAAGGACATAGGAAGGAGGAAAAGAGCACTTGTAACACCCCTAACCCGTATCCGACCCGAATATAAGTCCGAGGTGTCACATTGACTTTTCAAACTTTGTCACTTAAAGAAAAACAGGGAAATTTTAAACTTTCATTAAAACAAAATACGTTAATTTACATAAAATAAATCACGAAATACAGAATCGATCAGAGCATTCGTAATTAACAACTTAGTACATGCCAACACTCTATACACAACCCAAAATACCTACTTTGCCAATTACTTCTGATCTGATCTTTTAGTAGTGATGCTATTCTTGCCACTTCTAGTACTACTCTTCTTGTTTCCTGGTACCTACGTGTAAATCACTTACACGCTAAATCATAGACTTAGTGAGGCAATAAATAAACATGTAGCTATAGACTCATGAATATGTATTCTTAGCATTTGATCATGACATTTCAATATGCATGTATATATTTCACTATAACCGATATAATCATATCATGTACATATGAAATTATCTTTTTGTATCACTTTCACCTTAATTTATCTTTCAATTGCCCATGTACATTATTGAGAACAGAGGTATTTGAGTACATTGAGGTTGTGCACTAATGCTGTCACCACAACTCAATAAATTCCCTCATGAGGCACTGAACATTTGTTCAGTATTTGTCCCGAAGGACCACTATATCCCGAAGGACCACTGGATACGTCCCGAAAGATCACTGGATACGTCCCGAAGGATTTATATACCCTCGACTCTTGGCATGCCAACTATACCTGTAGCTCTCGTATCATATAACATGGGCTTTAATATGAATACATTTCTCATTTCATATCTCTTTCATCACTTTTCATATAAACCCATAATCTTTTCCATTATTTCACATACCTGGATTATATTCTCTAGCAATGATATTCGTTCATTCAATGTCATATGAACATATAATGAATTATGCATGCAATCACTATTACAATAGTATATGTATGCATATACATGGGTATAGAATCATTAATTCAACTATCAGAGATAGACTTATCACAAGTCTTGTCTCTATACACTTTAACTATAAAATGCACTCACCTTAGCCTTGCTTTGATTCGATTCTAATCCTTTGATTGTTCTGGAATAAGATTACGCTCTAAATCTACATAGTAATACATTGATACTTATCAGCATACGAATTGATCTATTCCAAACTATTAATCCTTAAACTAAAAGAAAGCTATTTCCATCTCTTACTGAAGGTATGCATCGATGCACTACGTCATGTATCGATGCATCCCTTGACGGGTGCATCGATGCACTACCCATGTATCGGTGCATAAATCCTATTCGATGTTTGTATTTTAAGCAAGTTCATCGATGCACTCCTTATGCATCGATGCACTAATGACATTCGATGTCCATTTATTTTAAATGAGTGCATCGATACACTCCATGTGCATCGATGCACCTTTAACAAATTCTAGGATTTTCTCTTGATGCATCGATCCACGTTGAATGTGCACCGATGCACTCTGCCCAGAATTCATTTCTTGAACCCGAAAACTTATCCATTTCAGCTTAAATCTTTCATATTTCATCCTCTTTTATATTCTTAACTCCAGTATACATACTTAAACCAATCTATACTCATTTATTTCATCTTAAACCTCAGAATCCTATCCTCCTTGTGAAATCCAAGAATTATACCAACTTTGCAACATAATTTAATTCCACTTCTAACCCTTAATATGTCTTAACTAGATTGATGACAAGTCAAATTTAACTTCCAATTCTAGATATGAACTCTATTCCAAGATTTCATTCAAGAACCTCTAATCTTTAATCTCTTCAAACTCCATCATCCTTTGATTTTAAGATAACCTAAGCTTTCCTTAAGCTTAGTTATCATCTAATAATCAAAACTCAATCTTAAATTTAACAAGAAACTCAATAATCAGAAAACTCACCTTTGTTTTGCTTTACACGTACAAGGAAGAAAGAAGAAGAAAAGAACTCTGGAAGCCTTTGTGTTCTCCCCTCTTCAACCCACGTGGATACATATATAACCCTTCTTTTCTTATTTCCTTGTAAATGACCTCTTTGCCCTTCTATTCCTTCCTTTCAATTCAATTTCATACAATAATTTACAAATAAATCTTTATACTATTCAATCATTCTATTTTAAATCACCAAATTATGAGACTTTATAATTTAGTCACTAACCCGGTATTGAGGATGTTACAACACCTCTGAATTTTATTACTCTGAATCATAACGTAAACCAACTCCAAATATTATACTGTTTTACATAAGATTTAAACACAAAAAACAAACTGCAACAGTAAAACCAAAACCCTAACCTCCTGCCTAAACACCCTAGCTGAAGTAATATAAGACAGAAAACACAATAGGACTGAAAACACAATTCCCAACATAAGTGGAAACAATCCCTACACCTCAAAACAGTCAACACCAGGCAAATAATTAGCCTATCCCATCTTTAGCTAATTTGTCAGCTTCCCAGTTTGCAGCCCTCATGATCTGCCTTAAATAAATATCCATCCCTGCCATAATAGAAATAATATCCTTCACCAAGGGTTGGAACAAAGGGGTACATAACCCCGGATTATTGATCCACTTCAGAGCATTGCTTGAATCCGATTCAAGAATAATTCTCTGATTAAGAGCAGAACCAGATTCAACCAGAAGACACAACCCCCTCTTTATCGCCAGTAATTCAGCCAGGATAGGAGGACCACCCCCTATTCTTTTTGAGAACCACTAAAGCAATACACCACAACTGTCCCTAATCAGACCATCTATACCTCCTTTATCCCAGCCTTTCACCATCGCTCTATCAACATTAAGCTTTATGAACCCGTCCGGAGGAGGAACCCAACGAATTGGTTGAGAGCAACCCTTTTCCTGTCTAACCACGGAATCAACAAGTTTTAAGTCACCCACAAGGGAGTCTAATGGGATATGCACATCGTGGAAACTAGCAACAAACCAAGAAGCTATTCTAAAACGAACAATAAAGAACAGCCTCACCACATCCAACTTTCCTAACCATGTGTCTTTCCCAAGTATCATGTGTCTCCTCAATACCTTCTTGATCAAAGAAAATCTTGATACAAGATTTGGTTGAAAAACAACCCTCTCCATTCCCTAACCATAACCAACAGTCTTCCTTACAAACAGACAGGGAGATATTGTTCAACAGAGAAATCAACTGTAGCCATTGTTCAACCTCCCAATCCACCAGATTTCTTCTCATTTGAACATCCCACACCCAGCCGAACTCATTGTTCACCCTAAACTCTATCACTTTACCCAATTTATTCTTCGATAGAGCATAGAGTCTAGGGAATTGGTCTTTAAAAGGGACATCTCCTAACCATACATCATTCCAGAACTCCACATATTGACCATTCCCAGCTTTCAACCGCAAATTATTTCTAAGACAATCCCCAAACCCATCAATAGAAAAGAAGTTTTTCACCACTCCTCTCCAAATCCAAGAAGCACAAGCTGACCAAGAATTCTCGAACATTATGGAATTCGGATCCAAATTATTCACACAACACACCACCCTCTTCCACCAAGACCCCTTTTCTGAAGCAAACTTCCATACCCATTTCCCTAAAAGAACTCTGTTCAAAAGTAATAAATTCGGGACCCCTAGACCCCCAACCTTTTTGGCTTATTGACCGTATTCCAATTCACCCAATGGATACTTTTTTTATCTATAAAACCCCCCATAGAAATGAAGCCATGATCGAATTTAATTTCTGTAACACAGAACCTGGAATTCGAAAGAAGAAAAGAAAATAAATGGGGAGAGAGCACAATATCGATTTGACCAACACCACCCTTCCTGCTAGCGACAAGGAGTTTGACATCCAACTACTCAACTTATTATGAAATCTCTTCACTATTGGCTCCCACATAGCAACCGAATTTCTCGTTTCCCAAAGGTAAGCCTAAATACTCTGATGGGAGATATCCCACTGAGCAGCCAATTTCATTAGCCCAAGTAGGTGAAACATGAAAGATTTAAGCCCGTAAATTTCCTGTCTTAAACCTCTCGCTGTGTGAAATTTCTCTGTAGGTGACCCATTGACTAAAACCGAAATGGAGACTGTTGACTTACACTGATACATCCAAGAACACCACTTATCAGAATTAACCAATCAATCGAATCATAGGCTCTCTTGAAATCCACCTTAAAGACTACTCCCTTCAACCCTTTCTTCCTCCAGAAGTCAATTCCTTCATTTGCAATAAACGAGCAATCCAAAATGTTCCTCCCCGGAATAAACGCAAATTGTGACAGGCTCATAATCTCATTAATGCACAAACTCAACCTCCTAGCTAAGACTTTTGACAGAATTTTATATAACCCTCCAACCAAGCTGATTGGTTTGAAATCTTCCAACCCTTCCGGATTAGTCTTCTTGGGAATAAGGGAAATGAAAGAAAAATTAACCTCCGAGTCCCACTCCTTCCCTACATGAAAATCCTTAAAAAACAACATCACATCATCTTTCAAAACAGTCCAGAATTTCTTAAAGAACCCTAAGTTTAGACCATCTGGACCGATAGCTTTATTATTATCCGAACGAGCAATTACTTCCCATACTTCCTCTGAAAATGGCCTCTCAAGTGCGACACAGTGTGCTTCCGACAGTTTAAAAAATTACAGATTTAAATCGTCAACCTCCAAGGTGTTTTTATTTATTTTTGATAGGAATAGGAGGTCTCATTAAAAACCTCCCTCATAATTGCCTCTTAAGAAGAGACAATTAGCAGAAGAAGGAAAAGAGTACCTCAATATATTAATAACCCAAAATTACATAAGACTTTAAATACAACATCACCCGAAATAAGAGACTAAATATAACCATAAAAACACTAAAAGAACGTTCAACCAATCCCCTCCTTTGCTAACTTATCAGCCTCCCAATTACAAGCCCTAGGGATCAGCCTAACCAAAATGTCCTTAGCCGAAATTAAATCCCCTATTTCCCCAACCAAGGAACAACAAAACGATGGGGCATCAAAAGGCCTCAAAATCAGGTGTTTTAGATAAGTTTTTCTATTTTCATTCCTTATCATTTCTCTTAATGGCGAGTAAGGTGAGAGTTCCGGTTGGGAAAAACTGTGTCACTGTGATCATTTTCAACATTCCAGAGAGTTTTCATTACAAAGGTCTTTGGTTATTTTTCGATAAATATGGCGAGGTGGTGGATTCTTTCATCCCCAATAAAAGAAGCAAGGGAGGAAGTAGGTTTGGTTTTGTTCGTTTCACCAGACTGGAGGATGCGAGGAAGGCTATCAACTGTGTTGATAGATCTTGGATTCAAGGCAACAAAATTAGAGTATTCATGGCGAGATATCTTCCTTGTGATGTTTTCTGGAGGAAGAAGTTCTCTGGTCCTTATTCAGTCGAGGGAAACAATGTAAGGAAGGATGTTAGTCACATGGTGGCTCCCATTGCTGGTTCTGTTGACGACAGTAAATTCTCAACTCTCAATGACAGCTTGTTAGGATGGTGCAGAATTTTTATTAAGTGGGTAGAGTCGTCTTCTTTTGAAGAGGTAGTCGTATCCCCGTTATCCAAGGTGAGGGAGCTCGTTGGTGCTTTTCCAGTTAAGTTTCCTGAGCTGGAAGAGGGTTCTGAAGAAGCTGGAAGTTCCATTCACTCTTCGGAGGTGCAGTCGGCCGTGAGGTGTTCTGAGAATGAAGAAATTTTTTTCTGCTGTTTGGGGACTAGTGCTAGAGGCAGCATCCTGTCGGGTGAGGGTGTGGAGGACAGGAACATAGGAGAGGCTTTGATGATGGGTCCGAGGAGCGACGTTGGGGGTCAGAGGATGGTTCTTTCCCAAATGGAGGGAGTGGGGGAACACAAGACATTGCTGGTGCATGCGGAGAGAGAAGCAGTGGATGTCTTTAAGGACACTTGTTTGCCTGCACGTGGTTTTGTGGAGAGTAAGGATTTTTTAATTAATTCTCCCATACATGATGGTCTCTTAGTGTCAAAGGAATTGGAAGATGTGAGCCTAAAGGATAAAGTGGATCTGTTGGTTCACGTGGAGAGGGATAATGAAGTTGCCTTTAGGAAAAATAGTGAGTCTGCATGTGCTTTTGTAGGCTCAAAGGATTATTTTAATGATTTCCCCATGTTGGATGGTCGGGTTGAGATAAGGGAGGTGGAGGAAGGGATTCACGAGGGCTGTTTTTACAACTACGCTTTCGTAAATCCAAAGGGTATCGCAAGGCAGTACATGAGACCTAAGGTGGGTTCTGGCAACAAATTTAGATCTAAACAATTTTTTCAAGGGAATTTTACAGCTCCTAAAAGAAAGTATAGGGGTTCCCGAAGCAAGAGCCATCAGAGTAAGGTGCATTGGGAGGAAGAGGTGTCTGTTTTTGATGGCAGATTCACTTATGAATCTGATTTTCCAGCATTGGGGCAGTCTCAACAGAAGGATACGTTCAATTCCTTGCCTTTTGGGAAAGATTTGGGTTGTGAGTCTAATGGTGCAGTAGTGTATCTATTGTCGAAAGACGATGGCGGGGGAAGGAGTAGAAGGTTCAGGTGATCTACACCATGCTTTTTGTCTGGAGCTGGAAGTTCGGTTGGTCTTTAGCCAACAAGACGTGGTGATGTGGTGGAAAGGCGGCCATATGCGTGTTTTTTTTTGTTTTCTTTTCATGTGAAAGCTCCGTGGCCTTTGAGTTAGAAGTTGGCTTTTATGGTTTTAGTCAGCTGTCACCCTTGGCTTTTTTCTGGTTGTTTTGTTTGATTGAGTGTCTATCGGGCCTCGTTTAGGTTTTTTGTTTGGCCAGTCTTTTTTAGGCTGTTGTTGTTGCTTTGTTGGATTAGGCTGGTTCTGGTAGGATTGTTGGTGGTTGTTTTTGGTGTTTTGTTCATATTGGGGGTGGCTCCCTGGTTGTATCGTGTTCTTTCTATGGTTAATAAAATCTTAAGGCACTCTTTTCCTCCTTCCGCTGATTAAGGAACTTCTCTATAAGCTCTTTTAATCATGAAGGAGGTTTTTAACGAGGCCTGCAATTCCTATCAAAAAAAAAAAAGGCCTCAAAATCCAATCCACTGCTGTTTTACAATCACTCTCTAGAATAAGTCTACCCATCAACACCTAACCCGAATTAAGAAACAAATCCATGCCTTCCTGAATAGCTTTCAACTCGGCAAGCAAAGGAGGGCCTGGTCCCACAGCCTTAGAAAAAGAAATCAAGATAGAGCCTTTCGAATCTTTCAGTACACCTCCAATACCACCCTGTAAGCCATCGCCTCTAACCACCCCATGCACATTGGATTTATAAAAATCAGGAGGTGGAAACTAGCACTGATCGATCTTCCTCTTGTGAGAAATAACTGTTGGTCTGTCTGCAAGCCGAGGATCACCTACTAATAAATCAACCTGGATATTAGCCTTAGGAAATTTGGCTAAAAACCATTTTGCCAGCCTGAATATGCATATGAAGAACAATATAGAGCTCTCAAAACTTCAGTTTTCGAAAACCACTAAATTCCTAGCCTTCCATAGAGACCACTAAACAACACCCGAGATAAATTTCCAAATAGAAGAAGAAACCATTAAAACAGACCAGGAACAAAGTAAAGACATAGGATCTTTGGGCAGAACAGTAGACATATCCCATAACACGATGAACCTATTCCATAACTCCCAGGCAACAGGACATAGAATGAAAAGATGTTGAATTGTTTCTTCCTCCTTTTTGCATAGCAGACATAATAAATCTTCCATGGTAACTCCTCTTTTCTGCAACTCCACTCTAACAGCTAATTTTTTATGAGATAGTTGCTATAAAAACGTTTCAACTTTCGGAGGAGCCAATCCCGTCCAAACCCATTTATTCCACTGAAAATTCCCACCAGACCTACTACGTGTAAGTGTTGATCTGCATGCCGTCACTGAGAACAAACCATCTCCATTCCCTGACCAAGATAAAAAATCTTCAACTGAATCAATCAAAACAATATTATCAATCAAAGTCATTAGAGAAATCCATTGCTCCAATTCCCAGTCGCATAAATTCCTCCTTAATCGGATATTCCAAACCCAACAATTGTTTTCATGACAGCCAAAGTCCACAACTAATCCCCTTTTTTTAATCGATAAAGCATAAATCCTAGGGAATTGTTCTTTTAAAGTAAAATTATTAACCCAAACATCATTCCAGAATTCAATTGATCTACCATTCCCCACTTGAATCTTTGAATTTGACCTCAAACAATTCCCTATATCATCCTTCTCATAATTATTCCGAATTCCTCTCCATATCCATGAATCTTGAGGATTTGTAGCCTTATTAATTGATAGAGATAAGTTACTAATATTGTACTTGCAACATATCATTTTCTTCCACTGTGAATCTTTCTCATTCGCAAACTTCCAAACCCACTTCCCAAGTAACGCTCTATTGCGGGGATATTTTTTGTGTTGTCCATTGCAGGAACTCACAGTTATATTATCAACACTCCTCCCTGTCATCTGCATGAAGAATGACAGCAAAGAGCATTCAGATTTTTCTGTCGGACTGAAGGTTATTAATCACTACAAGGCTACCTTTTGCTGCTATTGATGCTTATTTCTTGAACACAATGAGTTTCATTTCTTCTACTTGATATTAATTTCCATTTCTTTTTCCATATCTAAAGTTTATACTGTGTTGCAGACATACAATGAAGTACAACGCTGCTTTTTGACTGTTGGCTCTATATACCCTGAGGATTTATTTTCCTTTCTTCTGAATGTGAGTAAATATATATCTGGGAAAGTGCTTAATTTTTGGTCTGGAAAGTGGCATTTCGTGTTGATATGGTATCAATGATTTTGCTGTTTGTATTTCATTGTTAGCTAAGTTAAAGGATCTAGTTTTGTTTTTCCAAATTGCGGGGATAGCTATAACATTATCCCCTCTTACTGCCAGAAATGTAGATTGAAGGAAGAGCCTTTAACTTTTGGCGCACTCTGTGTTTTGAAGCATCTTTTGCCAAGGTTTATTTCTTTCTTTTGTCTCGCAATTTTGTCTATTTTTCTTACGTTTCATGACTTGTTTGCAATTCCATTAAGGTCATCTGAAGCTTGGCACAATAAGAGGCCTTTACTAGTGGATGCTGTGAAGTCCTTGCTAGAGGAGCAAAGTTTAGTCATCCGAAAGGCTCTCTCCGAGGTGTGTTGTTAGTAGTTTTATAGCTTATAGTTCTTCATGCTATTAAACAAGATATATGGTCCTAATCTTACTTTTTTTCCCCATCCTGTTGCTTTCATGGTAGTTAATCGTGGTGATGACTTCACATTGTTACTTGGTTGGGCAAACCGCAGAGTTGTTTGTCGAATATCTTGTACGCCATTGTGCTTTATTGGAACACGATAGAATTGATCTCGAAAGCTCCCAGGTAAGTTGTGGGTCCTGCTCTATTCACTATAGTAAAACAAATTTGAAGTTTTACTTTACAAAGCTGAAAATTCAGTGTGTCTAATGTTGTTCTAATTTTATTTTATTTTATTTTATTTGATAAAAATGGAACAATTTAAATGATATTATGAAATTGAAGGAAAGATAATACAATAATGATAATAAATTACATGAACATCTTGTGAAGTGCAGCAAGTTCATATAATCATAAATGATATTTGTTGAACCAGCTACAGTGCTTGGGTGTTACTCAAACGATGAATTTGACCATCAGTTGCCATATTTTACTTTTAGACATTACCAGGATTATGTAAGTGTGATAATGTACTTGTCATAATGTTATTTATCGTGTTGTTGTTTTCTCATGTGAAGGTTGGATCAGTTTGTCCAATTGAATTACGAGCAATATGTGAAAAAGGTCTTCTTCTTCTAACTATCACAATTCCTGAAATGGAGGTATACAGTTCCCTCTTCTTCAATCATTAAACATCTAATGACAATTCTTATGGACAAAGTGCAGTAGTTAACTGCAACAAACTATCTTTAATTGATATCTAGTTTTTATGCAGCATGTTCTTTGGCCTTTCCTATTGAAGATGATTATTCCTCGGGCTTATACTGGTGCAGTTGCCTTGGTGAGATACATCTTATATAATTTCAAGTCCTCAATTTTTTTTCTTTTTCTTACAGTACATCCCCATGTTTTGTTTTGCTTACAGTAACACTTTATTTTCTTGTTTCCTCATTTTATGCTTGTTCTGTGCATGTTACAATCACCTCCTATGTTATAATGCATTGAATTTATTGATTTTTAATCTGTTTTTGTTTATGCTGCCACTCAGGTGTGCAGATGCATTGCAGAATTATGCAGACATAGATCTTCTTATAACAATAACATGTTTGATGACTTTAAAGATCGTACCGAGGTTCCTAATCCTGAGGTAATTACGCTTATCCATATAATGTCTTATAAGATTGCGTTGTTATCTACTATATATATTAGGCAAACACCATTAACAATATGAAACTAAAGCTCTACCATCCTAATTAAAATTCAGGAGCTGTTTGCTCGCTTGATGGTTCTTTTGCACAATCCTTTAGCGAGGGAGAACCAGGCAACTCAGATTCTGACGGTAAGCATATATGATACTTTAAGTAGCTTATATTACTTATAGGACATGACAGGTTAAAGAAATTTGAAAAATATGGAACTATTTTCTCGTACCTCAAGTTTTTTATATTACTTGTGTGGGCTGTCTTTGGAACTGTCTTTCTAGACAAGTATACATGGATGGGATTGGGTTTGAGCAATGTAAAGCTCAATGCATGGAAATTTAAATGGTTCTTATTTTATTTATTTTTGGCGTGTTTGTGTGGCTGAAATTAAAACTGTGCAACTGGTGTTCATTTTGATTTTGTTTTAGAGGTATACTATGCTTGTTCCAATTGGACGGACTAGCATTCTTAGGCCAATAGTAGTTCTGTATTCGGTTTAACTTTTTAACTGTTTACAGGTTCTCTGTTATTTGGCACCTCTGTTTCCAAGGAACATCAACTTGTTTTGGCAAGATGAGGTAGACCCCTATTTATCAGAAGTGGGTTAGAGTATAGTTTATGTTTGAGTTGAAATTTTATTTCTTTCTAGAAGAACTAAAACTATAACAGTGCATGAAATGTTTTTCAGAAATTAATTCGGAGAAAGGGATAGATCTCTGAAAATGACTCATATGTGAGTAATTAAACTGTTAAATATTTGACAGCAACTAAAACTTAATCACTTAAATAGGGTGACAATTCCATTTATTTGTTGCTAGTTAAATTGATTTTATTTATCTTGAAAGCTTATAAAAGCTCTAAAATGTATCAACGTATTGTTCAGCATATTAAATATATACAGATTAAAAGAGTATATTATTCTGTAAAATGCTCATTCATTAGTTAGATCGATGCTTTGTTGCTTCAAGTTCATCCTGTATCCTTCTATCCCTTGTGTACTTATTGATTCCTGTGAAAAACTGATTTTCTGGAATTATTATTCAAAGAATGATAATCTGAATACAGTATTTTTCAGATCCTATATAAACAAATCTAAATTTTATCACACTAAATAATCTTATCTTTATCTAGTATTCTAAAATTTAAATAACCTAACTGATATACAAATATTTATATAATAAGCAGTCCATTAACAACAAAACACTTATCTTCAGTAGTTCAGAAAACATTTATCTAATTTGAATACAGTATTTTACAGGTCATATATCCACAATCTAAATCTTATCTTATCTTTATAAGTTTATATAGTATTCTAAAATTTAAATAACCTATCTGATATGCAAAGATTTATGTAGTAAACTGTCCACTAACAACAAAACACCTATCTACAACAGTTTTAAAAAATCCAATAAACATTTATCTAATATTAATCGGGCTAAAATTCAATTACTCACAAAGTCTCAGGTGAGAATTGATGAATCGTTGGAGTTGAAGGTCAGTCCTAATTCCTTCAGAATCAGGGTGCATGAAATTGATCCTTCCTTCAAACCAAATTCTTGGGTCCCTGAAGTTCGCGATGATTCGTTAGAACTGGTTCCTTCAATTGGATCGTAATTGTTCTAGAGCTCTATGCAGAGGCGTTTCGTTCAGTTTTCATTGTTGACAGTGTTGGTTTTCTGTTATGCTATGATCTTTTGCATTGGTTTCTTCATTTTGTTTGAGGTGTATTTTTTTTATAGGAATTGCAGGCCTCGTTAAAAACCTCCTTCATGATTAAAGGAGCTTATAGAGAAGCTTCTTAATCAGCGGAAGGAGGAAAAGAGTGCCTTAAGATTTTATTAACCATAGAAAGAACACGATACAACCAGGGAGCCACCCCCAATATGAACAAAACACCAAAAACAACCACCAACAATCCTACCAGAACCAGCCTAATCCAACAAAGCAACAACAACAGCCTAAAAAAGACTGGCCAAACAAAAAACCTAAACGAGGCCCGATAGACACTCAATCAAACAAAACAACCAGAAAAAAGCCAAGGGTGACATCTGACTAAAACCATAAAAGCCAACTTTTAACTCAAAGGCCACGGAGCTTTCACATGAAAAGAAAACAAAAAAAACACGCATATGGCCGCCTTTCCACCACATCACCACGTCTTGTTGGCTAAAGACCATCTGAACTTCCATCTCCAGACAAAAAGCATGGTGTAGATCACCTGAACCTTCTACTCCTTCCCCCGCCATCGTCTTCCGACAATAGATACACTACTGCGCCATTAGACTCACAACCCAAATCTTTCCCAAAAGACAAGGAATTGAACGTATCCTTCTGTTGAGACTGCCCCAATGCTGGAAAATCAGATTCATAAGTGAATCTGCCATAAAAAACAGACACCTCTTCCTCCCAATGCACCTTACTCTGATGGCTCTTGCTTCGGTAACCCCTATACTTTCTTTTAGGAGCTGTAAAATTCCCTTGAAAAAATTGTTTAGATCTAAATTTGTTGCCAGAACCCACCTTAGGTCTCATGTACTGCCTTGCGATACCCTTTGGATTTACGAAAGCGTAGTTGTAAGAACAGCCCTCGTGAATCCCTTCCTCCACCTCCCGTATCTCAACCCGACCATCCAACATGGGGAAATCATTAAAATAATCCATTGAGCCTACAAAAGCACATGCATACTCACTATTTTTCCTAAAGGCAACTTCATTATCCCTCTCCACGTGAACCAACAGATCCACTTTATCCTTTAGGCTCACATCTTCCAATTCCTTTGACACTAAGAGACCATCCTGTATGGGAGAATTAATTAAAAAATCCTTACTCTCCACAAAACCACGTGCAGGCAAACAAGTGTCCTTAAAGACATCCACTGCTTCTCTCTCCGCATGCACCAGCAATGTCTTGTGTATTTTAGAAATAGGATTATTGTCTTTGGGGCTTTGTGGTTGAGGATGGTAGATTTTTAGGTGATATGGTTTTTGTAATGGTGTATATCCCCGTATGTGGGTATTCGGTGTTTTCACATGTAATGGGTATTATATTTAATAAAATATGAGGTACTCTTTTCTTCCTTCCATTGTTCTTCAACATACTTCTTAGTATGTGGAAGAATACAAAGGGAGTTTTTAACGAGACCTCCAACTTTTATAAAAAAAAATCTAATATTATAATACTATCATATTATCCGGAAATGCCAAATGCATGTTTCCTAGTTAAACAATTGCAAGCATGCCCAAGTATCTAATTGATTTTTGTCTTTGGGAAGTTTTAGATTCCTAAAATGAAGGCCTATGTTAGTGACCCAGAAGATCTAAAGCTGGATCCTTCCTATCAGGAGACCTGGGATGACATGATAATCAATGTAAGGCTTCTAACTAATAAATCATTCATTTAAATACTCCTTACATAAATTTCTATAGCTTGGTCATATTGGACATGTCCTATAGAGAACTTTATTTTTGACATTGGAAAATTAAATTTACTCTATATTTGGTCACACACTTTTTCATATGTAAAAGAGAAGCAGGAAATGAACATTGTTGCTTCAAGTTCATTAGTATAGTTCTATCCTTATGTACTTATTGATGCCAAATGCATGTTTTATAATGGATCAAGAGAAAGCATGAGAAATGAAATTTACTCCTGATTGCAATATAACACCACCAGACCGTTGAAAACTAATAGTTCCTCCTGTACTGCTTGCCATTAGAAATATCTCATTATTCTTGGGTTGCAGTTTCTTGCAGAATCTTTGGACGTGATTCAAGACACTGATTGGGTGATTTCTTTGGGAAATGCTTTTACCAAGCAATACACACTTTATACGCCTGATGATGAACATTCAGCACTCCTTCATCGGTATTAATTTGAATTTTGCTTTTCTGAATTCACAAAAATTGAGGGAGAGGAGAAGAGAGGTTACAGTGGAAAAGTAGAAGAGAGGGTATTATTCTATATTATCGGGGGTTTCTTGACGAGAAGAAAGAATGAAAAGGAAGGGTGTATTACCTTGTTTGGTTAGAGGAGGGAAATAATTTGTTATATTTTTACAAGTATGGCACTTTAAGTAAAAACACAAAATGTTAAATTATTTCAGTATTGATCATGAGCTGTAGATTTTTCTCTCTCTCTGACTAAAGTTCTAGATATTTCAATAACTAGCAACTGACAATCACCTTCCACTTAAAATTTGCCATTATCTGATCTTTTCTGACATTATTAATTTTGTATGGACTCCTCAAAGTTCACCCCCTTTCTTTTTTGTTGAATCAAAGCTTGGGCAAAATTTGAATCCACTCTTTTTTTTTTTTTTTTTTGCAATCTATCTACTTCACAGATGCCTTGGTATTCTTCTTCAGAAAGTTAATGATAGGGCTTATGTTCGCGGAAAGATTGACTGGATGTACAAGCAAGCTAATATTACTATTCCGACCAACCGGCTTGGTTTAGCCAAAGCCATGGGATTGGTAGACGTGCAGCTTTTTCTTTTAATAAATTTTCTTTTCACAATTCTGTTGTTATAATTTTGATGCTTTCAGGTTGCAGCATCCCATTTGGACACAGTGTTGGATAAGCTGAAAAACATTCTAGATAATGTTGGTCAAAGCATATTCCAAAGGTTTGGTGCTTACGTCCACCTTCCATTTGCTAAACTGTTTTTGTGATGTTTGGCTTATATGTAGGACCTAACAGAACAGTTCATGCACTTTATCTTTAAAATATGCTTTGGTTATTTTATTTGTTTACCTTATATATATGATCCTTTTCATGTTCAGAAACTGAAAACTCAAAGCAACACTTCTTTTTCACTACTTTTATTTTCAGTTGTATCATTTTGTAAATTGATTTTTTTTTCAATCTTTATAAGCAGATTCTCAACTTCCATTAATTTTCTTGTTCTTTTTATTTTTAAGGTTTTGCACATTTTAAAATACTTTGATCTTAACTCTGAGGTTTATCAACTGCAGGTTTTTAGCTTTATTCTCTGAAAGTTACAGAACAGAAGAATCTGATGATGTACATGCTGCTTTAGCTCTGATGTATGGATATGCTGCAAGATATGCTCCATCGATGGTTATTGAGGCTAGAATAGATGCCCTTGTTGTAAGGAAACTTTTCTTTTGGCCTCCTTAGAATTGTCTGAATTCTATATATGAATATGTCAATCATTTTTAGATGTTTAGCCTCCTTTATTAATAATGCATTAACTCTTTCATATTTGTTAGCTTTCAAGCTGCATATTTGAAAACCCTTAATTTATTGTGGCTACTGAATTTATCCCATAAGTGTCTCTCCCTGATACAATTCTACAATTTTCACTGAATTGTGATTTTCATTGTGTTATAACTATCTGCATTATTGCTTGTTGAAGTTGTATTATGTCATTACAAATTACAACAGTTTTCTTTGTGTTTCCAGTTGTGCTATCATTTTATATGCTATATAAGGTGATTAATAGTTCTCATCCTTGCAGGGTACTAACATGCTTTCAAAGCTTCTTCACGTACGTCACCCTACAGCAAAGCAGGCTGTTATTACTGCTATTGATTTACTAGGTTTGTTGAAATACTATTTTACTAGAAAGTTTAGAACCTGGAGTAAATTAGTGTCCATAAGAATTAAGATCTTAGGTTGAGCAGCGCTTGGACTGTATAATAGAAATGTACTTTTATTAATGGTAGAAGGAAGGTCCTACGAGCTTGTTTTCTATACTTTTGCTTGATGATTCAAGAAAGAAGAAAAGGTTGGAGAAGATATTATGTAATGATTATAGCTTTGGATGAAATGGACAAATAAAACTGCTAGGAAACGTATTCACCTGTTGTAGTTCATATGTTGGAGTATGGCTGGTGGCATAGGGGGGCATTCTTAGAAATTCAGATGGCTTCGTTCTAGCGACGTTTTCAGAGAATGTTGGACCTGGTCCTCCCCCATTAGCAGAGTTGAAGGCTATTAGAAAAGCTACTGAAATTTTCTATTCCTCAATCTGGTCTTATAAAGGCAGGTTGATTCTGGAAAGTGACTGCAAATCAGCCGTGAAATGGAACCAGTCATCATGTCTTGCCCCTGTGTTCTTTAGTAATTTAATTAAGGAGATTGAGTCTTACGTATTGTCTAGGGCATTGATAGTAAAGTTAATTCCTAGGGGTTGTAATTGGGAGGCTGATAAGTTAGCTAAAGAAGGGATCGGCTAATTGTTAGCTGTTTTATAGGTTGTTCCTGAATCTTTTGAGGACAACATTCCAGATGTTATGTAAAGGTTTTCCTATGTAATTATGAAATTTCAATAAAATGATGTACTCTTTTCCTCCTTCCGCTAATTGTCCCTTTCCTCTTGGTAAGGGATAACTATGAAGGGGTTTTTAATGAGACCTCCTACTTCTATCAAAAAAAAAAGTTCATATGTTGGAATAGTTCTGACATTTAAATTTGTAATGGTGATATAACTCACTGTTCATACAGGTCGTGCTGTCATTAATGCTGCTGAAAACGGTGCACCATTTCCACTGAAAAGAAGAGACCAGTTGCTTGACTATATCTTAACTTTAATGGGTCGAGATGAAACTGATGATTTTGCTGATTCCAGTCTTGAACTTCTGCGCACCCAGGTATTTTTATTGCTTTCAATGATTGTAGTATAATGTAGTGGTGCTTGTTGTCTATTACCTCGACTGATATTGTTATGAGTCATAATTATTGTTTATTGCCTCAATTGACATTGTGATGAGTCATTTATTTTCTATTAAGTACGCTGGTATTGTGGATATCTGACCTTTTTTCTGCTACGAATTCTTCTGTAGGCGCTTGCTTTGAATGCCTGTACCACCTTGGTTTCAGTGGAGCCAAAGTTGACAATTGAAACAAGAAATCATGTTATGAAGGTACATGCTTTGAGTTTATCTTTTTGTTAATCTCAGTAACAATGTAAATTGTGTTCCGTAGTTTGCTTACTCGGATCATGAATATGTTTGGAAATATTTGCACAGGCCACCTTGGGTTTCTTTTCTTTACCAAATGATCCGATTGATGTTATCAATCCCCTTATTGATAACCTTATCACTCTCCTATGTGCCATTCTTCTCACAAGGTATTACCAAGATATGGTTTAAGCTATTTTCTTGTAATAGTTGTGTAAGATTTATCATGTATTTGTAGAATTTTTCTTCGATCTATGATATCCTACTTGATTTCTGGAAGTTAATCAAGTCATGTTGGTAGTGTAGATGATATTGGTGCTCCTAGACTACTTAAATAACACACACACACACACATATATATCGAACACAGAAAATAAATACCATGACTGATAAGCATACAAGGCATATTTTAACTTGTGTTTTATGTGAATCCTTTGTGTTTCCATTTGGTTTGATGATGACCTGAAGGGTAAAGTCATTGTGGTTTTACGTTTCCACAGAGATTTAATTGTTTATATCTGGAAACTCGACCTACTTTTTTATTCACACTAGAAACCTCTGGTATAATTGTTGTTGCATGTTGTTACATGTGTATCCAAGTTTCCTTTACTGAAGAAAGGATATCAAATTTTCCTTTTGAAAGATTAAAGTTTTCTTTAATCATCAAAGGGATTTCAGTGATGAAAAAATCAATTCGACTGCAATCCTATGATCATGTGCTTAGAACATAAGTTTGTCTCCAGTAACAGAGAATCATTTTAATGGAATTTGTTTTACTCCTGCCTCAATAATGTACGTAGGGGGGTTCCAAGGGTAGAAGGAGAACTGACCACTTATAGTTGAGACATGAAAGAAAAGCCTTATTAGCTTCTATATTAACTTAGCTACTTTGCTAACTTGTTCCACTATTGTAGAGCTTCCTGCTGGTTAGCACCTATGGTTGACTGTGTCAAAATTAGAGTAAAATCTTCTTATTTTGTGTAGGAGACTCATACATTTAAATATACAAAATATTGACATATATATTTTTTTGATAAGAATTGGAGGCCTGTTAAAAACCCCCTTCATAATCATTGACATACTAAACCGTATGTCAACGAAAATTGGAAGGAGGAAAAGAGTACCTCGTGATTTATTAGATAATCAAACCAGTACACCATAGAGGAAAGAACACACCAAACAGATACAGATACGAAATCAAGAAAAACAAAAAAAACCTCTAAGAAACCCCCCTCAAACAGCCAAATAAAACAAGGAAAACCCTTTCCAATACCAACTCACTCCTATCCCGAGCCTTGCATCACTAAAAACCAAAATAACCGAAAGCAACACTCAAATCCATTAAAGTGAGAAAAAAAAACTCAACCGACTCCAAGAGGCGAACAACCTACATATTTGGAGAAGCAACACAATCCAATCAATTAAAACTCCTTCAAAAACTGGTAACAGACCAAAGCTCAAGCTTCCTTCGAGACACTTAAGCAACCTCAACCATTCCCAGCTTCTAAACTAGGTAAAAGATTGATCCTAGGACTAATTATAATCCCTTAGAGTTGGATCCTAACAAAATATCTTTACAAAGATCCTAACAGATTTATATAATCTACTTAGTTTTGGAATCTAATCTCTGACACTCCCCCTCAAGCTGGGGCATGGATGTCTTCCATTCCAGCTTGCCTATTAACTTCTGAAAATACTTACCAGGTAATCCCTTGATAAGTATATCTGCAACTTGATCTCCAGTGGTCACATAGGGAGTATAGATCAGGCCACTATCAAGTTTTTCCTTTATGAAGTGTCTATCCACTTCAACATGTTTTGTTCTGTCATGTTGAATTGGATTATGCGCAATATTAATTGCTGACTTGTTATCACAATATAGCTTCATTGGTCCATCCCATTTGACCTTCAAATCCTCTAAAATAATCTCAACCATAATAACTCACAAATTCCCAATGCCATAGTTTGAAATTCAGCATCTGCATTAGATCTAGCCACAACATTTTGTTTTTTGCTCCTCCAAGTAACTAAGTTTCCTTCAAAGAAAGTGCAATACCCTAAGGTTGACCTCCTGTCAGCTATGGACCCTACATAATCCGCATCAGTGTATGCTTATAGAGTCGAATTTCTCCCTCTTTTAAATAGAATTCCTTAGCCTGGTGTGCCCTTTAAGTATTGCAAAATTTGAGTCACAGCCCTTAGGTGTGATTCCTTAGGATGGTGCATAAACTGACTCGCAACTCCAACAACATATGCTATGTCAGGTCTGGTGTGCGACAAATAAATAAGTCGTCCCACAAGTCTCTGAAACAAACTTCTATCAACAACAACATCATCATCTCTCGAGTCTCCAAGCTTGTGATTGACTTCTATTGGAGTTTCTGATGGTCTACATCCAAATTTTCCAATCTCCTTCAACAAGTCCAGAGTGTACTTCTGTTGAGATATAAAAATCCCCTGCTATGAGTGTGCCACTTCAATACCAAGGAAGTATTTTAATCTTCCAAGTTCCTTCGCTTTGAACTTTTTTATAAGACACTTCTTTAGGTTTCCAATTCCTTCAGAATCGTTTCCTGTAACAATTACATCATCTACATATACCAAAAGTGCAATCATTCCCCCTGAAGGAGAATGTTTAAAACCTTCTCTCAACATCACGTTGGTGAACCTCCCAAACCAAGCTCTTGGAGACTGTTTCAGTCTATATAGAGCCTTCTTCAGTCTGCAAATTGCTTGTCCAGTATTCAGCCCAAATCCAGGTGGTATATCCATGTATACTTCCCTTCAAGATCTCCATGTAAGAAGGCATTTTTAATGTCAAACTGTTGCAAAGTCCATCCTTGAATAGTTGCTAGGGACAGTAGAACTCTTACTGTGTTCATCTTTGCAACAAGGGCAAATGTCTCAAGGTAGTCTATCCCATAGGTTTGAGAGTACCCATTTTGCCGCCAACCTTGCTTTGTACCTTTCTAAAGAGCCATCCGAGTTATACTTGACTGTGAACACCCATCTGCATCCCACTATTTTCTTCCCTTCTGGCAGCTTCACTAAGTCCCATGTTTTATTCTTTTCTAATGCTTCCATTTCATCTTTCATAGCCTTTTTCGAGTTCTCATTCTCTAATGCCTCGGATACAGTCTTAGGAATGGTGATGGTGTTTAGGCTGGTGAAAAAGGCTTTGTGATTTGGGAATAAGTTTTTATAGGTCACAAACAAGTAGGAAGGATGTTTTGTAGTATAGGTTCTTTTTCCTTTTCTAATAGCAATAGGAAATTCAAAATCAGAGGTAGACATAAAATTTTCAGTATAATTTTTATCAGAATGAGTTTTAGAATGTACCTCAGATTGTATAGGAGCAGGAGAAGGGGATGATTGAATCTGCATAGGTTTTTTCCTCCTTGAATAGGTCTGTAGGGGAGTAGCATCCATAATGTTTGGATGTGGTATATTAGGTTCTAGTTGTGGAGAAGTTGGAGTAGGAATGGGTTGTGTTTGCTGGATTTTTTCAGAATGTATGGATGTAGGAAAATCAATGAGAGGTTGAAGCAAAAAAAATTGCATCCTTATCTTCCCTAAATGATATCTCCCCCTGAAGATAAGGAACAATAAAATAACTTTTTTTCCCAACAAAAGTAACATCAGTAGAGGTGTAGTATTTCCTTGTAGGTGGATGATAGCATCTGTAGCATTTTAGTAACCAATAAATATGCATTTTAATGCTCTTGGATCAAGCTTACCCCTACCTTGAGAATGTATATGAACAAAAGCAACACACCCAAATATTCTAGTTTTTAGGTTAAGAGATGGACTGAAATTTGGAAAGAATTTTGTGAGGACCTGAAGGGGACATTGGGATTCAAGGATTTTAGTGGGTAGTTTGTTTATCATGTAAGTGGCAGTTAACACAGCCTCTCCCCAATACTGTTAAGGACTTTGTTTTGAAATAGAAGGGCTCTTGTTGTGGCAAGGAGATGGCCATTCTTCCTTTCTACTACACCATTCTGTTGGAGGGTATTTACACAGGAGGATTCATGTATGATACCTTTCCCTAGAAAGTAGGGAGATCCGCCACACTCCGACCTCCGTTTTGAAGCCGTTTTTTACTGGGTAATTCGTCGGCTCAAGGTGTTTCTTTTTCTGGGCTTGTTTTTCCGAGTAAGACTCTTATTTGACGCTGATCTACAAGCCGCTCACGGCCGTTTTCGCCTCCATCCGTTGCACGTTCACTGGACTTCGCATCTCCACCGTGTTCAGAGCCTTTTTGCGATCAATACCCATTTACTTAGTGTCGAGATTAGTTGCATCTCTCCATTATTTTGCACTGAGCAGTTTCGGCAAGATCAGGCGCTCGCTACTTCTATCTTTCTGTTCGACTCTTTTGGTGGATTTCTTCCGTCACTGCTGTTGAAGATTTGAGCTCTTGTTCTAGAACTTTTTTTCCAGGGGTAATACGTAGACTCAGTTTACTTCTAGCCGGATGTATTAAAAGACAGAAGCTCCTGCTTCTATCTTGTTTATAGATCTTTTCTCTGTTTTCACTGGTTTTCGTAGCCATCCGTCGCTTCTCCTTCGCAGGGCGTGCGTCCAGATTAGTTCGTCAAATATCTGGGTTTTTCATTTCAACAATCTTTATCACATGCTGGGTGCTGGAGTCCTCCTTTCTCTCCAGCAGAGTCCTTCGGTTCAAGTTCCTCCAACCACTGCAGCAGCGCATTCTCTGTCATCTAACCCTTCTCATCATGATGAGGTTCGAACTATCTTCATTATGGGTCTGCCTGAAGATATCAAAGAGAGAGAGAGATGCAGAATTTTCTGAGATGGCTTCCGGGTTTTAAAGATTCGCATTTGAGCTTCAAGGGAGATAAGCCCCAAGGGCTTCGCTCTCTTCTCAACTGTAAATTTTGCAGTTCTGCCATTGCCAATTCCAGCTTTTGTAGCATCTCCTAGTGTTCAAGTGCCTGTTAAAGCGGTGTGTTGTGATGGTAAATCTGTTGTTAATGGTGTACAAGAAGGATCCAGGGAGTCAATCACAAAGGGGGGCAGTGTTGACAAGTCTGGATGTTTCACGTTGTTTGTTGAACATTTACCAGAGAAGATCTATTGGAAGAGGTTTGGATCTTTATTTTGCTCTCATGGTCGGGTACTTGATGCTTTTATTCCTAATAAAAGGAATTTAAAAGGATATCGTTTTGGTTTTATTCGCTTCGCATCGTTCGAAGAAGCAAGGAGAACGATCTCAAAAATGAATGGATCTAGTATCGACGGTAGCAAAATTGGTGTTTCTTTCGCTAAATTCAAACCTCGAAATTCCTATTGGAGAAAGTCTTCGACAAATGTTCTTCACAAGTCCGGGATGGAAGATGATTCCAGGAAGAATCATTATAAAGTTGAAGGTGTTATAGATGAAGAAAAACTTCAGGTGTTGAGCAATTGTCTAGTGGGGTGGTGTAAGGATTTTGTCAAAATTGGTCATCTCGCTAGACAAATGCAAGCGAATGGCCTCACTGGCTTCACCTTAATGAGAGCTGCTGGAAATGCAATTTTAATGATTTTCGAAGATAATGCTTCATTGAGAAGTGTGAAAAACGACAAATCAAAGATTCTCGCAGAGTGGTTCTCCATTGTCGAAGTTTGGTCAGAGAGTTTGGTAATGGAGTGTCGTCGAGTATGGTTAGTTTGCGAGGGTGTTCCTTTTCACACATGGAATTGGGATACTTTCAAGAACATTAATGATAAGTGGGGTCTTTTACTAGCTATCGACGAAAGTTGTCAGTCTCCATCATCCTGTGATCGGGCAAAAATTCAAGTCCTCACAAAGGCTGATGCGAGAATTGATGCGATGGTTGAATTGAAGGTTGGTGACAACTTCTTCAAGGTCATGGTGCATGAGATAGAGCCTTCATTCAAACCGAATTCTTGGGCTCCTAAAGAAGACGAGTCTCTTTAGATCTTGTCTCTTCATTCGTGGTTTTGTTTTAGTCTATATGATTGTAGGTGTTGCTTTTATTTGTATTATGTTTTGTGGCGTTGTTTTAGTCCTACTGCTGGTGGTGTAATTAGAAGTATGGCGATTTGATTGTGGCTTTTGATGAGGGTATTTGAGGTTTAGGTGTTTGTTGTAATTGGGTATATCACCATGAGAGGATATTCCGTGGTGTCTTTTGTATCGGGTATTATTATTAATAAAATATGAGGTACTCTTTTCTTTCTTCCAATGTTCGTTAACATACTTTTAGTATGGGAACGAATATGAAGGGAGTTTTTAATGAGACCTCTAACTTTTATCAAAAAAAAAAAGTAGTCCTTGGCATTGTCTGATCTGACTCTTTATTTCAGCCCCAAACTGAGTTTTGATCATGGTGTAAAAGGTTTTAAAAGTAGTGGTAACATTTGATTTTTGTTTTAGTAGGAAAATCCATGTAACCCGAGTACAATCATCTATAAATGACACAAACCATCTAGCCCCAGTTATATTAGGAATAGTTTAAGGCCCCCAAACATCACTATGAATGAGATTAAAAGGACAAAAAGGATTGGTGGTCTTTTTATTTCTTGCTGGAAATATAGAACGTTTTTGTTTTGCAAGTTCACACACTTCACAATGGAACTCTTCAATATTTAAGTATTTAAATAAAAAGGGAAACATAATCTTCAAAACTTTAAAAGGTGGGTGACCAAGGAGAAAATGGTGTAACTAGATTTGGTCTTTATGGGTTGTAGATTCAGATAAAAGAGACAATGGTTGGGTATTCAAGATTCTAACTGGTTCACTATGGTCTTCAAGGTAGTATAGGTCGTTGACTTCTCTAGCACGCCCAATCATCCTCTTTGTTTCTTGCTCCTAAAAAACGCATTGTGTAGGATGAAACAAAACACTGCAATTAGTATCTTTGATGAGTTTTTGGATAGATATGAGATTAGTAAATAACTTTGGTACATGTAGGACATTTTTAAGTACTAGTGTTTTACTAATTGCAATATCTCCTTGGTCAGCAACAATTATCATTGTACCATCTGCAATTGTGATTTTTTTTGTTACTAGGACAGGGTGTGTAGGTAAGAAATCTGAGGGAGGAATTAGTCATATGATTTGTTGCTCCTGAGTCAATCACCCAAGAACCTTGAGTAGGTATGTGGGTGGAAGACTCCAAGACATTAGAATCCTGAGAAAAGGAAGATGATATACCTAAGAAGACCAAATTGCATGTACCTGTAGAGGAAAGTTTTTCTAAGGATTCCAGTAGATTTTTCAACTTTTCTACTTCTTCCCTGTTGAATTCAACAGATTGTTCTTCATGACTCCCTTCATTTGTTGTAGCTTCTTGCAGGGCTTCAGTGCTGCTGGTATCGGCTACTTCACCCATTTGTTTGTTGGGTTAACAGAACACACTCAAGGGAAGGGTTTCAAGGAAGAAAAATATTTACGAGACAGGGATTAACACGTCATAGAATGAGCATAACTAGCTCTGATACCATGTCAAAATCAGAGCAAAATCTTCTTATTTTGTGTAGGAGACTCGTACATTTAAATATACAAAATATTGTCTTATCTTAGGAAGCTTCTAAATTAGGTAAGAGATTGATCCCATGACTAATTATAATCCCTTAGAGTTTGGGATCCTAACAAAATATCTTTACAAAGATCCTAACAGATTTACATAATCTACTCTGCAATGTCAAAAAGCAATTTGATTGTTGATGTTGTTAGGAACAGAGGCCATCTGCTAAAATTTTAATTTATCTCCTAGTTTATAAATTTCTATATCCTTGTATGAATTGATTTATTATTCACGGATATTCTAACTGGCAACATGTGAAACAATTAGTGGAGAGGACGGAAGAAGCCGAGCAGAGCAGCTATTGCACATGTTAAGACAAATTGATCAATATGTTTCTTCATATGTGGATTATCAAAGAAGAAGAGGTTGTCTTGCAGTATATGAGATGCTTGTCAAGTTTCGGATGCTCTGCGTTAGTGGCTATTTGTGCGTTAGGCTGTCGTGGGAGTTGCACGCACAGCAAGCAAATTGACCGTACTCTACATGGAAACTTTTCCAACTTACCATGTAAGTCAGTCATGTATGGTAGTTTTCAAATATTTCATGGCTTTTTCTAACATTGAATTTTTTACTTTATCTTCCAGCGGCATTTGTGTCGCCAAGTCGTGAAGCTCTGTCTTTGGGAGATAGAGTTATAATGTATCTTCCACGATGTGCAGACACTGATTCTGAAGTTAGAAAAATTTCTGCTCAGGTATTATACTTGTATAGGGAAAGACTTGGTTTCATTTAAAGATGAAATTTCTAGTCCTGGTAAAATTATTTAATTTGTATCAAACCTGTACACGGCTTGTTGGCATTTAATTTATACTAAAAGAAAACAAAATTGAAAAGGATTTTAATACTTTGTTTTTCTCTGACTAGATCCTTGATCAACTGTTCAGCATCTCTCTTTCTCTTCCAAAGCCTCTTGGTACTAGTGTTGATGGTGATATTGAGTCATGCTATGGTGCTTTATCTTCCCTTGAGGACGTAATAGCCATTTTAAGAAGTGTATGTTTATTTCGAGGAACTGTCCTAAATAAAGTTAATTCTTTATTTCTTCCAACATATCCCCTTGAACATACAGAAAGTTGAATCTTTGACACTATATTCTTAATTTTGTGTGTGTTTTCAGGATTCTTCAATTGACCCCTCAGAGGTTTTTAACAGAATTGTTGCTTCTGTCTGTATTCTTTTGACAAAGGATGAGGTGAGATTTATCCTTCTGTTTGCTTGTCTCAAATTTAAATGCTTTCAAACTAAACAGTAGCAGTTATTCTTGATTATTGCTTTCAGCTTGTAGACACCCTGCATGGTTGCACACCAGCAATTTGTGACAGGATCAAGCAGTCAGCTGAAGGGGCTATCCTAGCTGTTATTGAGTTTGTGACGAAAAGAGGGGCTGAGCTGAGTGGAACTAATATTTCAAGGTTTTATTTCCTTTCATTAAACAAGGAAATGCACCTTTAATTAGCTCATTAATTGTTTGCTCTTATGATGAAGAGGGTACTTGTCTTTTGAAGTTTGGTTGATCAAATCTCTCTGCAGGACTGCTCAATCTTTGCTGTCAGCTGCTGGGCATGTTACCGAGAAGCAATTACGTTTAGAAGTCCTCGGAGCTGTATCTTTTTGTACTTTCTTTTTTGGTTTACTTTACAAACCTCACTGATGTTAACTTCTCCCGTTTGATGATTGTTGTTGCCTGCAGAATAAACTGAGTTTCTTTTCAAATTTTTTTGGCGACACTGTGTATCCTTAAGTACCATTAGATATCCTCTTTATCTGAGAACACAAATACAAAAGTTGTTTTCAATGAAGTATTGACTGCCGCTGCTAGGGATATTGTCACAAAAGATATATCTAGGCTACGTGGTGGCTGGCCAATGCAAGATGCATTCCATGTGAGTCCCTGTTCATATTGATTGATAAATTATCCCTTTATTATCTGGGTTTCTCCTAGAAATGGACAACATATGTTCTAGGTCTTGTTCCAGTGTTGTGATGAGCTAGTAGCGTAACTTGATATATATATATAAAGGTGTAGAATAAAGAAGAGGGGTTTTGGAATAGAGAAGAAATTGAATTCTCTGTATTTTCTCTCTTAGAAAACTATTACATAGGTTAGGCTTTATATAGGCAGATTTACAAGGAAGATACAATAGGAATACAATTCTTACTTAGTGTCCTACTAGGAATCAATTTAAGGCATAATGTCAAAATTCATCCCTAATGTCAAGTTCACCCCTAACCCTTAGTAATCTCCGGGCATTGACCTTTTGTTGAGTAATAGTTTTCCTCCATGAAAGGGTTTTTTTTGTCCCAAAATAAAACGTTGGCAGTCAAAGTGCTCCCTAAAAAAAATAATAGGAGCCAAAGTGATCTATTCAGTCGAACGTTGAAGGCATTTTTTGGCATTATGCCTTTTATTTATTTTTTGATAGGAATTGCAGGCCTCGTTAAAAACCTCCTTCATGATTAAAGGAGCTTATAGAGAAGCTCCTTAATCAGCGGAAGGAGGAAAAGAGTGCCTTAAGATTTTATTAACCATACAAAGAACACGATACAACCAAGGAGCCACCCCCAATATGAACAACACCAAAAACAACCACCAACAATCCTACCAGAACCAGCCTAATCCAACAAAGCAACAACAACAGCCTAAAAAAGACTAGCCAAACAAAAAACCTAAACGAGGCCCGATAGACACTCAATCAAACAAAACAACCAGAAAAAAGCCAAGGGTGACAGCTGACTAAAACCATAAAAGCCAACTTCTAACTCAAAGGCCACGGAGCTTTCACATGATAAGAAAACAAAAAAAAAACACGCATATAGCCGCCTTTCCACCACATCACCACGTCTTGTTGGCTAAAGACCGTCCGAACTTCCAGCTCCAGACAAAAAGCATGGTATAGATCACCTGAACCTTCTACTCCTTCCCCCGCCATCGTTTTCCGACAATAGATACACTATTGCGCCATTAGACTCTCAACCCAAATCTTTCCCAAAAGGCAAGGAATTGAACGTATCCTTCTGTTGAGATTGCCCCAATGCTGGAAAATCAGATTCATAAGTGAATCTGCCATAAAAAACAGACACCTCTTCCTCCCAATGCACCTTACTCTGATGGCTCTTGCTTCGGGAACCCCTATACTTTCTTTTAGGAGCTGTAAAATTCCCTTGAAAAAGTTGTTTAGATCTAAATTTGTTGCCAGAACCCACCTTAGGTCTCATGTACTGCCTTGCGATACCCTTTGGATTTACGAATGCGTAGTTGTAAGAACAACCCTCGTGAATCCCTTCCTCCACCTCCCTAATCTCAACCCGACCATCCAACATGGGGAAATCATTAAAATAATCCTTTGAGCCTACAAAAGCACATGCAAACTCACTATTTTTCCTAAAGGCAACTTCATTATCCCTCTCCACGTGAACCAACAGATCCACTTTATCCTTTAGGCTCACATCTTCCAATTCCTTTGACACTAAGAGACCATCCTGGATGGGAGAATTAATTAAAAAATCCTTACTCTCCACTAAACCACGTGTAGGCAAACAAGTGTCCTTCAAGACATCCACTGCTTCTCTCTCCGCATGCACCAGCAATGTCTTGTGTTCCCCCACTCCCTCCATTTGGGAAAGAACCATCCTCTGACCCCCAACGTCGCTCCTCGGACCCATCATCAAAGCCTCTCCTATGTTCCTGTCCTCCACACCCTCACCCGACAGGAGGCTGCCTCTAGCACTAGTCCCCAAACAGCAGAAAAAATTGTCTTCATTCTCAGAAAACCTTACGGCCGACTGCACCTCCGAAGAGTGAATGGATCTTCCAGCTTCTTCAGAACCCTCTTCCAGCTCAGGAAACTTAACTGGAAAGGCACCAACGAGCTCCCTCACCTTGGATAACGGGGATACGACTGCCTCTTCAAAAGAAGACGACTCTACCCACTTAATAAAAATTATGCACCATCCTAACAAGCTGTCTTTGAGAGTTGAGAATTTACTGTCGTCAACAGAACCAACAATGGGAGCCACCGTGTGACTAACATCCTTCCTTACATTGTTTCCCTCGACTGAATAAGGACCAGAGAACTTCTTCCTCCAGAAAACATCACGAGGAAGATATCTCGCCATGAATACTGTAGTTTTGTTGCCTTGAATCCAAGATCTATCAACACAGTTGATAGCCTTCCTCGCGTCCTCTAGTCTGGTGAAACGAACAAAACCAAACCTACTTCCTCCCTTGCTTCTTTTATCGGGGATGAAAGAATCCACCACCTCGCCATATTTATCGAAAAATAACCAAAGACCTTTGTAATGAAAACTCTCTGGAATGTTGAAAATGATCACAGTGACAGTTTTTTCCCAACCGGAACTCTCACCTTACTCGCCATTAAGAGAAATGATAAGGAATGAAAATAGAAAAACTTATCTAAAACACCTGATTTTTAGAGAGAATGAGGAGATTCTCTCTCTAAGTTTAAAAGCCATTATGCCTTTTATTAATGGATAAACTGGAAAACAATTTTGCAAGATGAGAGAAATTGGGACGTCTTAGCCTAAAATGCTATTACATAATATCATTGGAAAGAAACTTTGAAGTAATAGGGGATATAGAAACAAACAGAGAAGCACAAGTTGAGTGTACATGTTTTTTAGGAGGAGGTTTCCCTTCAAATAGGTAGAGTCCACCACAGAGCTCAGCACTGCCAATCACCATCCTGGAGTCCAATGCCAGAAATTCACAAAGATTGGAATTAAATTTAGTGACATTTTTTTTTTGATAGAAATTGGATAGGCCTCGTTAAAAACCCCCTTCTTAACCTCCATGTTACAACAATAACATGAAGGGCATAGAAAGGAGGAAAAGAGTGCCTAAAAATTCATTAATACCAGAATAATACATATCCATCCTAAGAAGTTATGTTACAACATAAAACTTAAAAACCAAACACAACATAAATAACCAACTCAATAATTGTGCAACCTAGTCAATAATCTAATATTCATCCTATTCCTTCTTTAGCTAGTTTATCCGCTTCACAATTAGCAACTCTCAAAATATGCCTAACAATTACCCCTCTACTCTCCACTAATGCAGCAATGTCTTTCACCAAAGGCTGGAACATAGGAGTACATACACCCGGATTTTTAATCCATTTCAGTGCATTAAGGGAATCTGATTCCAAGATGACCCTTGGAAATGAAACCAAAGATTTCTCCTCAATATACATCAGCCCTCTTTTTATAGCCAATAGCTCTGAAAGAATAGGAGGACCCCCCCCAATCCTTTTGGAAAACGAACCCTGCTGCAACCCTTGAGCATCCCTTAACAATCCACCAATGCCTCCTTTATCCCACTCCTTAAACATCGCACCATCAACATTTAATTTAACGTAACCTAAGGGAAGAGCAGTCCAACACGAGGAAGAAATAGAAACCTTCTTCCTTCTTACCCCCAAATCAGCTATTTTAATATCACCCACTAGAGAATCAAAATTAATCTGCACATCATTGAATCTCGCGACAAACCATGATGCAATTCTAAAACGAACAAGGAAGAACAATAACGGGCCGTCCACCTTTCCTTTCCCAAAAATAATATCATTTCTACACTTCCAAACCGTCCAAAGCACCGTCCTAGGGATGAACTTCCAAATGGTGGATTTCGGGATTAAATCATTCCAAACGATTATGAAATCCAACAAAGTTTGAGGTGGCACAAAAGATACATTCCAAGATGACAAGAATCTATACCACAGGCTTCTAACAACCTCACAATGAACAAATAGGTGAGAAACTGACTCCACACACTTACCACACAAAGGACATAACGAGTCTTCAATCCCTGAAACTCCTCGCTTTATCAATTCCTCTCTAACTGCCACTCTCTGATGAGCAGCCTGCCAATTGGGTCGGGTCGGGTTCGGGTCCCATGCCCATCCCTAATTTCAACCCAAAACAGGTATGCGCAGTGGAAAACAGAGGCAAGTCGACTGAGACTGTTCACTAAAAATTTCGACGTAAAACACCATGTTCCGGAAATTGTTGATTTACAGAAGAAAAAAAAGGTCATTTTCCTTTGATCAACCATTTTTCCTTAAACCAAACACGGGAAAACGGGGAAAACAATTTCCGTAAATTATTTCCCCCCAAACAAACAGACCCTTAGAAGTTAGAGCATCTAATACCATGTAGAATTCCAGAAAGAGAGAATGCTTTTTTGTGTGTATTATTCATCAACTATATGGGTATATATACAAGTGTAGAAATCCTATAATAGGTAACAGAATATCCTATATTAATTTTTTTGTTTTTTTGATAAGAAGAGGAGGCCTCGTTAAAAACTCCCTTCATGATTAGCGGAACGCCTAGTGGAATTCCTTAATCAGCGGAAGGAGGAAAAGAGTGCCTCAAATATTATTGATGAAAGAGTATTATATATCCTATATTAATTAATAATTACAATAATTCAATCTTTTAGTTCCTAGGATTTACCCTACAAATCTGTAACACTTTTCAATCCATGAGGTGAGTTATCATCTGTGCAAATATGTATTTCACTATCGTATGTTCCGTACTCTATTTTGTTACTTTTTTTACCTTACTATCATTTGATTGCTTCAGTTTTTGACTTATTAATTTGAACAGGCATTTTCGCAACATATGGTGCTGTCAGTCCCGTTCTTGGAGCATCTGATCTCTGTCCTTAATCAGACTATTGTCTCTAAAAGTGATCCAGGAAAAGGAGAAAACCCTAGTCTTGTTTCTGAAACTCAGTTAGTAGATGAAATTCTGCAAGCTGCTATTTTTGCTCTCACTGCCTTCTTCAGGTATATTGATCAATTGTATTCATTGGATTTTTTCTTACTTTTATGGTCTCCTGAGTTTGATGTTGATTTGTCTTGATTGCAGAGGTGGTGGTAAAGTTGGAAAGAGGGCTGTTGAACAGAGATACTCTTCAGTTCTTGCTGCACTTATACTGCAATTTGGAAATTGTCACGGTCTAGCTAGCTCTGGTCAGCATGAACCACTACGGTGAGAGTCCTATATATTTATATGCATATTATTTTCGAAAAATATATCTGTTATCTATTGTTCTATTAAAAAATAAATCATTTACATTCTCTACTGCAGTGCACTTTTAAATGCATTTCAGGCCTTTTGTGAATGTGTTGGAGACCTTGAAATGGGAAAGGTAATAACTATTGAATAATAATAACTGGTAGTGCTTTAACAATGGAAAAGATATCCCATATTAGTATAAAGTTAAAGCAAAACTAAATATTGTCTTCAGATTTTGGCTAGAGATAGTGAGCAAAATGAAAAGGAAAAGTGGATTAATCTTATTGGAGATTTAGCTGGATGCATTTCTATGAAGAGACCAAAAGAGGTAATACGGGCCAGTTGATATTTTCTCTTTATGACACCTAATTGACAGATGCTGGTAGAATGCTGAAAGGTAAAAGATTTTCCAACTTTGTAACCAACTCTACAGGTTCAGAATATATGTAAGATTTTCACAAAATCATTGAACCTTCGAGAAAATTTTCAACGGGAAGCTGCAGCTGCTGCATTATCAGAGTTTGTTCACTACAGGTATAAACGTTTGGTCTACCTATGAAAGTTCTTGCTATTTTCTACTTGTACCATTTTACTTCTTATTGTTATTGCTATCAGAATGGTGTTTGGCATCGTTATTGTCATTACTTTTTCTTGATAAGAATTGTTTGTGCTAATTCCAATTATGCAGTAACGGGTTTAGCTCTATATTGGAGGAGATGGTGGAAGTGTTGTGCAGACATGTCTCAGATGAATCTCCAACAGTTAGATGCCTTTGCCTAAGAGGATTGGTGAAGGTATTGATAGGAACGCTCATTTAGATTTGAAGTTTGCTATAACCCGGGACGTACGCAGGATTTTATTTCAGGGGGTGCGAACTTAGGAAGTTATATTAGAAATTTAGGGGGTGCAAAATTACAAAATTCCAGGGGGTGCGAAATTAAATCATGAATAGAAAATATAAAGAAAATACCTAAACTATGTAGGAATTTGAAAATTCCTGGGGGTGTGACCGCATCCCCCTCGGTCTGTCCCTGGCTATAACCAATTGCAGTTGCACACATTGGCTTCTTTCATAATTTCTGCTGCAAGTTTAATGCTTGTATGGTTGCATTATTTCACTTCATTTAATGCATTTGAAAGTGTGGGTTTCTTTTTTTGGCTCCATGGCAGATACCATCTGTTCATATCTATCAGTATACAACTCAAGTACTGGGTGTAATATTAGCACTGCTTGATGATTTGGATGAATCAGTGCAATTAACTGCAGTTTCATGTCTACTGATGGTAATTAACTGCAGTTTCACACCTGATAATTTTTTAATCTTTCAATTTGCCTTTTATACTCCACTATAAATTTATTTGAATTTCTATATATATATATATATTTTGTAGATCTTATCAAAAAAATATAAATTTTGTAGATTCTTGAGACATCACCCAAAGATGCCGTTGAACCCATTTTACTTAATTTGTCCGTACGGCTTCGCAATCTACAGGTGCATTCCCTTGCTATTTACAATATTTTTTATGGCCGAGTTAATTAGACATTAGATTTTTGAATCACTTTACAATAGGCGACTGAATTTACCTTGCTTGGTTACATGTTAGTGAGAGATTAGGGTAATAGATATTAAAATGAACTGCCAATAACTCCCTTTTTAAATAAATTTGCTGTTCTGTATTATTCATTACAAATACAATTGTATGTTACTGTTATGATTTAACCTTGAACCAAACTAATGCAACAACCCTTCCATATTTGGTGTTTGTTGTATCTTTTCCCTTCTCATCTGTTCCAAGCTGGGAACCTTGCATGTTGGATGGCAAAGATGTTGATGTTAATATTTTATGTAAAATCTTTCATGGACCCTTAAATTTCTAGGGTTCAATCTGATGGGAAAGTTCATTAGCATAATGATTAATTCATGATTTCAAAGATTTGACATTGATGGAAAATGTAAACGGGATGGCGTTAATTCTTCTTTTAGATCAATACTCGAGAGTGCTTAAAGGTTATTAGGAGTTCATATTCCTGTTATTACAACATACAAATCTAGTTACTCTTGAATATAAGTAAACTCGCTCCAAACTAGACCTAACCAACACCATTCTAGTCCCCATAATCTTGGCCCTTTTGCTGTTGTAGGCAACTTATTAGGCCTCATAGCAGTAGAGCTGGCTCACAGATGTTGAATTTGTAGCTAAGCCCAGTCTGTCCTGGTCCAGAAATATATTAGATTATTTCTTCTAGCAAACTCTCTTCTAGCAAACTCTCTCCTCTTTTCCTATCAAAAAAAAAAAATAAAGAGGAATAGCAGAGAAAAACTACTTGGATGAGTTACAGCAGTAGTCCTACTAGGATTTACAACCTAAGAGTCCTGTTAGGTGTTTACTTTTTTATCTAAAAATAACCATCGTATCTTCTACTTAGATAAGTCTAAAATACAAGTTTAATACAAAGTAAAATACTAAATACAAAGCACACGACTATATCCTACAAGTATACCCACTGAGACAATTCTCTCGGGTTTAGGTCCATATAATAAGAATTGTTGTAATTTGACTGCTAAGGTTCTTACTATCGTAAGATATGATACCCTTGTCCTGGAATTTTTGTTTAGCTGATTATTGGTTATTCTTGGGATACTCGTTCTTGCATCAATCTTAGTTAATCTCCACTATTGTTAAAAGTTGCAATCAACGCTCGTGCATGCATAGCTATTCCAGTTGTTAATTTCCTCTTGGTATTAAGCTGCATCTGGTTATGGATGGCCAATGCTTTTCATCTTTTATACAGATGTCTATGAATGCAAAGATGCGGGCTGATGCATTTGCAGCATTTGGAGCACTTAGCAACTATGGAATTGGGGCACATAAAGATGCTTTTCTTGAGCAGGTAGTTGACTCTGTTTCATTTCAACTAAATAAATGTCCTATTTATTGATCTTCCTCTGCGAAATGTATTTTCAAACTTATTGAAAAGGTCATAAAATCACTTTTTTAGAAGAATGTCTTGAATCTTTCTTGATCTACTCTGTGTCTCACATTCATCAGAGATCATATAACTGTTCCAATGTCAGTGTAAGACCATGTCAAGTAACCTAGTCTCATCTGCCCAACCATCTGACTCAATAAATGCTTGTTATGCTTATTAGTACATGTCAAAAGGCTCCAGCCATATTATTGTAGAATGTAACCGAGTACTAGATTAGTTCTGACGTGTATTTTATGTTTATTTACTTGGGAGATAAGTTAGACATCCATTAAGTAGTTTAATAAGTAGAACTCCTAAGTAAACACTCTTCTTTTTAATCGGGCTATTTTCTGTAAGTTTTTTACGAATGAGAATTCAGAGATAGTAAAACACACTTCTTTTTCTCTAAATCTTTCTATTACATTTTCATGTTATACTTTTATTTCAATTTACCTACTTGACTACTTCGTTTGGTACATTGAACACGAGTAGAAAATGAAAGAGTTTTTGCATAATTTAACATCTCAGTCTAATCAAATGTTAATCACCATTTGCAGATTCATGCTACACTCCCACGCTTGATCCTGCACCTACATGATGATGACCTTGCTGTTAGACATGCCTGCCGTGTAAGTGATTATCTTCAATGCCCCTTTGTGCATTTAGTTTATTAATAATGCTTCTTTTAAATAATATTTTTCTTTTTATTTATTATTTAAATAGAACACACTCAAGCGGTTTGCACTTTTAATGGAGATAGAAGGGTTGCTGGCTTTATTCAACTCACATAGTATTAACTCCGACCATCGGTATTCAATAATGACTCATGAAACAACGTAACATACAACTGTCTTTCTTATTTCATTATTTTGAGAGATATCTTGCCTCCTTTCAGAAGTGATTACGAGGACTTTGTAAGAGATTTTACGAGGCAGTTTGTGCAGTATCTTCCCTCCAGAGTTGATACTTACATGGTATCAACCATACAGGTTTGCGCTTCACTTGATAGAACTACGTACTTATTATATAAAATATTAGTCACTGGATAATTCCTTGACTGGTACAGTGCAATTAAATTGTTCTTTAAAAGTCTTACAATCTAAATTTGAGCGTGTGAATTTTTCTCAACTATATTGTATACTTCAGTTGCTAGCTTACGTGCTTGCTTTTAGCCAAATGGCATAATCGTCGAAACTGGAATATACTTAGTTCTTGATAATGCAGGCTTTTGATGCACCATGGCCAATAATCCAAGCAAATGCTATTTATGTTTCCAGTAGCATACTCTCGCTTTCGGATGATCAGAACATTTTGGCTCTTTATTATGCACAGGTTACAATTCTGAAATATTCCTGCCAAAAAATTGTTACTATCATTACAGTTCTAGGAAACACATAATTGAAAAATGTTTACCATGATTTAGGTGTTCGGAATGCTGGTTGGCAAGATGAGTCGGTCAGCAGATGCGGTTGTTAGAGCTAGAAGCTCTTCAGCTTTCGGCTTATTACTTAAATCAACTAATTCAATTTCCTGGAGAGCAGCTCGACTTGATCGATCATAATTCTTAGTCTATGCACTTACCAGGATTGAGTCAGATCATTGTGTCCGTATGTACTTTGAGCCATGCCCATCTTAGATCGAAATAAACTAAGCAAGTTCGGTTATATACGGCTAGGTCAATGTTTAAGTGTTCCAAAGAGGTGTTCTGATTTGCTGATGTGTGGTGGGGTTTCCTGTGAAATGTAATTTAAGTTGGGTTCAGTCATTGTTTTAATGTTCTGAGTTCTGTAAAATTTTATGTAACATTAACAATCCTAGAATTTGCCTTTTGAGTTTGGGGGTTGTCAATACTCTAACAATGAGTTTTACAAGAGTTCTTATTTTTTATTTTTTTGGGGCAAAAAATATTGGAAAATATAAAAAATGTTTGATCTGGGTGGATGCGATTTGCAGGGCTAGAATATTTAGGGTTTTTTTGGTAACCAATTGTAACCTCGATTTGCTAATTACTTTAAAAGTTGTCACATCTCAAAACCGAGTTAATAGTCTTGGATAGTCGAATCGAGTTAGAATTAGAAGTTTTTCATAAAATTTGAAAAGTGCGAGCTTAAAATCTAGAAGGTAATAATTGGCCAGTCCTTGGATTATGAATTTCATAAAATGATTACAAAAAGGCCTTAAATTGTTGAAAAGGATCAAATTATAAAAAGGAGAAAATCACAATCATTAAAAGGTAGTTTTAAAATATATATATATTGAAATGCATGGTTTACCTGGGCAAGGAAACTCAACAGGCAGCCTCCTCCCAAACTTCATTAAATTTTCTTTTGCTTCTCCATTTCTTTCAAATCCTAACCACCCCAAGAAATCTAAATACAAAATTCGTTTATATTCATCAAGAAAATATAATAGCAGCTGAAATCTTCAAGATATACATCAAGAATAATAAATAAGTTCTCTTTTTTGGAGAAATATATTTTGATTTTATTTTATCTATTTCTAGTTAAAGTACATGATTTCTTCTATAAAAACAAACCCTTGATTGTTCTTTTATTTTCCCCCTATTTTAATAATGAATCTTGATTTGGGGTCCATGTAATTTATTGGCTTTTAATGATTTTTAGACCGATTTAAAGTTTTAAAATTTGTTTTAAATTTCATAAATTAGAATTTAAAACATTCACTACTTTTAATCTTTCGCAAACAAATCTTGAATTAGGTTTTCTAACCCTACAAACTTTTAAGGATTCTAATTCTTTTCATTTGATTAATTAAATCGTAATAATGTTTTAGATCTTCTTATCTTAAATTCAAAAGAATCAGCGCTTTTTTTTTCATCGAGGTTTTCCACAAAAAAAAAAATGAGAATTCAGAATTCGAGGCCAATAACAGAATTTGATCATATTGGTAGTTTTAGTTATTATATGATTTTGCTTGATTATGTTTGTAAAGTCGATGATTGTCTGAAATCATCATCGAGGAAAACGAAGAATAAATAAATCATCGAAGGCTAATCAAATCGATGAGTGCTCTAGGACTGTTGAACCATATGCACGAACCCGACGTTAAATGGGAGCTTAGGTTAATTTAATAATGTCTTAAGTTCTACGAGTAAGGATTGCTTCACTAGCTTGATGGTAGAGGATTTGTTATCAAGATAAAAGAATTGTCACTATTCTTTAAAGTTTCAGATTTGAAGAATACTGAATATTTATATTCAATATCAAAAGGTTAAAAATTAAGTATCTTTGAACAAATACTACATTCTACTTAAGATTAATAAAAAAAAATTATCAACACTCATCAAGAGACTTTATTAGGGAAAAGAAATATTGTTTTAACTAAATAAAATCTTACCTTCCTAAAAAAGTATTGATATGTATGGTATAATCAATTTTCTTCCTACTCATACTTCTCCTTAGCTCATTTACTGTTCGATCAAATGCTTAATACTATTTTTGAATTGAAAGGTTTAAACCTAGCCATGAACAAACTTTATATTGGCTTTGGCTTAATGTAATCGGTGAATTATTGGTCAAATGATGGTAACATGCAAAATCCAAGTAGCACAAAACATACCATACATACATTTTAAGACTTTTTTTGCTCGGGTAATAAAATTCCAAGGTTTGATCTGACCAAAAATGATTCAAATATGACATATGAGGACACTGGACGCCAGGTGAACTACTGTCCCATATTAGGTGGAGGGTGCATACCCTGTCCCTGCATCTGATGACCAGGAAAACCTTGTGCAGGGTTGGGTAGAGGTCTAGGAGTGAAATTTCCCATAGTCCCGCTACCCCCTGGAGGTGGTGGTGGGGCCATAGGATTGCCACCAGGAGGCATAGGCCTAGGACCATTTCCCATGGAAGGAGGTGGTGGCGGTAATGAGCCAGGAGGTGGAGGGCCTCTAGGAGGGTTCGGCAGCCCTTGAGGTGGAGGAGGTGGTGGTGCTGAAGCATGAGGTGGTGGCGGCAAAGGCCTCTGTGGAGCACCTGGAGCTGTAGTATCGTTGGCTGCAGGAGGAGGTGGAGGTTTATTCACCTCTAATGGCTTGGTTTTAAAGTATACTTGCAACTGCATTTTTATAATAGCCAAAAAACACAGTTAAGAGACTGTCTACAAAAATTTTGAAAACAAATTGATATATGCATGCAAAAATAGAAACTATTAACCCTGCCCAAGGGAGCTTTTAGTCGGTTAATTGAGCTTCATGGATAGTCCTCATTTAATGTCAACAGAGGCAAGTAGAGGATAGAGAGAGAAACATATGAAGCAGGAAAGCTTATGTTAAACAAACAAACAAACCGTGAACATCTTTGAGTCGGGATCCCAATGTGAGAAGAACTTAGGAGTGGATTTATCGATCTCAGTGCTAGGGACCTGTAAAGGTATATCAAATATATAAGCACAAATGTTAACAGAATGGTAAGTGCTATAATAATTCAAATGAATCAACAGAACGGAAAATGCTATCATTGAATTACCTTGAAAGCTATGATCTCATACGGTTCTGCAGCAAACAGGAGATACTGATATCTCCTATCAAATGGTTGCACTCTCTGCATCCATGAAAAATGAACATACACGGGCATATTAAAGTTTGCTTATGAGAAGAGCCCGTGATTGAATAGAGTTCTAAATTCTAGCTTTGGGACATTGTGAAGTTCAGGTTTTATTTCTTGTAATGGACATAAATTGCATATATAAAAGTGGAGCAGCATGAAAATCTGAACGATTTTAAGTGCAATTGTAAATTAGAGGAGGAATTGGGGTAAGCAATCAATATAAGCCTATGAAGTCAAAAGCGAAATGAAAATATAGTGCCAAACCTGCTCATAGGACGACATAACACGGTGCCTTGGCTTTGCATTGTCTTCTATTTCAGGATATTCAATCTACATGAAACACCAAACAATAATTTTCCATAAATAAATATAAGGAACAAAACAAATAATTTCATAATGCAATTTAATTGCTGTTGTTGCACCTGGAAGAGAAGAGATCTCTGCTTTGTCTCCGGATCATATTGCTTTGTCACACGATACCCCGGCCTACCAATTTTGACTACACAATAACAAATGAGCAAACTTTCATCATAAATTGAGAAACAAATAAAGAGATTCAACGAACAGATACGTTAATTGTCGTATGTCCAAACTATCAAGGTTTGCATTTTAAAATTTTTTGAATTTCAAACCTAGTGACTTTTATTTTCATTCTTCATCTCAGCTCATCTTTACCATCGCCGCCCACCGCCGTCTGCCGTCCGACATCCGCCGTCTGCAGTTCGCCGGCCGCCGGCCGCCGCCACACTCTGTCGTCCGTTCTCCGCCACTTTTCTTCAGGAAGAACGTCTCCTCACTCTGATTTCATTTTTTAGATTAGATTTTCGAGTAAGTCATTCATTCGGCGCAGATCTAATAGCCGTTCTTCTCTGATTTTAGCCGCCGGCCGTCGTCAGTTCACCGTCATACCTCGGGGCTCGTCGTACACTCGCGATCTAATCCTTTCTATCCTAGCGTTCAGACTTGTTGCCATTCCCCGTGAGTCTGCCTTTGACCGGTTCGACAAAGCAGAACAAGTCATGGTTCTGCCAAGCTGTTCTCCCGATATTTTTCATCTCTGAGGGTTTTGTTGAAGGTCAACTCGTAGTTCCTCCTTCACTCAGGACCAAGATCTGCCTGTCGGACTCTTTCCATCACTTCTGCCCTTCTATTCCTCACCGGTAGTCACTGTTTTCACGATCCAGATTAAGTCTGAGAGATTCGTTGAAGGAAGAATACGCTATTCCACCTTCTCTAAAGTTCAAGACCTTTCTATTCGACTCGCTTCATCCCTTCCACCCTCCTCTTCTTCGCCGACGAGTTACAGCATTTACCATCATTGGGCGCGCGACAGGGATTTTACGTCAGGTCACTGAGTTTTCCTCTAATGTCGGTTGCTGGAATCCAACCTTGTCATCAGCAGGGACCTCCGGTCCAAGTTCCCCTACCCTCTGCAGCCGCGCCTTCTCTGCAATCTCACCCTTCTCATCATGACGAGGTTCGTACGATATTCATTATGGGTCTGCCTGAAGATGTCAAAGAGAGAGAGCTGCAAAATCTACTGAGATGGCTTCCAGGTTTTGAAGCTTTGCAAGTGAGCTTCAAGGGATAAAAGCCTAAGGGTTTCGCTCTCTTCTCAAGTGCAGATTTTGTAGTTGCTGCCAAGGATGCACTTCATAAAATGGTTTTTGATGATAAGTTGAAGACCCTTTTGCACGTTGAGATGGCAAGGAAGAATCTTGTTGTTAAAAGAATAATAGTTACAGCTTCTGATGCTTTAGACAAGTATGGATGTGATCATGTTCCTCCTGTTCTGCCAATGCCAAATTCAGCTTATGTAGCATCTCCTAGTCTTCATGTGACTGGTAAAAATGGGTGTTGCGATGAAAAATCTGCAGCAGATGGTGTCCACGAGGGAACCAAGGAGTCCACCACAAAAGGGTACAATAATGACAAGTATGGCTGCTACACGATATTTGTTGAAAATTTACCCGAGAAGATTCATTGGAAGAGGCTTGGAGCTTTATTTTGCTCCCACGGTCATGTACTTGATGCTTTTATCCCAAATAAAAGAAACTCAAAAGGAGTTCGCTTTGGTTTTATTCGCTTCGCGTCAATCGAAGAAGCTAGGAGAGCGATCTCAAAAATGAATGGCTCTCATATCGACGGCAGAAAAATTGGTGTTTCTTTCGCTAAATTCAAACCTCGACATTCCTATTGGAGAAAGTCCTCGACAGGTGTTCTTCGCAAGTTCGGGACGGAGGATGTTTCGAAGAAGAATCATTTTAAAGTTGAAGGTGTTATAGATGAAGAAAAACTTTAGGTGTTGAGCAATTGTCTAGTGGGGTGGTGCAAGGACTTTGTCAAAATTGGTCATCTCGCCAGACAAATGCAAACGAAGGGCCTCACTGGCTTCACCTTAATGAGAGCTGCAGGTAATGCGATTTTAATGATTTTCGAATACAATGCTTCCTTGAGAAGTGTGAAGAACGATAAATCAAAGATTCTCGCAGAGTGGTTCTCCATAGACGAAGCTTGGTCAGAGAGTTTGGTAATGGAGTGTCGTCGAGTATGGTTAGTTTGTGAGGGTGTTCCTTTTCACACATGGAATTAGGATACTTTCAAGAACATTGATGATAATTGGGGTTTATTACTAGCTATCAACGAAAGTTGTCAGTCTCCATCATCCTTTGATCGGGCAAAAATTCAAGTCCTTACAAAGGCTGATGCGAGAATTGATGCGATGGTGGAATTGAAGGTTGGTGACAACTTCTTCAAGGTCATAGTGCATGAGATAGAGCCTTCATTCAAACCAAACTCTTGGGCTCCTAAAGAAGACGAGTCTCATTAGATCTTGTCTCTTCAATTGTGGTTGTTTTAGTCTATATGGTTGTAGGTGTTGCTTTTAATTTGTATTATGTTCTGTTGCGCTGTTTTATTCCTACTGTTGGTGGTGTAATTAGAAGTAAGGTGTTTAGACTGTGGCTTTGGATGAGGTTATATGAGGTTAAGGTGTTTGTTGTAATGGTGTACAACACCATGAGAGGATATTCCGTGGTGTCTTTTGTATCGGGTATTTTATCAATAAAATTTGAGGTACTCTTTTATTCCTTCCAATGTTCGTTAACATACATTTAGTATGTGAACGAATACGAAGGGAGTTTTTAATGAGACCTCCAACTTCTATAAAAAAAAATTGTCGTATGTTCCCTCAGAAATCAAACCATACATCCAATACAACTAGACACGGTTCCAAACATTAAATAAAACAAAATGTAATTGTTAGGTGAATCAAAACATGGTTTAAACTTCAATTTCATTATAAAAAAACATTTTCAGGGCCTTAAATAAGCGATTTAATCCTTTTCTGCATAATCATTTCATATTAGCCTAAAAAAGCAACCCTTCAACTGCTACTAGTACACACTACACATCATTAGAATCTTAATGCAAAAAATTAAGTTGTCCATGACACTAAGTTTCTATTAAAAATTTACTAAAACTAACAAAAAGAAACTGCATAAAGGAACAAGGGGATATAGAAAGATACGTGCCTGTTTTACGAACAGAAACTTTACGCTTGTGAGGTTGAGGCTGAGCCGGAGCGTCCTTAGCCTCACGCGCCGCTCTCTTAGCTAAATTGGTCTGGTGCCGTTTTCCTTGCGTATGTGCCAAGTAGTTCCCTTCATTGTTGTGTAGCGTCAAACAAAGCTTACACTCGTAACTACCCAAAAGAATAAAGCCCTTTTACTCCCAAAAAGAATCGAACTTGTAAGGAGAAAAGAGGGAAATTTTGATATTTAATTTATTACCTTCCTAGGTGATTGCGCATGAAATAGGGATCTTTGGCGAGATCGATGGTTTCAAGAGCGAGTCGACGGAGCCGCTCACGGCGGTCCATGGCTTCCGTTTGGGCGGAGGCGGCACCTCCAGAACCGGGTTTGGAGCCCCATTCTCTATCCATGGTTCTAGGTATTCTTCCTTTGCCTTTCTCTTCTTCGTTAGGGTTTTAAATCGGGGGGGTTGCACACTGAACTATTGATCTAAAAATGGCGATTTGACGTTCCAGGCTGTGACTGGTATTATTGGGCCAACAATATAAGTGGGCTATTTTAGATCTTAGTTTTCATATTGATATTATTGGACTGATGTTTAATCCATCGAATTAATCGAGTTTATGTTTAGATTTAAATGATTTATACTATTTTATGAAGATAACAATTATTTACCTTTGTAATCATAACAATTGAATTAGAAAACGAAAGGAATTAAACTTTGAAAAAGAAATACAAATTATGCATGAAAACTTGAGTTACAAACCACAAAGAGAACATCAAAGAATATTATCACAAAGGAGTTTATATATCTGCATAATGCATTAGATTTCGTCGTCTTTCTTTTAGTTTGTAGGAACAAAGCATAAAATAACTCTCCGCCCCACACTGCTCATTTCTATGGAGCCATGGCGGGCATGTTTGAGCAGCAAACCATAGAAAATGATTCCTAAAAATTTCCCAACTATATTGGCATTGACACTGCTGGTGCTTGCTCCGTAGGCAGGGATTTAAATTACGGTTGCGATCGCATTTTTTTGTTGCGTTGTGTTTATTACATTTATAGACATAGTGAATGATATTGTAATCATTGTGGGTATTATGATCATGCAACGATGATTTCAAATGGTACTAAAACCGTTGTATAACGCTACTGTTCCGATAACATACCACTGTTTAAATCCCTGCCATGGGCCAACTTGGTGGGAGTGGACTGGAACATTGTGTGGGTGAAGATTCACTGATTCAAGCCTTTTCTGCTTTATTCAAGCAGCAGGCATAATATACCTGGATGACTGATCTTTGCATGCCTGTCACATCACTTCAAAGCCTACACTTTGTATATGCTCCTCTTATTAATTGAGTGGCCACTGGCCTGGACTGCCTTTTTGGCCTTCAACAACCATCAAACACATTAAGTCAATCTAATTTGTAAAGCAGTGAATATGAAATAGTTTAGGATTGGGATTGGCCTTTTTGTTTGCTTTAATGTCAGTGATACCACCATACATATGGCAATGTCAAATGAAATGATACCTTTTCTTTTTCTCGTGGATTTGAATGACTCGAAGCAAAGTGGGTGACATGGCGTGGCTTCTCAACGCCCACCAAATATGTCCTTTAGCCCCATTTCAATAGAGGGTTGCTATTTGCATGGAAGTTGGACCAAGACAAAAAGGAAAAACTTGGTATATTTGTAAGAGTTTCTTGTCCCTTTTGTTCTTATTCATGGACTTCTTATATGCTTGTTTATTTATTTATTTATTCATTTGATAAGACTGAGAGATAAAGGCACTTTTTTTGCAGTGAAAATCCTTTTGTCCAATCTCAAACTATTGTCATTAATGCAATCATGGTTGGCTTTCTCAACCTTCTAATTATTAAAGCAGTGCTGACAACACAGCATGAAGAGGTTCTTAATTAAAAGTTAGATGCTGAATTAAGCATTGCCTAATGAATAAGCTAAATTAAGTGGCCAACCTGTTTTCACATGGGTCATTAGATTAACTATGATTCTAAAGACAAGTGTGAGAGTAAGTAGTGTAGTGTAACTTGTGCCATGTTAATGATAAAAGATAAAAGACACATATGGAAGTTTAGCTTTCCTGCAAACCAAACAAGATAACCTAATCCACCACTTTCGGTTGTGGAATTGGTGGTGGCAAACTCATGGCTAAAAGAAATAAGTGAAAATTAGATATCTTTATACGGATCAGATGTTACCATGAAAAGGAAAACAAAAAGTCAACATACTTTTAACAAATTAAGAATTTTTTTTATTTTGACTGACATGGAACAAGTTAAATTCAAAGAATTAATGAACAATTATGGATGGTATTTCAATGAGAAAATAATGCATGTTAATAATACAACTTTGATTAAAAAGATGGAGTTTGCATTTCTAGTAATGGCAATCAACCAAAGAAGAAGCCGAAAAGAGCAGTAGCTTTTCCTGCTTGGAAGCTAATGGGAGTTTGGTTTCCCTTTGGAGATCATCTTCTGGTGCTGGAAGGTTAAGATCCAATTGCAGAACAGTTGTTGATTTGTTGGACTTATCTTCTGATTCAGGCCTCAGAATCCTTGTTCCGATACTTGTTTTCGTTGCCGTCGGAGTCGTTATCGGAACATTATTTATTGTCCTATGCCTCCTCATATGGCCCCCCAGAGCTTGTCCGGATGAAAACTCGGCGCCACACATTGAACACTCGTGAACTTTGGGTTTACTGTTATGGCCTAAAACAGGCTTATTCGTTATCAGAAGTGAAAGCGTTGTGTTCATGTTATTGAACGGCTGATGAACATCCTCACTCACAAACATCATCCCTTTATTGTTCTCTTCATTGTTAACAACCCTGGGTTTCTTGTGGCTTGCTCTGTGTCCGCCGAGTGCCTGGAATGAACTGAAACACCGATTACACGTCTTGCAGCGGTGAACATCTATCCCGATCACCGTCTTGCTCGTTGTCACCATAGAAACTGGTTGGGGTGTCGATTTTATCGTTTGACCACGAGCCAAAAGTATCAAACAATTAGCCATGTCTTCGTCTTCCTCGGTGCTTTCTGCTAACTCAACAGATGTAGCTGGAGAAACAAACCCCCTCCAATCATCACCGTTTCTTCCACTCTCTCCTCCACTAGAAGACGTCGCTGTCATCGTGGGGCTCGAATCCATCGCCAAACTCAGAGGAGAGAGCTGCCTTGGGCGCTTACTACGTTTCCCTTTGATAATCTGCAACTGATCGTTGCAAACAACAGCTTCCTCCTGACCCTCCATCATCATCATCTCTAATCCAATATAGGGTGATGAAAGCAATTAGATACGGTGGTTTCAGTTAAAGGGTTTGTATCAGAATTCAGAAATGATGAGAGATTGAAAGCACTCCCAGGAATTTGGTTTGAAAGTATATTATGTTCCAAACCCTAAAAGCTACAAATCACATATATAGAGAGAGGGAGGAAAGAGAAGATGCAATGGGGAGTATGAGAAGGCGAGTGAGATTCGGTTGGTTTTGAAGCAAACCCATTACTTTTTCCCAACGATTCCTACATGGAGAATTGGTTTGCAAGACTCGAACCACACAATTTGCGCCTCTCCACCTTTTTTCTTCCTTGGATCAAACTTAGATTTCTGTTAGCTCTTTTCATCTCTTCATACTTTTAGTAATCTGGTTTTTTTAACACTGCATACACACTTTTTTTAGAGGTTGCTAACATCTGCCCAAACTAGCCATTTTTTAATGGTTGATTTCCTGTCACTTTTGGGAATAATAAACCCCTCCTTTAACTAAATTTAACTAATACTAATCAATTTGTTAGTTAATTATGTAATGATACTATCTTCGTATGGATCGAGGGAATGTTAGTGTTGCGTCGCACCTCCTACAAATTTTTAAATTTCATTGTAGTTTAATTATTTTCTTTGTATTTTTTATTGATGATCTAATTTTATGTCTATAGAATTTTATATTTTTACACCCTTTAAATTCGTAGCATTAACATAAAATCTCGCATCCGTCCATATTAGTAAGCAAATACAAACATACTAATCCCTCTTCAAATTATTCATTAGGTAACAAATAGGTTAATAAATTTTACCAACATTAGCAAGTAACTCTATGGAAATAAGGCTCTCCTTGTATTAGCACGATGACGAATAATATTTAGGATAAATATCATAATTGTTTCTAAAAAAAAGCAAATTTATGGTTAAAATAATCTATTATTGAAATTAAAAAACATTAAAAACGTTTTTACTGTCGAACTTAATTATAGTTCAGCTGATTATTATTTGTGAAATAATAAAAGTTTTGTTAATTATATAGGGTTTGCACTAGTTAGGGTATTTTAAGCCACTTAATCAAGCAGCTTCATGTACAATTGTGAATTAATAAATTAGGGTTTGCTTTTCTGGATGGACAACCCCAAATCATGTCGGTTATATTTGAGCCAATAATTTGATGAATTTCCTAGTCTTTTTTTTATACCCCAGTCATTTAGGGCGGGTAAAGCCTTGCCATCTAGACACATGCTGCACCAAAATAACATGTAGACACATGTTCGAGTTTCTTCATAATTATTTAGTCGATCATGGTTTATACATATATATTATTAAGAAATTGAAATTCACTTTGGAGAGACTCAAACTAATAACATCTTGTTATATGTGAATATATTATTATAAATTTTATTTATATATAATTTATATTATTATTTTTAAAAAAATAGCTGTGGAGTTTAGTGTAGAGAATGAGATTTATTTTGATAATACAATAATACAGTGTGAATTGCACGTCTCATTTGTCTAAAACAAACCAGTTGACTTTAGCAACATATATGAACCAAGTATTTTGTAAAAAAAAAACCATCATGCATTATGCATTCATTTATTTGTTAATACTAAATCTATATAGTGTTAACTGTTAAGCTGGATTATATTTGTATATGATTATTGCGCATATTGAATTCAAAATGAAATATACATAAATATAATTGTAGAACAGATAAGGAACAAATAAATTAATGCAGAAGAGCAGTTGGCATTTGTTAGAGTCAAGCAAGCAACCTGGGAGCATGAACCGACCAAACAGCAACATTTTATGTAAGAAATAATAGTTGTGGAGGAAAACCCAAGGACGGGGATGGAGCTGAAGGGAGATTCTTGACGTGAGGAATTATTGTGGGATTGTGAGACTCACGTTAGAGCAAACGCCACCATCACCACTGTGTGTATATACATAGCTAATGACCTAAAGTAAAGTATCTCAGATCACACCCTTTATTTATTTATTTAAAACCAAATGGAATTTCTTCTCTATAAATTTGTTCTTTGCTTTCTCTGTTCCCCCCGGCCCTTTATCTTTTTGGACTTCGTTTTTTATTCATTTTTAAAAGTATAACCCCTCAAATCCATACATTTGAATATCTGGGATAAGTACACGTTCAAATGTGTCTATACAATCAAATCATAAACATATGCGATGCACAAATAAACTTGATTGTGATTATGCTTTCCTAATCTAAGATTTTTTTTTTTTGCTCAACATTTGATTATGCTTACCTAATCTAAGCTACAACCTCATCATAATCCACCCCTAGTCCCTCCACTAGACCAGAGAGCACTGCTCTTATAACTTCTTCCCTTCGTTCGTAGAACACCACCATAGCTCGTTTCTCCTTCTTTTGCAGCTCAATCCACATTGAATTTCAAAAAATCAGCCTCCGGAGGTGACCAATCTGATGAAATAAGGCATTGATTCGTTCTAGTGTCCATACCACATCTCGGGTTATCCCACCACTCATCAAGATTAGATAACCATTCATCTTTTGTTGCTTTGACCCAAAAGAGAGCACGAAGCTTAGAGAAGAAAATAAGATCCTTTAAGCTATTAGTTTTTTCATTGAAAACAACTTGATTTCTCGCCATCCATAAGCTCCATAGAACTGAACCAACTGATATCAGTCATAAATTCTTGTGGACACCTGACAGGGGAACCTAATCCAAGATTGCAAAGAATCTTGTATCACCAAATTCCCTAAGAGTTTAGTTTTTTCTTCTTAATTCAGGGTTTTCATCAAACTATCCTTATCTAACAAAAGATCAACACATGTTCAAAGATATGATCATCATCCAATGTTATATTTAACATAAAGTCTAAAATCATCATGAACCCCTAAATGGAGTCAAGTTTGAGGTGTCACTTGCACAACTTAGATGACGAAAATAAACAATAGTAAATGATAGGGAATGACTTGAGCTTTCCAGTGATATGTTTCAAATTAGTATTATAAACCCCTAAACCACTTGAATTATTAATTTCAATTCTAAGATTTCAGATCATCTTTTTCAGATCAAAGAACAAAAGATATCAAATGAAAATCTAGGATGAAAACTTTTCAAATATATATTTAATTTGAGGTTTGGATTATTATATTGATTTAATCCCTAAATGAAAGGTTTAGGGTTTTATGGAACTTCATCGGTAGAGTTTGTTTTTCAAGGTTGAAAATGACCTCTCATTCTCTCTCTCTTGCTGTGATATTTTGATGAAAAAATCCTTCTATTTTTATTTTTTAATTAGTACTTAAAGGAAAAATAATTTTATGATTAAATTATAAGGTATGGCACCTAGCATGCTTATTCATCAACTAAGATAAATGGAATACTCATGGGAAGTGTCCTTTCATCCCCCCCCCCTTGTTTGCACTCTACCACACCAACTTTAATCTTTATACTTTATCTATCAAACTCTCTTTTTAGTACATTTTAACCCTTATTCAAATTTCAAATCAAATCATATTCAATTCAAACTAATTTACATTTACCATATTCATATTTCAAAGATTCAATTTAATAATTTAATCCTTAAAAAGAATTTGATCAACGAACGTCAAAAAAATTCTAAACCAATTTTCATGATGTTACATAAACCACTTCCAATTTTTAGAATCCAAATATCATATCAACAAATATATATTTAAAAATATGAAATGTTCATTTTTTTTTTCTTTAAAAGATCATTTTTGTTTTATTTTATTAGGTTTTAATGAGTAATTTTCTGTTTTTAGTAATTTTTCTGTTTTTTTATGATTTATATTTAATATTCGTGATTATTTTTAATAATAATGTTATCTTTAAGACAATAATTTTGAAGAGAATTATTGATAGTGGTGCAGCACTAATAAGGGCTCCTTCGTCAAGGGGAATTTCATGGAATGTGAATCTAAGACACTCCAAAGCTCCATAAGACATACTTTAATTTCTAAATTTTTTTAATTCGTATTTTATTTTTAACATAATGTTGATTTTGTTAAGTTTTGGACCGTTCTTCTTGTCCTCTCTCTGCCTACTTATCTAATACATCATTTTATGGTTGAGTTGGATGTCTCCGGTGTACAATTAGTGAGTCACATGAAGCATAAGAAACCAATTCCTTTTCAATTATATCTCTTTGATATAAAAGTGGTTGCTGCTCGATAATGACGAGATAAAGAGATTACAAATATTAGAATTTTAATTCTAAATTTTTTAAATATTATTTAGTATAAATAATTTTACGAGAATTTATTAAGTGGCTTCAGTAGTAAAAGAGACTCTTTCTTCTTAGAAAATTAAGGTTTAAGCAGTTGTGTTTACAGGGTGTGTGTACATTACCAATAAAAAAAAAATCTGAATATATATTACCTTGTAATTATCATAAATTAAAAAATCTCAATATAACAGAGTACGAATATTCTATTCTTGAACTAATAAAATACTACATTTTCCGACTTCCAACTAAAATACTATATTCTTCTTAGTGCAAGTATATAATGAAGCAGGGAGAGAAATCCAATCTTAAAAGACTGGTTGTAACTCAATGGTTGGTTTATTGAGTTGATGTAGTAGTGGTAATGGGGGAGGTTGGGTAGTAGTGGTTGTAGTGTGTTGCTTTTCGAGTAAACCACTTTAGAAACTGCATCTACAAACACATTCCACTCCAGTAAAGTAAAGATAAGTAAACCAATACTAACTCATCTCTTTCTTCCCCAACGAAAACGATTTTATTGTTGCCCACTCCACCTACTGGTTTTAATTTGTTTTTCTGGCTCAAGCTAGCTATGCCTTTGATCAATGTCCTATTTATGAATAAAAAAACAGGTTTTAGACAGATTTTTCATCAATTTTGAGTGGATTTTATAAAAAAAATTAATTTGAAAAGAAAAGAAAAAGATAAAATGTCAATAAACAACGATCGGTGACAGACAATGATTGGTTTTTGTAATGAATAACGACTAACTCATTAATTATTTAATGGTCTAGTAATAAAATTAATGTCAAAATTTTAGTAAAGTTAAGTAGCGAAATTGATATATAAATTAAAGGGATATTTTATCTTACAAAACGCCATACATGTATACCAATTCTCAAATTTAAAGGTATTCTAGTTTTAATAAAAGGAAATTAAAAAAATTACATCCACTTTTCTTTTTTAACGATAAAATAGCCAACTTACCTTAAAAAAGAATAATAACAATAGCAATAGCCAACTTGAAATTCGTATCACTTTTAAGGGGCGAAGAAAACATAAAAACAATCTAAAAAAGCCATAAAAACAAGAAGACAATACTAAAGATGAAATAACAGAATGCGGAACATGTTTTGCTTTACAAATCCAAAAGTCGTGTGAAATTTTGAGTTCCATAATTGAATTTTGATTGCATGCTTCTGTCGACTTGATGACATCTTTCTAACATTATGTAAAATGAATATACCATAATACATAAAAAAAATAATCAAGAACAACATCTCAGCTTCCATCCAACCGATCTCCTAAACGATAACATTAACAGTTCCTACATAATATTACACCAACTCTCATTTTTTTCTTTCTTTAAGTACTTGTTTGCAACAAATTTTTGAACATGTATATAAGATATAATCCTCCAAAGATTTTCTAGTTATATAAAAGTCTTTTGAAAATTTAAACATACCAAATTCAAACATATACAACATACACAACAGTTACATCTAAGTCGAGTATCTGTCTGTCAGTTTTCAGTAACAATCCCAAATACCTGAATTCCAATAATTTGGTCCTAACTTTATCTTAAAGAATGAAAATTCCATGTAATACAAGTCGTTCCTCACAGATCATTCATAATCTTCAGCATGATACTAACAAATTCCATGCATTTTAAATGTATCTTCATTGATCAGATTGACAACTACAAAAAAAAAAATTGAAAAGAAGAAACTTTAGGGTGCAAAAGAAAAAGAACACCACCAAAATGGAGAAAGGAAAACGAATCACTTCTATGTCGAACAAACTAACAGTAATAGTTAGACTGTTCTCATGTCGCGTCATCCTCTCTTCGCTGCCACATCAGCCAGTTTTTTCCATGTCATTTCTCTTTGCTCTTAAACCTCTTGCGCTCTGGCTTCTTTCTCTGCAAACTCTCTCTGACACTCATTGAACAACTCAACATCCATTTCCATGAGCACCTTCTGCACATTCACAGTCAACCCATGAACTGCCTGATTCCAATGAGTTTGGGTATTCCTCTCCAATGCCTCAAATATGACTGGTAATATCACCTGACAGTTCAGGGAAATTAAGCTCACAATGTGTTCATTATTCCATAAGAAAAGAGCTCTCTCTGCAACCTGCAACACAACAGGGTCTTAGTAAGAATTCTGAAGAAAGTTCTATCTTACTACAACTATCCAAAGCAAGTTCTAAAGAAAATACTTATAAACGGTTCCCTCCAACAATTCTAAATTGTAAGCAGCACAATAGAAAGCTTATTAATAAAGCGAACAAAAACAAGTCCAAAATTATAGCAAGACCAATTTTGAACTATCCAACCATATGGCATATTTTAACCCAATCCTCATTGACAAAAGGAGATCCATCACAGGTGAAACTTAGCTAAACAAGATCAGTTAAGAACTATCCAACCATATGGTATTCGAGGCAAAATGTGATCTACAAGACTTAACACTGTGTATGATAGGAAGGAAGATAAAGTGAAGGCAAATGGGTGATGAAAGAAAAAAAAATGGAGATGAAGGAAAATTATCTTTCTATCACTGAGTTTGAAATCAAGGGTGGAAAATATAAGGAAAGGAAGAGGTAAGGAGCAAAGTTTAAATAAAATTGTTCATTTAAATTGAAGGATCGGATTTGAAGATTAAGGTACATATCTACCATTTTCCTTCCCTTTCTACTCCCTCCTACCAAAGGAAAAGATGGAAAGAAAGTAGTTTTTCCTTTCTTTTCCCCTTATCAAATATAATATGAAGGAAAAATGAATAAGCAAAAAGATGTAGCGCAATAAATCAATAAAGGAACACCAGACTGAAGATTTATAATAGAGTCGTGATGAGGACACAATATCTAGAATTTATGGGCAAGGATTGTAAAGCAATCTATGGAAACAAGCAATAAGTGGTATATCTCTAAACCGACATATGTGCTTAAAATGAACGCTTAAATTGAACATCTTTTGAGAAGGAAGTGTATTCCAGTTTGGGGAAAATATGACACGAGGAGCAGCTATACAAGAAAATGAAAGAACGCACCTAAAATGAAACAACAGAAAGAACTTCTAAACAATTACAAGTTGACATTTAGATATCGTATATCTATTCATAAGCTCTAACAATAACTGTTCGCATAGAAATAAAACATTATCTACAAACAAAGAGGACAATTATAGAAAATCAACAATGCAAGACATTACACAGAAGAAATAATCGACGTTTGATAGTCCCAACCAACATATAACCAGGAAACAGCAGCACACTCAAACAAACACAGATAAACTACACTGTGGGATAAAGTAGAGAATAGCTTAGTGAATTGGGAATTGACCAACTCTACAGTTATTTCTTCTGGATACGGAAAGAATGAAGCCAGCCGGAAGCAAATATAATGCTCAAAACTATGCAACACTTATCACAACTTTCCAAAAACAAATCAGAAATGAGAAAAAAGGTATATCCATCACATTGCAGCAGCATCAAAAGCCAAAGGTTATGCTTCATGAATCATTATCCATTCAACATTCAGAATTACAAGAAATTACATCGGAGGACCATAAATTTATAAAGGAGAAATATCATAAGCTCACAACTTGGCATCAAAATTAATTACTATCATATGATTTAACTTCACATCTAGCACACATTCCACAATTCAGAATACCAGTGGTTCCTGAAGGTGATCGACTGCTCAAGCCATTCGAATTAGCATACTCAAAGTGACATATCCAAAAGACAAAAGCCCTTAAATGTTCATATGATTTATCTTCACATCCTAGCAACAATTCAACTTTCCACAATTAAGAATACTACTGATTCCTAAAGGTGATCGACTACTAGAGCTATTGGAATTAGCATAGTCAGAGTGACATATTCAAAATAAAAAGGCATTAAAGTTCATAAGATTTATAATCACGTCCTAGTAACAATTCAAGATTCGACGATTCAAAATGACATTGGTTCCTAACGGTGATTGACAACTCAAGCTATTGAAATTTCCAAACTCAGTGAAGTATTCAAATGATAAAATAAAAGCCCTTAAAAGTTACCTGGAAATGTAAGCTATTGAGGCAACGTGCAATCTGTCTGAAAAGAGGAACCATACATCGTTGGAACTCTGCAGACTGTGTTGCTTCAAGTACTTCCTCAAGTTCCCCGAGGAAGAGAACTTCCTTCTGACAATTAGTCAAAGGCCAATACTTCAACAACCCTCTTATAACTATATCAGCCAGCTTATAGTCCTTCTCGACAAATTGTGTAATACAATAAGACAACTGCTGATGGTACACGGCAACATGTTTCAGCTTATGCAAAGGAATCAACGCTCTCACAAGGAACAACTTATGCTCCTCCTTCATAGGCACTGCGAAACCATTAATAATACTCCCTAGAATCTCCAAAAGCTCCCCGATCCCATAGTGCCTCTCTGTTTCATATATAAACCTATAGAAAATATTATTTATGGCCTTCCTAATGAAGGGTCGATGGACCATGAATTTACCATAAATCCTATGAAGAATTGTCTTCAAAAACTCTCTTTCCCTGATATCCTCCGAATCAAACAAATCAAGCAACTTCAAAACGAACGAATGATCAATGTATTTCTTTGCAACCTTAGTATCCGTAGCAGAAGACACAACATATCTCAAAAGAAGCTCATATACAATCTGTAAATGTGGCCACGAGGGATCCAAATAGTGATCCTCTTCTTCAGGATCCGAGGCTACTTGCCCCGTACTTTCATGAGACGCTGGAGGGAGGGGCCGGAAAATGTTGATTCCAACCATTTTAATCATCTCTTCCTGGCATATCTCAGTGATTTTGCTAGATCCTGATTGAATAAAATCGACAAGTTCCAGCAACGTTTGCCGTTTGATTTCTTTTTCACGGGCCGATTTTAAGACATCTACGAAATCGAATTGGAAACAGCAAATCTGTAATTTTCGCAAGAATAGGTTTTGTCTCTCCGAAACAGGGGCGTCTCGTAATAACGGCAAGGGTTCGACGGTGGTCATCGGGGGTGGGAGTGGGACCACAGGGCTGCTGGAATTAGTGCTCGGTGCGCCCTGCCCGGGACGGGAAGCGTGGTTGACGACCACATTCGGGTTTGGATCCGACACGATAGTACCGGAACCTGGTGGACGGGACCCAGCTTCCGTTAACGTTGAATCCGATTTGGAATGCTTCTTGCTCCTTTTGATAATTTTCTTCAACATCTTCCCCCCCAAAAAATAAAAAACATAACAAGGATTAGGTTGACTAACGGAGCCAGGGATCAGGAAGTCGACAACGGTGATTTTGAGGTTTCAATAGATCGGAATGCATGGCATAATTGCCCCTAAGAATCTAAATTCAAAATTGGATAAGGAAAGATGTGTATAATTTCAGATTATAGAAGGGAGAATGGTGATTCCCATAAGATTCTTCTTTTTTTCTTTTTTTTTTCAATTTTCGGGAAATGATTGGCTTTTTATAACCAATAATCAATCGAAAATTCGAAAAGAGCCGTCGTAAAAGGAAGATCTCCGGAATGTTGGCAGCTCGTCTAACGGAGATGAAGTTCCAGCGATATATTGAACGGACCAATTTAATGAAGAAAAAAAAGGAGATAAGAACAGAACGGTAGAGAGAGAGTGATGGGAGAGTGACAAAGAAGCTTAAAAAATGGAAGGAAATGATTGCAATAACCTCGTTTATAAACAACGGCCACCGTATATTTATCTTTAAATAAAATAAATTAAGTTTCTTCATACATTAACTAATTAAGACTTTTTTATTTTAAATTATTCTTTTGACGTTGTTTATTATACATGTGGAAGAATCGGCCAAACCCCGGTTCCACGCTGGAAAATCTACGTGGCCCCCACCCTACTCTCACCTTTCACCGCCGGCCGGTGGCTCTTCATGGCTCCTAAATTATTTGCATTAGAAACAATGCAACAATCACCGCAGCAATTTATAAGGGCATTCATTGTTTGCATTAGAAATGCATGTTGAATTCAAAAGCACCAAATTACGAGACAATGTAGTAATGGAGAAAGGAAAGAAGAAAAAGAGGAGGAGCGGGAGCCACGGTTCGCATTACTCATCCCACAAGTGAGGTCATCGATGAGTCACCGTCAGCCAGTGAGAGGGTGAAGCTATAATTCCGTCTCCTTCTTCAGCCTTTTATCCTTTTCACGGTATAATTTTAGGGTTAGGGATTTTGATCCTCAAATATTTATATTGAGTCAAACGAAATTATTTTATTATTTATTGAAAATCTAATATAATCATTCTGATGTGGCCTTTTAATATTAAATAATTCCACATCATACAGATATTATTGAGAAAACGGTCGAGTGACAAAAAAATTAAACGTATAAAATTTAGTGGGCAAATTAAAAAAATTAAAAATACGATGAGTGAAATAGAAAATAAAGTAAAATTTAGTAAGTAAGCGTGTAATTTAACCTGTGATTAATGAAATGAGAAAATAAAATAAAAAGAAAGAAAGAAAGAAAAGCTATTGTTCCATAGGATTCCTAATTTGTCCAAATTATCCAGTGCAATGGTAATTTTTTAGAGTAAAATTCACTTAATAATTTCATTTCTATTAATTATCTATCAAAATAGTATGTATATTTATTATATTTCTAGAAGTTTTACTATTTATCTGTTTTTAGTCGATTGTGGTAATTTTAAATTTGATAATTTTTTTAATTTGATCATGAAAATTAAATTAAACTTTTAGATAATAATATAAGATTTTAAAATTATATCACATCATTATTTAAAATTAAAAAAAATGATATTTTGTACTCTAGATGTATTCAATGATATTGGTATCATGGACTTCATTAAATCTAAGATGAGAAAGAAATTGTTGACGGGGAGTAAGTTTATTTCGTTTATTGTTGATTGTTTATCACTTTTAATTTGAACGGAGAATTATAATTAATGGAGATTCGATAGTAAGTTGAGGGTGATCCGTGTGAGGAGAGAGAATGAAAATAAAAGAAGATAAACAATGTAGGTAAGAGAACTGAATTAAAGAAAGAAAGTCCACTCTTTCAACCTTTCCTCGATGTATAAACGCTCTGATTATATGACAATTGGTGTCAGATTTATAATATTGATGATTATTTGTAGAATAATTAAAACAAGATGATTATTTACAGATATTGGAACATGTTTGATTTTGATAAATCACATATAACTATTAGAGATCTAATCGTGAGATTGTAACCATTAAGGAGATATGAGACTCTATATAAATCATAAATCGTGAGATTGTAACCATTAAGGAGATATGAGACTCTATATAAATCATAAATAAAAATATTATTTTCAAAAAATATCTCTAAAGATATAATATAATTCACTAAACATGAAATCAAATCAATTAATACAAAAAGTGTCACACCATATTATAGATTGCACGTTTTTAATATTACAGGATGTTTTACGATTTACATATCACTTTGTTATGAGATAAAGAGAAAACAACTTCAGTGACCGAAAATTTCTTATAATATACGATTTTAACAAAAAAAATTTGGATTTGCAAAAATAACCAACAAATTCGCAACGCGAACATGGAAATTTTCGCAACGCAAATTTCGTAAATCGAATTCGCCAAATTCGCAACTCAATTACCGATATATGTAAAAACGGTAGAAAAAATCCAGTAAAAAAACCGAATTCGACAATTTGAGAACTGAGTTGCGAATTTGGCAAATTCGTGTTGCGAAATGTAAAATCTCGCCTCTTAAAGAAAAAATTAAAGGACATAAAATGCACTGGAGTGGTTTTCAACCGGGGACATCCCAGTTGCTAAGTCCATGTATGAATCACTCTGCTAAACCTACGCCTGTAAATGAATTGAACAAATACGAACGAGGGTATGTTCATGTTCGTTCTTTCGTTTAACTTTAACCAAACAAACAAACTGTCGAAATGATTTTTTCTTTATGAGGCGAGATTTTACATTTCGCAACACGAATTTGTCAAATTCGCAACTCAGTTTTCAAATTGGCGAATTCGGATTTTTGACCAGATTTTTTCTACCGTGTTTACCTACATCGGTAATTTAGCTGCGAAATTCGCGTTGCGAATTTGGAAACTGTGTTGCGAAATTGGAGTTCGTGTTGCGATTTTGTTGGTTATTTTTGCAAATCCAAAAAAAATTGGTTAAAATCGTATATTATAAAGCATTTTCGGTCACTGAAGTTATTTTCTCTATAATATACGATTTTAACAAACTTTTTTTTGGATTTGCAAAAATAACCAACAAATTCGCAACGCGAACTCCTATTTCGCAACACAGTTTCTAAATTCGCAACGCGAATTTGAATTTCACAACTCGAACATGGAAATTTTCGCAACACTAATTACCGATATAGGTAAACACAACTATTCACAACGCGAATTTCGCAAATCGAATTCACCAATTTCGCAACTCAATTACCGATATAGGTAAAAACGGTAGAAAAAATCTGGTAAAAAATCTGAATTCGACAATTTGAAAACTGAATTACGAATTTGAAAAATTTGTGTTGCGAAATGTAAAATCTCGCCTCTTAAAGAAAAAATTTAAAGGATATAAAATGCACTGGAGTGGTTTTCAACCTGGGACATCCCAGTTGCTAAGTCCACATATGAATCACTCAGCTAAACATATGCCTGTAAATGAATTTGTTGAGTTAATCGATCGACGGAATCGGCCAAGAGGGGGTGAATTTGTAATTAAAATTTTGGTAGAAGCTTTTGCAGAAAATTAAAAGTAATTGCACAGCGATTTAGAGTGGTTCGACATTCTCAACCAAAGTCTACGTCCACTACCTTAGCTATCTACACTAAGGATTTTCCAACAAATTCACTAATTTGTTCTTTCTTTTGAGGCCAAAGAGATAACCTTACAACTCCCTCAAGAATATACCTCAATTCTTGAGAACACTCTTTCTCAAAGAGAAGATTACAAATTTGCAAACTTACAAGGAAATCCTCACAATGTAGATTGTTTGCACAATTCTAGAACAAAGAAAAGAACACTAAGAAATGAATACGATTGAGTACAAGAAATGTTCTTGAAAGCAAAATGAATATTGAATAAAAAATAGGCTTGAATTGCTCAAACAATGAGTTTGATGCTTTCTCTTTGATTCTCTCTTGATTCTAGTTGCTTGTTGTTTCTTGTTGTTGATCAATGGCTTTTAAGCTTGTTTAAATACACCTTCAAATGATTCTGAATGTTGGGGATGATTAGTGGAGTCAATAGAGTCGTTTAAGTGTGAAAACAATTAATTAAAGCAGTTGGGAGCGTCAGTGCATCGATGCATACCATAGGTGCATCGGTGCATCAGTGTAAAATTCAAATATTTTGACCGTTGAACTCTCAGTGCATCGGTTCACTAAGAGTGCATCGATGCATCAAGTGCATTCGATGTTTCAAAATAGCCAGAGTGCATCGATGCATGGCTGGTGCATCGATGCATCAAATGCAATCGATGTTTTCATAAAATCCTCAGTGCATCAGTGCATGGTATGTGCATCGATGCATGAAATGCATTCGATGTTCAATTTAATTCATGGTGCGTCGATGCATGGATTGGTGCATCGGTGCATCACTCTGAAAAATTGATTTTAGGCTTGATTTTGGTTCAAAATACTTGTGAAAATTGTTTCAAAAATATATTAAGTATAAACATAATTTTACACATTTAGTAAGGTTTGAAATTGATCTTAAAAGACTTGGAGTAATAATTGATATTCGATTAATTGAATCGAATATACTTAGAAAATCATTTGTAAAATCTTAAAATTCATTTAAACTAATTTGTTATATCGAAACACAAAAATGTTTTCAACAATCACCCCCTTTTTGATATAACAAAACATTTGTATTATTTAAGATTTTCTTTGAGAAATCAAGTTTGAAATTACTACTCCCTCTTACTAAAACACTTCTCCCCTTTAAAAACATTTCAACCACACCTTAACATTTCTCCCTCTTTTTATTAAATAAAAAAGACTCAAAAACGTTTTAAACAAGTTATTGAAAATCATAGCCAATTGATATATATAGCTTAAGCTGCTAAGATCACAATCAAAAGAGAGATTAGCCATTAGTTTCCATAAACAATATTCATAAGTAATGTGAAATGACATAATTGGTCATATATATCTAATGATGCAAAAAATAAGAAAATTCAACCAAAACCAAATATATATAATTAAGTTCAAAATCCAATCATTCAAATCATAACAAATTCAAACATTAAACAATCCAAAACAAACAACTCCATGAAAAAAGTCTAATCCATAAGAGGGTCGGGAGAGGAGGATAATGAGCTCGAACTTCAAGAGTGAGCGTCCATACGTTCACGCATCTCCCGTTGAAACTCAGTAATCTGAGACTCCATGGAGGCAAACGACTCCAAGAAGGATCGAAAATATAGTGACATTTGATCTTCTTGTCGTGTCGGTTCCGGTTGCAGGCTCATCGTCTGGAACATGATCGTCGATATCTTGCATAAGTTGATGAAACTCAAGATCATCGTCAGCAGCCGGTGTCGTAGAGGAGGAGGAGCACGAGAAGAGTTAGGAGAAGCTCGTGAAGAGCTAGCTCCCGGAGTTTGCTTACTGGGTCGAAATACCCAAAGACCGGTTTCCTCATCTTGCTTCCAATCCGCTTTCTTCAAGGAAGTAAGATTGATTTGATTTTGGAGGGATAGGATTGTCGAGAGAGACGTCTAGACCAAGTTTGATAAAGAGGTTACTAAGAAGACATCCATAAATCAATGTTTCAACATATTTGAAGGAACAATGTTTATGATGTCCACTAGTTGACTGAATATAATGTGGGCAGATTTATTTTGATTTTATTTTTAATACAATACACCACCATAAATCCCTAGCACGAAGTGTGGAGTACCTACCTCCGGATGGTCTAAACCACCAAGAGATCATCAAATAGAGAAAACGATCATGATGAGATCATAGAGTACTAACACTGGAGTTTGGAATATAGGGATATTTCACATTTTCACTCTCATTATATATACCACTACCATCTAACCCAAATCAGAAAGCTATAGTCTCGGGGTCAATATTAATATATTGGCCTAAAAGATAGGATCTAATGGCTATAGTTCCATATTGAGTTTCATTTTGAATACACACCGCATTGGAATAGAAAATGCGGACCAATTGTTAATAGACGATAGGTTTAAGCTAAAACAATTTATCAAACTTCCAAGCTTTAAGAATCGGAAGGTATTCGAAGTCAATACCAACCATGGCTTGAAGCGAAGGAATACGCTCTTCACGGATTCTATAAGTTTGGAAAGAATTTCTGTACCTAGAGTACAATTCATCTCTACGACGCTCAGGCATGTTAAAGCAAGATCCTAATAGGCTATTAGGAGGTTGAGGAACATGATTAGGAGGTTGGTTTGAACGAGAATGACTCGACGAAGTTGTAGGGCGTTTGGGATTAGACATGGTTTAGGAATCAGAATAAGAAATATAACCTACAAATTGAAACACATGTATGCAATTTAATCAATCCCAAAACTCAATTGAGTCCGCAATAATTCAAGGTTCTCTAAACCAAATTCTAATGGGCATAGTTTTTGAAAAACTAATTAGAAAACAACGTTTGAAAATTATAATATGTATAGTTTTTCATGAAATTAACATAATTAAATCAAAAACATCAAATTTAGAAATTAAATTTAGATTTTTCGATTTTTTTTTATTTCGAAAATTCACAAATTCATTGAAATTTTGTGAGTTTTTGATGAAATTAGTTGTAAAAACTAGTTTGTAATCATCACACTATCAATGCCCGATATAATGTTCATCCTATAACTAATTAAAACTAGTCTTAAGATCAAAAATCAATAAAATAGGGTTTTTGAAATATTACCTTGAAAATTTTGGATTTGAGAGGAATGTGATGTTGTTTTGCACGATTTGATGATAAATGCAGGATTAGGAGTTGAAAAACTTGAAGATTCCAATAATATTTCATTGATTTTAAGCAAAAGGAGATTTTTGAGTGAAAGAGGGACGAACGACAGGGTGTTTTGAGGTTTAGACATTTGAAAGAATGAGAAAATAGGGTTTTAATACCTAAAACCCAACGAATGCATCGATGCACATTCAAGGCGTGCATTGGTGCATCAACATGATGAATCAATGCACATTCAAAGGGATGTATCGATGCACTGTTAAGTGTATCGATGCATGAAGCACAAAAATATCAAATATCCATTTTAAATACTTAAAATGCTAAATTAATTAGCTCTAGTGGTATTGGCAACTCATATATTGAAAATTAATCATGTTCAATCAATCAAATTACTCTTTAAACAACATTTGAACATAAAATTAATTTTCACCAAATAACATAAACTCCCCCTAACTAATAGCAATAAATGCAACTATTATAAGCATTTTTCATTTATTCTTAAAAGTGCTAAAATTATTTTAAACACTAAGTGAAGATAGGTCAGTTAAACCTAATTCTCTCCTAAGTGTCCAAAATCTTTCCTTGTCTAAAGGTTTTGTAAAGATATCCGCTAATTGATGCAAATTATCAACAAATTCTAGAACTACATTTTCCTTAGTGACATTGTCTCTAATGAAGTGATGTCTTATTTCAATATGCTTAGTTCTAGAGTGTTGGATGAGATTTTTAGTGAGACAAATAGCACTAGTATTGTCACAATTGATAGGAATGGTACTTACTTTAATTCCATAATCAAAAAGTTGTTGTTTCATCCATAAAACTTGTGCACAACAACTACCAGCTGAAATGTATTCCGCTTCAGTGGTAGATAATGCAACACAATTTTGTTTCTTTGAAAACCAAGAAATCAACATATTTCCAAGGAATTGGCAAGTGTCGGAGGTGCTTTTCCTATCTAATTTGCATCCTCCATAATCCGCATCGGAGAAGGCATGCAAGCTAAAGCTAAAGTCTCTAGGATACCAAAGTCCTAAACTAGGAGTGTCCTTAAGGTATCTAAAGATCCTCTTAACATCTAGTAAATGTGATTCCTTAGGGCATGATTGAAATCTAGCACATAGGCAAACACTAAACATAATGTCCGGTCTACTTGCAGTTAGATAAAGAAAATAACCAATCATTGACCTATAAAATTTAACATCCACACATTTACCTCACACATTTACCTCCTTCATCTAAGTCAAGCTTTGTTGATGAGCTCACTGGAGTGTCATGAGGTTTCCCATTTTCCAGTCCAAACTTCTTGAGCATATCTTTGACATATTTAGCTTGATTGATGAAGATGCCATCTTTTCTTTGCTTGATTTGGAGTCCCAAGAAAAATGAGAGCTCCCCCATCATGCTCATCTCAAATTCACTTTGCATTAGCTTAGAAAATTCTTGGCAAAGAACATCATTAGTAGAACCAAATATTATATCATCAACATAAATTTGAACTACTAATAAATCTTTACCTTTATGCTTTAAAAACAATGTAGTGTCAACCTTCCCTTTTGAAAAACCTTTTTCAATTAAAAAATTTGACAATCTTTCATATCAAGCTCTAGGAGCTTGTTTTAAATCATAAAGCGCTTTTGTCAATTTAAGAACATGGTCTGGAAATTTTGAATCTTCAAAACCTAGAGGTTGTTCCACATACACTTCTTCTTTTATAAAACTATTTAAAAATGCACTTTTAACATCCTTTGATAATTTAAATTCATAAAAACTGCAAATGCTAATAACATTCTAATTGCTTCCATCCTGCTACGGGAGCGTATGTTACATCATAATATATGCCTTCTTCTTGAGTATAGCATTTACTAGGCCTTTCAACTAATGTTCGTACTTTACTCCTCTCAAATTGATTTAACTCTTCTTGCATAGCCATAATACAATGTTCATCTTTTAATGCTTCTTTAATATTCTTAGGCTCTATGCATGACATAAATGCCACATAATTACAAATATTTCTAAGAGAGGATCGAGTTGTTACCCCTTTGGATGGATCACCTATAATCTCACAATCCTTGACATAGTTGCATTCCCTTGGGTAAGAGACTTCCCTTTCTTCAATGGTTGGATTCTCGAGAGGATAATGAGTTTCCTCATTTTTTGTTTCCTCATTTTTCGTTTCTTCCTTTGATGATGGTTCTCCAACGTCATGTCTAACGTTATATCCTTGACATAGTTGCATTCCCTTGGGTAAGAGACTTCCCTTTCTCAATGGTTGGATTCTCGAGAGGATAATGAGTTCCTCATTTTTTGTTTCCTCATTTTTCGTTCTTCTTCCTTTGATGATGGGTTCTCCAACGTCATGTCTAACTTATTTGTATTTATAACACCTACATCATCATTCACACAAGAATCCTTCATCGAAAGGAGATTATCATCGAAAACAACATGTATAGACTCTTCTACCACCAAAGTTCTTTAATTAAATACTCGATAAGCTTTAGAATTTAAGGAATAACCCAGAAAAATTCCTTCATCACTTTTAGCATCAAATTTGCCAAGATTGTCTTTACCGTTGTTTAAAACAAAACACTTGCATCCAAAAGGATGAAAATAGCTAATGTTAGGTTTTTTATTTTTGAAAAGTTCATATGGAGTTTTCTTTAAAATAGGCCTAATCATTACTCGATTTATAACATAACAAGCGGAATTTGTGGCTTCCGCCCAAAAATATTTTGGCAAATTGTTTTCACAAAGCATGGTTCTAGCCATTTCTTCTAAAGTTTGATTTTCCTCTCAACAACTCCAGTTTGTTGAGGGGTTTTAGGTGCTGAAAAATTATGGCTAATACCATTAGAATTACAAAAATCAGTAAATCCAAGATATTCAAATTCAGTTCCATGATCACTCCTAATCTTTAGTACTTAAAATAGAACCCAAGTATATCTAGAATAGTCATCTACCAAGATAAATGCATATTGTTTTCCACCGAAGCTAGTAGTTCTAGATGGCCTAAAAAGATCTAAATGGATCAATTGTAATACTCTACTAGGTGATACGTCATTAATGGATTTAAAAGAAACTCGCTTTTATTTTCCTTTAGCACAAGCATCACAGATTTTATCATTTTCAAATTTCAGTTTAGGCAGCCCTCTTACTAAGTCTCATTGAATTAACCGTTGCAAAACACTCATGCTAGCATGTCCTAGTCTCCTATGTCATAACCAACTATAATGCTCATCTTTTGCAACTAGGCATAAATTAGTCACATTAATAGAATCTAAATGCACCATGTAAATGTTTCATATTCTATGACCAACAAGCATAATCCGATTAGATGCAATGTCAATAACTTTACAACCATTAGTTTCAAATATGACATTGAATCCTTTATCACAAAATTGACTAATACTCAAATGATTATGCTTTAATCCATTCACATATAAAACATTCTTAATTTGTATGGAAGAGGTATTGCCTATAGTACATATACCTTCAATGTGACCTTTTGACTCATCTTGTCACCGGTCATATGTCTCGAGCATCCACTATCAAAGTACCATGAATTTGAATTTGTTTATCGTGCCTTATAGCAATGCTCCTTTTCCTACAAACATAGATTAATTTTTGATTTTTGGTACCCAAATTCTTTTGGGTCCATATTTATTAGTTTCCAAAATCCTAGTCCCCTTAGGTATCCATTTGTGTAGGATATATTTAACTTTAGTAGTAATGAGTTCTTTAGGAACCCATATACTTCTAACGATTTTTCCATTAGAGGTTATTCGGGGACCTCTATAATTGTAGTTTTTAAAACTTTTTCTAACAAAGTTGGTTTTTGAATTTTCTCATTTTTCAAAACGTTTTGTTCCAACTTTATCAAAATAAGCTTTAATATCATCAATTTTCTTTTGATGATCATCATTAACCTTTGAAAGTAAATTTTTCTAATCCGAATTTTCCTTTTCAAACTCTTCTAGTTTGATTTGCAAATCTTTGATTTTACTTTGAAGATCATTGTTGATCTTTGATTTTACTTTAAAAACAATTTATCATAATCTGAAGCCAACCCATTATATTCCTCTAATAACTCATCATACGACAAATCATCTAATTCAGATGAGTTAGAGGTTACCTTAGAATCTTCCCCGAATACCATCAAACACAAGTTTGCTACTTCTTGTTCCTCTTCATCGGAACCTTCTTCATCGCTCCATGTAGCAACATGAGCCTTGTGTTTATTCTTTGATTGACCCTTCTTCTTCAATTGTGGGCAATCATATTTGACATGCCCGGGCTTTTTGCATTCATAGCAAATGATTGGGTCCTTCTCTTTTGGTTTATTTTTGATGCCTTCATTTCGTTTAGATTTTCTTCCTCGGTAAGGTCTCATCATTTTTCTGAACCGTTTGACAAACAATGCCATCTCATCGTCATCGTCATCGTCATCTTCATCCAAATCACTCTCATCTTTTATGGATTTGAGAGCAACTCCAATGTTTTTCTTCTTCTCCTTCTCCTTTGGTGTCTCTTTAATCTTATCGAGGTCCACCTCACCTTCAAGCATCATTTCATGAGTGAGGAGGGAACTGATTAGCTCTTCAAGAGTTAAGGATTTTAGGTTCTTAGCCTTGATGATTGTCGTCTTCTTGGATTGCCATGATTTTGGAAGTAAGTAAACTAACTTCCTCACAAGCTTCTCGTTTGGAATGATCTCTCCATATGATTTGAGACCATTGACAATCGTTGAGAATCTATTCGTCATAGCTTTGATATCTTCATTTGGTTTCATCCTGAAATTTTCATAGCTATGTGTTAGAAGATTTATTTTAGATTCTTTTACCTCGTCAGTGCCTTCATAAGTGACTTGTAGTTTATCCCATATTTCTTTGGCGGTTGTACAAGATGAAACTCTTCCATATTCATCTGGTCTAAGAGAAAAAAATATGATATGGATGGCTTTGGAGTTGAGCTGGAACATTCTTGTCTCTCCTTCACTCCACAATCTTGGATGAGTGAGAGGTTTGATATATCCATCTTCTACAACATTCCATGCTCCCATGTCACTTGCTTGAATGAAATATATCATCATATTCTTCCAATAGGCATGGTTAGCTCCATTGAAGAAATGAGGCTTGTTGACAGGCATCGAATCGAGACCGGAGTCGACGTTTGAAGTGGAGGCCATTGATGACTTGATTATCGATGTAACTCTTCCCGAATCGACTCAAGAGGCGATTAAACCTTCAAATGAGTGAGGCTCTGATATCAATTATTGAGTTAATCGATCGACAGAATCGGCCAAGAGGGGGTGAATTGGCAATTAAAATTTTGGTGGAAGCTTTTGCAGAAAATTGAAAGTAATTGCACAGCGATTTAGAGTATTTCGATTTTCTCAACCAAAGTCTACGTCCACTACCTTAGCTATCCACACTAAGGATTTTCCAACAAATTCACTAATTTGTTCTTTCTTTTGAGGCCAAAGAGATAACCTTACAACTCCCTCAAGAATATACCCCAATTCTTGATAACACTCTTTCTCAAAGAGAAGATTACAAATTTTCAAACTTACAAGGAAATCCTCACAAGGTAGATTGTTTGCACAATTCTAGAACAAAGAAAAGAACACTAAAAAATGAATACGATTGAGTACAAGAAGTGTTCTTGAAAGCAAAATGAATATTGAATGAAAAATAGGCTTGAATTGCTCAAACAACGAGTTTGATGCTTTCTCTTTGATTCTCTCTTGATTCTAGTTGCTTGTTGTTTCTTGTTGTTGATCAATGGCTTCTAAGCTTGTTTAAATACACCTTCAAATGATTCTGAACGTTGGGGATGATTAGTGGAGTCAATAGAGTCGTTTAAGTGTGAAAATAATTAATTAAAGCAGTTGGGAGCGTCAGCGCATCGATGCATACCCTAGGTGCATCGGTGCATCAGTGTAAAATTCAAATATTTTGACCGTTGGACTCTCAGTGCATCGGTGCACTAAGAGTGCATCGATGCATCAAGTGCATTCGATGTTTTAAAATAGCCAGAGTGCATCGATGGATGGCTGGTGCATCGATGCATCAAATGCATTCGATGTTTTCATAAAATCCTCAGTGCATCGGTGCATGGTATGTGCATCGATGCATGAAATGTATTCGATGTTCAATTTAATTCATGGTGCATTGATACATGGATTGGTGCATCGGTGCATCACTCTTAAAAATTGATTGTAGGCTTGATTTGGGTTCAAAATACTTTGTGAAAATTGTTTCAAAAATATATTAAGTATAAAACACAATTTTACACATTTAGTAAGGTTTGAAATTGATCTTAAAAGACTTGGAGTAATAATTTGATATTCGATTAATTGAATCGAATATACTTAGAAAATCATTTGTAAAATCTTAAAATTCATTTAAACTAATTTGTTATATCGAAACACAAAAATGTTTTCAATAGAATTGAACAAAACAAACACGAACGAGGGTATATTCATGTTCGTTCGTTCGTTTAACTTTAACCAAACAAACGAACTATCGAAATGATTTTTTCTTTAAGAGGCGTGATTTTACATTTCGTAACATGAATTTGCCAAATTCGCAACTCAGTTTTCAAATTGTCGAATTCGGATTTTTGACCGGATTTTTTCTACCGTATTTACCTGTATCGGTAATTTAGTTGTGAATAGTTGTGTTTACCTATGTCGGTAATTAGCGTTGTGAAAACGAAATTCGCGTTGCGAAAATTTCCATGTTCGAGTTGTGAAATTGGAGTTCGCGTAGCGATTTTGTTGGTTATTTTTGTAAATCCAAAAAAAAATTAATTAAAATCGTATATTATAAAACATTTTCGGTCACTAAAGTTATTTTTTCAATAAAATTTTGAATCTATTGTATGCTTAGTCGTATGTTATACGATTTACATATCACAAAGTTGTATGTCTCATTCATTTGTATCGAAGATATCAAATTTCGAAAATACTGTGAACACAAAAAGTGTAGGTGCTAACCTGCAAATAATTACATAGTTACTTTAGCCTAATATTTAACAATCGACTAACATAAAAGAATGAATGAGATCTTCATTCAAATAATAAGAGAATGTTGTTTTCTTTATATACACATGTTATTAGAATGGAAACTCATGTTCGGCTTAATCAAATCATACTGGTTATGATGATTTAGTTTATTTAGACATGCAGGAATTAAATTTCGGTGATAAATGAATTGTTAATGTTTTTTAAGTTCTTAGGTTCGAGCACTATAAATACTAGATGTGTAAACGTTTAATATCATATGACTGAGAATTATTTTTGAACAAATAATGTTTGGTACTTGCCTTGGATTACTAAAAAATTTATTTAGACCTACTTCATCTCATCCTAAATACCATATAGAACTTTACGTATTAATGTTAATTAAGCAATTATTGTGATGGATTTAACCATTTATTTATTTTTAACCTAAATGAAGGGTATATATTGGGTTAAAAAATAAGTAAAAGGCTTAAAATATTATTTAGGGAGAAAAGTATTCTATGATCAATAATCATTTTTTTCAAAAACAAAATTACGTAAATTTATGTGATTTCATCTTATATATTGAAAAGAGATTTTTTATTTCTAATAAATATTAAATTTGCAATCTAAAAAGAAAGAATGTATCAACTATAAACTTGTAACCATACAGACGCATACTCATTATAAAAATATATTTTTATTCTTGTTACTTGTTCATAATCAAAGTTTTGAAAACATTGTAATGACAAACAAAATTGGGTTCAATCCCAAGAATTAATGAACGATGAAAATTTCACACGGCAGGGAACAGCATGCTCGGGTCAACCCTGTCTGTCTCACACTCTTACTTCAGCTTTGTTCTCATTGGCTACCTAGACTTGACCCTATTGAAACGGTTAACTATACTTGGTCATTCACAACTCAGTCAAAAAATTGAAGGTGGGCTAGACTCAGTTTGGTTAGGATATAGTCTAAAAATTTTAGGATAAACTACATATTTAATATTTAAATTATTATTTTTATTTCGTTTTGATACATAAATTTTACTTTTTTTAAATCATGACTATTATTTATTTTAGATTTCAATTTAATACCATGCCATTAAAAATATACATAACTACTAATGTGATATCTTTATTTTTTTAATGTTGATGTGGCATCACCTTAGGGTGACACTTCAACATCACCATTAATTTTTTAACGATGAGCACCAAAAATTAAATTTAAACTAAATATTAAGTATGATTTTAAAAAAAAATAAATTTAGATATTAAAACAGAATAAAAATAATAGTTTAAGTACTAAAAATTTTTACTCAAAATTCTAATATGATTTATTAAAATAAATCATATCACCTGAAAATTCAAGAAAAATATAATATTAGGCCGACAACTGAATATAACGACGTTAAAAAAAAGGTCAAGGTTTTAGGGTAAATTATTTATTTGGTCGCCTACTTTTATTTAGTTTTTATTTTGCCCATTCAATTATTTTTATTTTAAATTCATACCTAACGTTACAATTTTATTTTATTTTGGGAGTCTAAACTTTTCGCCTACATTTTTTTTGTCACTAAAAATAATATAGGTTTCTGTAAGACAATTTGACAGAAAATTGATGCATTAGTGTTGTTTCTCCAAGGTGATAAGGGATTATATTTATAGAGATTTGATTTGACCAACTTTAAGACTTGGCATTAGAGTTACGAGACATAAAGTGATGTGATCATAAACTTCTTGAGACATTTTATTCAAATATCATCCTCCAAAAATATTATTTTAATATTCATTTTTATTAATTTTTGGGTATTATTTTTATGTTACATGTATAATAGATGTTCTATGTTAAAAGTGTATTTAATTTTTTTTTAAATAAAACGCATCTTCATCTTACATGACTGTCAAATAAATAAATTTTTGTAATATTCCTAAAATTGGTTTAGAATTTATCGACTTTCGACAATTAAAATATATTTTTCTGATATTATTTTGAAATTTTTATATTAGATTTGTATTAAGTTTGAATGTCTTAAAATTAAAGAATCAAGATTAAGTGTGATAAAGGAATAAATTGTTATCATTGAGAAATTATGAAGAAGGGGCCAAATTGTAAAGGAAATGAAAGTGTAGTCTTTGCATTGCTAATTTGAAGGGTTTCGTGAGAGAGAATAGAATTACTTTTCTTCTTTCATGGCGCTTCTCCAATCTCCAGTGCCGTCCCTTTTGCAAGCTTTCTAGGAGATTTATTAGCCAAAACCGATTGAGCTTTAATCACCCAATTGAAAATCCAAGCTTGAAGTTATAAAGAGCTCACTCAAAGCTTCAATTTGATAGGTAAATTAATCGTACTTCAAGTTAGTGCAATTTGCTTTCAAAACCCTTTTTTTTATATAAAAAAGGGTTTAAGTTAGAGTCTCTTATACCATTTTCAAGTTTATATATAAATTCCATATGTTTAGATAACTATTAGTGAATTTATCATGATTTTTAGATATGCTCATGGTAAATCCCTAAACCCTATTAGTTTAGGGTTTCATGTCAAATTCAAAGTTTTATTTATATGTTTGAAATTGGTATGTATTGATAATGGTATGATATGAAATTTCTAGATAAGGATTTAATTGAAGTAAATTCAATCAAAAAGGAAAGTCCAAATTGTCGAGGTTGATGGGGTGATTTGGGATGTTCCATAGTCTCAGACTTCGGCGAGTGTATACGTTGTCGATCTAGTGTCAGATTTATTAATTTTATTTAATTTTAATGACATGTTGATGTCTAAGGTTAAATCATGTATAGCTCAATTAGAGAAAAAGTTGGGATGGAAATTATACTTGTATGATAAGCTTATGGTGAACTTAATTATGATATAAGGTTGCTATGAGATGGTATTGAATTGATATGATGTGTATGCTTATTATGATAATTTGTCATGTACTCATGTGTTTCTTAATTATAAGATATGTATACATGCTAAGTATACTTAAGTTGAATAGTGAATGGAAATTTAAACATGATAAAACTGTTATTCTTTGTATCTTTTATGGTTATATTAGACACCGACGAACTCGATTTATAATATACTATTACTTTATCAGTTTAGATTTTTTTTAATTTTTTTTGAAAATCATAAAATTAAAACACAAAAATCTACTCTTTTAGGGACTTTCTTAGATCTAAGAAAGGTTTAAGAAGACAACGAGAAGCATTCTTTTGAGAAGACAAACAATACATCTCGAAACTAATCTCATCATATGACATTTGGAGGAGATCAAAACATTAAAAGGTTGAACCTTTAGAAGAATGTTAACCAATTTTGAATGTGTTCCCTGAGAAATCAATTCTAGGAGAAAAATATGAGTGAGATGTGAACATGTCCGTACCAATCTTTTTATGTGTGACTACTGACATCGATTAATCGACGATGATGGTCGAAAGAGTTGACGATTTTCTAGAAATATAAGAAAGATAACGACCATGTCATCCAGTCGCTAACAATTGAACGTCATAGTGATAAAAAAAACCCGATTTAAAAAGTTTAAAAGCAAAATTAGAACTTCTTAAATTTTAATGACTAATGGTTTACCGCAAAAATGAAAAATATTGGGTCAAACTAAATCACATAAATGAAAAATAATGCATATTATTGCCTTGGCTGGGCTTGAATGATACAACATAGAAAAGTGAACGTTGAAGACACGACATGTTGAATGCCTGATGGGATTAGCCTCAAAGAATTTTAGCCCATCCAAACAGGTCCATTTAGCTCAGTCGTTTATTTCGCAAAAAACAAACTCAAAAACCTTTTTCCATCACATGTCCTCGATCATTTTAAATTGATTCATAAAAATATTTTAATTTCATCCCTAAATTATGAATATCATTTTAAATTAGTCCTCAAACATTTGAATATTTTAATTTCAACCCCAAACTATGACTTTCATTATAAATTGGTCCCCAAACTTTTTGAACATTCCAATTTCATCCTAAACTATACATATACACTAATCACATACATTGTTAATAAAATTGTTAGGCTAAGTTATATTATTATATGTTTGAAATAAATAAAATTTAGGTTAAACTATGATTTAAACTAATTACATATTTAGATGAATTTGGGGATGAAATTGGAAGATTCAAAAGTTTGAGGATCAATTTAGAAAGAATGTCATAGTTTAAGGAAGAAATTAGAATTTTTTAAAAAAATTAAGAACTAATTTAGAATGAGATTCACGTTATAAAACATTTAAAATATACTATAGAGAATATTTAGAAATTATATTATAAAACATTTACTATTCACATTTATAAATTACAAGCCATAGTTATTATTAAAATATTAATATTGAGATATTTCAATAATAAATTATAAATATATTTAAAATTTACATTAATAAATTGTGTTACTAAAATAATATTACACTGTTAAATAATTATTTTATTAGAATAATACTAAATAGTTAAAAAAAATAATAAAAATTCTTTGTAACAAAGTATTTGGTTTTATAAATAAGAGTATGTCTTAGCTTTTTAGAATAATTAGAGAGAATTGTTTTAGAGATATATAATCTTTTTGTAGTGTATGTAATTTTTTAAGTTTACATTATAAACATTTTGTAGGGATAATAGAAGAATGATTTAGAATACTCTGAGTTTTGATATAGATATCAGCTTTCAATATACATGTGATGTTATATATTTGTATCATTCACGATCTTTGCGTTTATAATGAATTATTATTTTTCTCATCTATAAAAATAAGACAGAACCACTTTAAATTTTATCTCTTACACGTGTGTTATTTTATGTTGATATGATATTAGTTAAATTCCTAACACCAAATACTCTCAAATAGTTTTTTTTTGGTCTCTCTTATTCTTACTATTAGATTCAATAATCTCACAACATTAATAACATTTTTACTCTCAAATTTTATTTTAAAAAAATCTTGAACTTATTATTTTTATCTCTTTTTAATCCACACTTTTTTGTCAAATTAAATCAATTTTTTTAAAATAATATACTCATTAAATTGGCATCAACTATTTTATATTTTTATCAATTTTGACATCAACTATTTTTTTATATTGTGTAAAAAATAATAATATATAAATATATTTTAAAATCATAATAATTGAAAAGTATAAAATATAATATGTTAAATTATCAAAAGTTATGAAAGATATAAAAATATATAAAAATATGAAAAATTGTAAAAAAAATATTAAAAATGCCTTACTTTTTGTCAATTAATTCAATTTGAAAAACAATTAAAAATTTAAGCGGCAGAAGAGGAAAAAAATATTAAATATGAATTAAAACAGACTGAAATACATGCAACAATGAAAACACATTAGAAATTTAATGAAAACAAGACTTCAATTATTTGAAATCAATTAAAGATTGAAAGATGCGTACCCATTGATATCTATATGATGTTGATTACCACAATTATTTGACACTCACTCCTAACCATATTTCTGGATTCCCCGCTGCAAGCCACAACATTCGTGGTTTGAAAGCTTACCTCAAGTAATCAAACAAGACGTAATGATGTTCTTGAAATTTGTTTCGTACGTAGGTTTCAAAACAGTGGGTTTTTTTTTGGGGGTGGGGGTAGTCAATTTTCTTTTAACAATGAGATATCCTTTCATTGCATGCGTATTTAGATTTGACACTCTAACAAAATTAAAGAGATATAGGATTCTTGGCAGTGGTGGTAGTGGCCTGGTGGGGCAAGGTTTTGTATCATGGTGGACGTCTAAAAGAAAATGGTGTCCGTTTTCAGATACAGACACTGTAATCAAAGAGGTAGGAAGAAATAATAAGTTCATTTAGTGAGCCGAGATATTAAATTTTATAATTGAGGTCAGATGTTCGAATTTTAATAATTGTAAATAAAATAAATTGGATTTGAAGTGTTGCTCCCATAATAAATTTCTGTAAAAGTTAATTTGAATTAGACAATCAATAAATTAGATATCACTAATTAATTAATTAAGAATAGAAGAAGATAAGTTTTTGACCTTTCATGTATTTGTTTTGTGTTCGTTGTTAAATGTAACCTAATAATTGTGAAGTGTATTAAGTAAGTATCATTAAGATTTGAATTTTATATCATATACATTGGTTAATCATTGATATTCTTTCGGTTTAAGGATTTTAAATACTTTCTTCGTTCTAAGAAAATAGATTATGCCTTTATTTTATTTTTTAATTAGATATTTAAGTTTGTAAGATTTTTTATCAACTTTAATTATTATTGTATTTACGTGATAGTCAATTTTATTAACAAATTACATGAGCTTAATTTTGAATATTTATAGGTTTAAATCGATAATGTCTAAGTTACACAACTGATAGAAGATCCAAAAATCGGTAGTAGTTCTCTTTTTCTTATCCGGACAATACTTTGATTAAGATAAAGATATTGAATAACGAAAATACAATAAATTCGGCGTGAAAGTAATATGGTAGCTGATGAAATGAGCAAACCGACATACTCTCAACACTTTCATACAGCCATCTATAATGCTCCTTTATAAGAGATTTAGGACTTAGTTGTTAGAGATTTAAGACATAGATCTATGATTTCTTAATTCAATGGTTTAGACCTTCTTACAATTCAAAAAAAAAAAATTAATATTACTAAAATTAATCTTATTGTCCATTAAAATATATCTTTAATGCTAGAGTAAAACATGTGAATTATCTATTAGGGGTGTGTAAAATTATCCGACCCGTCGACCCATCGATCCGGATAAAAAACCCCCGAATAATTTTCTAAAAAAAAAATACCCGGTCGGCCCGACCCAACACTTTCTAGGTCCGGTCCGGGTCACAAAAACTGATTTTTCCGGATACCCGGTTACCCGAGTACTCGGTTAAGTTTTGCCACCCTTTGCAGATACACTCTGGTTTGGCCCTTTTCTACCTGCAACCATGCCTTCAGCCTTGCCTTTTCCATTGCATTTCTGGCTCAGATGAATTTCACCTGTGTTATTTTCTTTCCCAAAACTTATCACTTTGTTGCCAGCACCAACAAGCACACAAGTTTCTGAAGGTACCAAGTGCTTCATACCTTTGATTTTATGGCTGTTGTTGCTTGAAGATGACCAGCTCCCGAGACTAGTCAGAGTCGACCTTGGTGAACTCGCAAAAGCTCCATTTTTCTAAATTTAAAAAAGAACCCCATATTTAAAACTCGAACCATCACTAAAACTCATCTCAAGAAAACGAAGGAAACTATTATACCTCGTCTTTTCCCAGGGAGAGTGTGGGAACAGTGAGTTTCTGTTAAAACACTAATTCAAGGATACTGGAAAGTTCTCTTTTATTTCTGTGTAGTATAAAATAATATAGCGAGTGTATTTATACAATAACTAGGCATCTAACTAACTTGTAACTAACCAAAACAAATTAACTAATTTCTCTAACTGTACAAACAGAAATAATCAGCTACAACTGTATTCTACACTCCCCCTCAAGTTGAGGGATTAAAACATTTTTCATCCCCAACTTGCCCACCAAATAGTTGTGTTGTTGTATCCCAAGTGCTTTAGTTAAAATATCAGCAAGCTGTTCTGCAGATGATACGTACTCAGCTTTGATCAGACCTTCTTGTATCTTTTCTCTAACAAAATGGCAATCTATGTCAATGTGCTTAGTCCGTTCATGAAATACTGGATTTGCTGAAATTTGTAATGTTGCTTTGCTATCACTGTACAGCTTTGTTGGCCTCAAAATATCAGATTGCAGTTCCTTCAAAATGACGTTTAACCACACTATTTCAGCTGTAACCATTGCCATACTTCGATATTCAGCTTCTGCCGATGATCTTGCCACTGTATTTTGTTTCTTTGATTTCCAAGATATCAAAGAATCACCTAACTTTATGCAAAAACCAGTAACTGATTTTCGTGACATAGGGCATGAAGCCCAATCACAATCACAGTATGCTGACAGCTGATTATTGTTTGTTTTCTTCAACAATATCCCATGTCCTGGTTCCTTCTTCAAATACTTGACAATTCTCAATGCTGCCTCTAAATGTGTTTTCTTCGGTTGTTGCATAAACCGACTAAGATGATGAACAACAAATGTAATATCTAGCCGAGTATGTGTTAAGTATATTAGCCTTCCAATTAATCTTTGAAAAATTAACTTCTCTTCAATCAGTACTTCATCTTCCTTTTGCTGCAAATGTTCATCATATTCTGTGGAGGTAAGCTTTAAATTTTGCTCTAAAGGGGTCAAGGCTGGTTTGACTCCTTCAAGACCAGTCTCCTTTAGAAATTCTAAAGCATATTTCATCTGATTCAACACAATCCCTTCTTCTGACCTTAAGACCTCAAGTCCTAAGAAGTATTTCAATTCTCCCAAATCTTTCATCTTAAAACTGCAATTTAACATGTCTTTCAACTCATTGATTAAGACTAAATCATTACCAGTTAACAAAAGATCATCTATATAAATGAGTATTACCACCAATCTGTCACCCTTCTTTTTTGTGAACATCGAGTAATCAAACTTACTCTGCTGATATCCTGCCATTACCAATGCTTCAGTGAGCTTCAAATTCCACTGTCGTGAAGCTTGCTTCAAACCATAGAGAGATTTTTGCAGCCGACAGACCATATTCTCCCCTTGGCTGCTAAAACCCTCAGGCAACTTCATGTATATATCCTCAAAGAGATCACCTTGCAGAAAAGCGTTATGCACGTCCATTTGAAAAAGAGGCTAGTCATTCATGGCAGCAAGAGCAAGAATAGTCCTAACAGTGACTAATTTTGCTACAGGAGAAAACGTCTCAATAAAATCAACACCCTCCTTTTGATTGTAACCTTTAGCCACAAGACGTGCTTTGAAACGCTCAATTATGCCATCAACTTTATATTTGACACGGAAAACCCATTTACAACCAATGTGAGTCACTCCTTGAGGCAAAGGCACTATAGACCAAGTACCATTGAATTCTAATGCTTGAATTTCTTCTTGCATGGCTTTAATCCAAACCGGGTTAGAAATAGCTTCAGAATAGGATTGTGGTTCAATAATGGATGAAGTGGTAGCAAGAAAATGTTGTGTATGAACAGGTAAATGATCATAAGAAACATTATGAATAAGGGGGTACTTACAAGTGGAAGAAGAAGAGGAAGACTGGTTGGAACACACATAATCTTGTAGCCAAACTGAAAAGAAAAACAGACTCATAGAAAACAACATCACGATTGACAAAAAGAACCTTTTTTTCAAGATCAAATAAAAGGTATCCTTTTTGAGTAGAAGAATAACCAAGAAATACCGAAGGAATGGCTCGTGAAGCGAATTTATCAGTTAAATGTGTCTGAGTGGCATAGGCAAGACAACCAAACACACGAATGCGAGATAAGGAAGGGGTTTTTTTATACAATAATTCAAAAGGAGTTAGCCAAGATAGAACAGAAGAGGGTAATCTATTTATCAGATAACAAGCAGCAAGAACACATTCACCCCAAAACTTTAAAGGAACTTTAGAATGAAATCGTAAAGCACGAGCAACCTCAAGTAAATGCCTATACTTACGCTCAGCTACCCAATTTTGTTGAGGAGTACGGACACAACTCGACTGATGAATTATGCCAAGATAAGAAAACAAAGGGGAACAAACCGAATTGAAGAATTCGGATCCATTGTCACAATAAATTATTTTAACAGAAGTAGAGAATTGATTTTTAATCATCAGGAAGAAGGCTTTTAAATGAATAACAACATCACTTTTAAGTCGTAATAAAAACACCCAAGTCATACGACTAAAATCATCGACAACCGTAAGAAAATAGGGATGTCCACTATGAGTAGAAATTCCATAGGGACCCCAAAGATCTATGTGAAGTAATTGAAATAGGTGTTCGGTTCTAGAAGTACTTAAAGGAAATGGCAAACGTGTTTGTCTAGCCATAGGACATATAGAACAATGTTGTACATCATTAGGACTAAACTTAACAGACTGAAGAACAGACAACTTGTGAATTTTATTAATGGCAGCATGCCCAAGTCTAGCATGCCAAAGTTCAGTAACAGTAGGAGAATGACGACTTACAGACTTACAAACAAAAGAATTCAAAAATGAAGAAACATGAGTAGAAGATAAAGGCAAACCCGAGGATGCAAAAGAAGACTCGAGCAAGTAGAGACCTCCACGTTCCTTACCAATCCCCTTGATCTTTCCACTGAAGATGTCCTACAAAATACAAAGTGCAGGATAGAACTAAACAACACATTGAAGCTCATTGGTTAGTTTAGTGATAGATAAAAGGTTATTTCTAAAGTCAGGGACAAACAAAACATTGTGAATAATGTGGTCTTTACTAAGGATGTAAGAGCCAGTATGAGTAATGAGGGCTTTTTTACCATTAAGAAGATGAACAAATCTATTTTTAGAAGCACATGCAACAGGATTTGTCAAACAAGAGAATTCAAACGTAATATGATCAGTAACACCAGTGTCCAAGATCCACTGTATAGAGGAAAGAGTACCTGAAGCTTGTCCCACAAGATTAACCGAGGACTCGGAAGCTGGAGCTGGATGCAACAAACTCAATATCTGGTTGTACTGTTCTTGAGTAAATACGGGAGCAGTGGACACATGAGGAACAGGAGAAGGAACGTGATCTTCAAGTTTACCAGTAAGAGAAGCTGAAGCATCTTTCTTCCGATCAAACTTGAAATTAGCAGGAAACCCTATCAATCTGTAACACTGGTCTTTTTTGTGACCTTTAATTTTACAATGGTCACAAGTTCCATTGAATCGGCGTCGACCCGTACTGCCAGAAGATGCAGAAGAATTAGAATAAAAAACAGTTGAATCATGGGTCAAAGGTATACCAGTAGAATGCGATCGCTGCGACTCTTCTTGAACCAACATCGAATAAGCTTGATTGACATTTGGTAACGGCTGCATTAGGAGGATCTGGCTACGCACAGCAGAATACAATTCATTCAATCCCATTAGGAATTGAAATAAACATTGTTGAAGAGCATTAGCAGTATTCTGCTGTGCATTGTCGCAATCGCAGGAATGGAGGGGTACCAAAGCACCATACTCGTCCCAGAGGAGCTTCAATTTTGTGAAATACGACAAAATCGAAGAATCTCCTTGAACCAGAGTTGTAATTTCTCGGTGTAGAAAATAAACCCGAGAACCATCCACCTTGTCAAACCGCTCTTTCAAATCGGACCATACAAGGGCAGCACTCGAGGAAAAAACAATACCTGCTGAGAGATCCTTGCTGACCGAATTAATTAGCCAGGAGAGGACAATCGCGTTGCAACAATCCCACTACGATTGAAGCTGTTCCACGAAATCAGACCGACGACAAACCCCATCAATGAGCCCTAACTTATTTTTTGCGAGGAGGGAGATGCGCATTGACCGACTCCAAACGCTGTAATCATGAACTCCAGTGAGTTGGTGAGAAACAAGAACAACTCCTGGCGTATCGGATGGGTGCAAATACAGGGGGTGCGTGAAATCAATCTCCAAGGCGTCCTGTGGAGGCATCGCGAAGAGAAACAAAGAAAGAGAAGAAACGCAGAGAGCAATACAGGAATTGGGAAACTTGCGCAGAAACAAGAGACAAAAATGGACTTAGCGTGAAGGAAGCCCAATAACCCAAGAGCCCAGAAATGAACCGAATGATACCATGTTAAAACACTAATTCAAGGATACTGGAAAGTTCTCTTTTATTTATGTGTAGTATAAAATAATACAGCCAATGTATTTATACAATAACTAGGCATCTAACTAACTTGTAACTAACCAAAACAAATTAACTAATTCTCTAACTGTACAAACAGAAATAATCAGCTACAACTATTTTCTACAGTTTCTGACTCGTGGAGTAAGCCAGACGGCGAGTCAATCCAGCGAGAAACTCATCCTCGTCACTACTCTCAGTCTTCGTGGACTCAACAACGGATTCAACAGGGGAGCTCAGAGCTGAAAAGGAGTCGAACGAGAGAAACTCGTAAGGGAACACAGTGGGGAACCATGACTACGGGTACCCGCAAATGGCATTGTGTGTGTGTTTTTTTCTATTTAATAATTAAAAAAAATCCGGATATTCGGGTACCTGACATACGGGTACCGCAAAATCCGGTACCCAAAAATCGGATACCCGAAACATCTGGGTCGGGACACGGGCCGAGAAATCATTGACTCGGATGTTCCGGGTACCCAAAAATCCTGTACCCGAATTTGCACACCCCTACTGTCTATAACTTCAAAAAAAAAATGCAAATGTTTTTCGGGGGGAAAAAGAATGCACGTGTTTCATTTATATTGTTTATTATGAAAATCAAGACCGTAGGCTAATCTTGGATGTAGCATGTTGTTTTTATATTGGCCGTGTATTTTGTATTTGTTTTGTTTTACAACTTGTCATCTGTTGGTACGCAGATTCATGCTTCCAAAATTTATTGGACTACTTGTTCTCCTGAATCAATATTGGCTTTTTTCTGGTACCGCTGGTCTTTCATATTTTTGGCTTTACTAACTCTTTGCAAAAATCACATGAAAAAAATAAAGGTTAAAATATGCAAATGATCATTGATTATAGGATTTTACTTTGTTGAGTCTCTCGACTATAGGACATTGCTTTGTTGAGTCCCTCGACTATAGGACATTGCTTTGTTAAGACTCTCCACTGTTAAAGGTTATAAAATAGTCACTTGACTATTCATATGTTCCAAACTCTTCCTTTTTTGTTAAAAAATTGATGAAAATCATAGTTAGACGTTAATATGTTGACTGAGATATGATAGTCGTTTGAGATTTTGAGATTAGATTTTATCATATCATAGTCAGCATGTTAACGTCCAGCTTAGACTGTCTTCAATTTTGTAACAGAAAATGACGAGTTTGGAATATATAAATAGTCATGTAGCCATTTGTAACTTTTTAATAGTCGGGGACTCAACAAAGCAATGTCTCATAATCAGGGGATTGTTTCGTAACTTTTATTAGTCGAGAGACTCAATAAAACAACGCCCCATAATAGGGGATAATTTGTTTACTTTATCCAAAAATAAAAATATTCTAAAAAATATATCTAAAACGTTAAATATACTAATACAAAATTTCAAATCTTAATATCATAAAATGTGATACAACATAAGTAGGGATATATGCATAATTTTATCCTAGGCGAGATAAACTTATAAAATTTTTATTCTAGACGATATGAACTTATAAAATTTTAAGAAGATAAATTTATAAAATTTTAGAGATTGAAATCATGTTATCAAATAAAATATAAAGTCTAACAAAATTATATTAAAATTATGAAATTCTGAGAGGCGATTGTTTCGCCGTCCCGTCGATCCATCCATGCAGCCATGGATTCAACAATGATACAAGGTGAGATAACTTTTAATTAGTTTGCTGCGGTACTTGTCGCAGCAACTGTAGTAGCAGCCATGGATTGAACTTGATTTGAAGAAGAACCTGAAGCCATCTCTGTTTCAGCAACCTGAGTTTCTTCCCTGAATTTCTTGTAAATATCACTTCTGTAAAACTTTCTGGTCCTGAAAACCAAAATACAAGAAACAAGGAATCCAAACAATGTGGTGGCTATGATTATAATGAAAGCCTTTCTATAACAATGGCCTCCACTGCAACTCAAGTCCTCCCCTGGTTGCCTGCTACGACCCAAAGCTTCCATTTGTTTCAAAGCTTCTACATCGTATAAATGTCCAGCCACTTTCACGTTTAGAATGTATGAACCCACGGGACTCGCCACCGACCCGAAGTTGTACAATGTGGAGTAGTATTTAAGGCCGAAGATTTCAGAGATTATGGCGTATATTAATGGCCATTGTGCTCCGAAACAGAATCCGATAATGACCGATGCCAAGTAAAGGGAGTTGGGGACTGCAAAGGCGATTAAAACATGTCCGACGCATGAGAAGAGAATCACGATGCTGAACAACAATGGCCTCGGCATCTTGTATTTCGTCAACAAGTATTCGGAAGCGAAACCCGCGACTGCTCGCCCGAGGTAATTCCATATGCTCACCAGTGAAACGAAAGTGGTTATACTACGCCTTGGGTAGCCTAACGAGTTGCCGATCTGTCCCAAGTTGTCGATCGCCGTCAATGTTCCTCCGACACCACATGTGGTGGCGGTGAAGATGATCAACATGTCGATGCTGAAAAGTGCTTGCAAGATCGTGTAGTCTTCACCCCTGTCTGGTGGCTTGAAAACGTTTTCGAAACAACCGACGTGTTTCTCCGTCACCATTTGCGGTGGTGCCGGTGGATTTTCCGTCACTACTACTTTCACCTGAGAAGCATCGCTGAAAGCTTGTTCATTTGTTTTCCAAATCTTGAAGTCCTCTCTGATAACGACGGCAAGTGGGAAGAACAGCAGTACAGTAACAATCGAAGCACTTCCGACATACTCAATCCTATGGAAACTTAAACTGTTTTGAATGATAATTAAAACCATAAGGAAACCAGCAAGGCCAAGAGAAATGAAGAAGATGTTATAAAAAACCCTTAGCTCATTCGTTTGCCGCCGAAGAATCTTTATGATTCGAATCGTCCGAAGAAACACAAAGGAAACAGCAGCGGGGAGCCAAGCAATTAACAAGATAAGAGCCGACGAGTCGTCGACGTAGAAAGCATGGTACAATTGAGTCAATATTGCACCACTTAAGCCGACATAAGATTTCAGAAGGCCTAAAACACTGCCCCTGCTCTCCGGAAAGTTCTTGACACAAGTGACGAGAGCTCCGGTATTGGCAAAAGCCTGGGAATTAGCACCCAAGCAAATGTAAACGCACATTTTCCACACTTGGGGCTTGGCAGTGCGGCCGGTGACGGCGAGCCATATCATGAAATAGCCGAAGAAATTCATGATAGATCCAATCAAGAGAATCACCCACGGCGGCATTACCTCATTGATGAGCCCTGATATGATCCCAACGTTGCCACCCAAATCCTTGGAAAAGCTTAAAAGATTGAGAGTTGTTTGGTCATATCCCAAAGATGTTTTGACAACATTGGAATATAGACCGAAAATATATGTTGCACCAGATACGGACATGATAAGCAGTGAAGCAAACACCATGAACCACCGTCCCAGAATCAGTTTGAGCCCGAAGTTCTTCATGTCTCGCCACCCACAGCCACCTCCACTGATTTGCTCCGCCACCATCTTTTCCCCTAGTCTTTACTAGCAAAGCAGTCGAAGTTATAACAGAAAGTTCGGCAGGGTAGGTGTTGGTAAAACAAGATTAGAAAAAGTACGTATTTATAGATTATTTTATGTGTTGAAAATTTTAAATTGAGATTAATATTGATATATTAACATTGTATTTGTTTTATAAATAATATATAAAATAATATATTTAAATATTTATTAAAAAGTTTTAGAATTCTGTCCATATAAAAATATGGGGAAAAAATATGGTGGGCTGCAATTATTTGAATCGGGAAAACGACGGATTACTATCTTTATGCATTTCCAAGGACTTTTAAATCCTCATCTCTTTGTTCGCTTCCGCATGGCTGAGATTGATAGCGATACAATTACACCATGAGTTATTAATAAGGTTGGATTATCGTATTTTAAGGAATCTTAAATTAATTAATTGATTTTAATGTTGTTTTTTTAAGGTTTCGAGTAGTTTTTCTATAAGGTGTATATATATTATCAAAGAATAAGAAATATTACAAACAACTAGTTGATCTAGTGGGATGAGACATTAGATCCCTTAAACAATATCAGATGTTAGAATTTAACATTTGTGAATAGAGCAAACTAAGTTGGGATGGGCATCCTCGCGTCTGCAGTATCCGATTCCAATTAGTCAATTAATAAATCGAATATAGGTAGTTATACTAAAAAATATATAAAAAAAATTATGAACATATATTATTTTATAATGATTTCAAATTATTAAAAAATATTTATATGCATAACTTTTCAACCAATAGTTGGGGCAATGCTGATTGAGTTTAAGCTTTGATCTAGGTAGTGTGACTTTAATCCTTTTTAAATAATTGAGTTATAATGATATATTTTAAATACAATGATAAAAAGTTTAAACAAATCAAGATATATAAAAATTTATTGAAATCATGATAACTGAAAATTATATATTTAAAAAATATATGTTTAATATATATATATATATATATTAAAATCGTAAAAACTTTATAATTTGTTGTATATATTATATTTTGAATTTGGATTGATTCCCTCGAAATAAGGGTAAAATATTGGAATAATGATATGAGAAAAAATAATTATTTATTTGATTTTTTAGATTATTTTCTTAATTAACTTGAAATAAATAATATAAGGGGAAGTCGATCTGATTACTTGACGATTTCATGAAGTTGATCGGATTACAAGGCGTCTCTTGCATGACGCCTGGATGTGCATGTATCTCGATGCTCTGCATAGTTCGAACGTCCAAGCGTTATGCAAAAGACACCCTACAGTCCGACTAATTTCATAAAGTCGTTGGGTAATTCAACTGACTTTTCCTGCACAGTTTATTCCACTAATTAAAATAATAATATTTTAAAAACATTAAATGGAGAATTATTCTTCTTCTTATATCATTATCCTAGCACTTTTGCCTTGTTAAAAGTGAAACTTTTATTTTTTTAATAATTTGAATTAAATAGAAAAGAGTATAAATAAGCTTAAAGGCCACAATATCAAATTGTAAGTGTATATTGTTATGAGATTATAGGTTTTTCCAGCGGTTCGTACAAATTTTAGACGTTGGTTGTTCAATGTGTACGTCTAAGTCGGCCAAAAAATCCAAATATAAAGGCTTAGATAAATGTGGAAGAAACACAAAATAAAAAGGCACGAACGCAAGAAAGTGAGAGATTCTCATTTTACGAGCATGCTTTGGATTGAGTTGTTCAAGTTAATAGGATTAAACTTGAACTTCTAAATTGTGTTTATCCACAAACGGGATGAACAAGCAGAAAAGGTAAATATACTTGTATAGATCTACCTCAGGCACTATGTGAGTTTCACTTAGTGTGAGTAGTCAAAATTGTTGAATGTGACTCAATTTTTTTACAATTTACAATAAAATGAAACCACGCACCAAAGTCTATTTGAGGTAATGATCGGGTAACATCCATTCACACCTAATGTTGTTGTGACTAATCGTGAAAGGCCAAATCCAGTAACTTGTAAGTTTTCCAACGCTTGACAAGAGCATCATGACTTAACGTGAACTTATTTCAACAAGGCAAGACAAGGAAGTGGACCAAAAAGTGGGCAAATAAAAAGCATATGGACGTGGAATTTCATGTTGATGATCAAGTCCTTGTCAAATTAAACTTGATCTTGTGCAAATCAAACGTGGACAAAAGGCTCGTGATATAAGGGATTATTCCCAGTTGTGAAGCGAGTAGAGATCATGGCCTACAAACTGGAGCAATTGTTGACCATCAAGGATCATCTAGTGTTCCATGCAAGTTTGCTCAAGCTTTTCCATAAGGTTGAAGAGGATCTGTATCGAGACGTCACATCGAGAGCCAATACGAGTAAAGGTCTCCGATGAGAAAGAGGCTTAAGAAAATAAAGGAGGCCAAGTTGTTCGACTATCAAGTTATTGGCCGAGACAAGAGTACTTTATTCAATAGAAGGGATTTTTATCAAGGCATTGTGGCAATTCATAAACATGATAAACCAGTTCTATTCTAAGGACGTGATGAGGGTGTCGCTAGATTCGAATGAGAGAATTTCACAGATCGTGAGTTCGGGACCTAGTTCAGTACGCACCAAGTTGCCCAAAATACCATTTGTAGGATCTCGGTCTAATCCAACCCATCTGAACTGATCTTTCCCTCAAAGATTATTCAAGAGTCAATTCATGTTGGTTATGGTAAGAAATTTGATGACTAGATTCTCAAGATTCTTTTCAAAACTAATGTAATCTCTCATATGTGAAATGTATTAATAGATGTGGTTTAGTTTCTTTAGATAGGAGGATTGTGTAAAATACGTTTTTTTTCTTTAGATGATAGTACCATATCTAGAAAAGTCGGTCGATAGATCGGATACCAGTGATTAATTCAAAAAAAATGTAATTAAATAAGATCATCAGATATAAGAAGTGTTCAATTATAAATAGAGATTTTCCTACCTCATTCATTTAGTCTTGAGAGATATAATCAAACATTCAATCAAATTTTCTCATACTTTCATTTGTTCCCTTTCTTTTGCGTTGTTACCGCATTCATCTAATATTTTGTGCTGTTACCGCATTCATCTAATATTTTGTGCTAAGATTTTAGGCTGACTCCTGCATTCACACCGAACAAGCAACATCTAAGACCTCACGGATTGATAGGAAAATTTAGCCCTTTGATAATATATTGTTAATAAAATTTCATGAAATATACACATTGAAGAGAAATCAAAATAAGTTTTAAATATCAATTCAAAAAAAAGTTTTAAATATAATTTTTTTTGAAAAGAAGTCAATATAATATATATTCGTATCTAAGTTAAAAATAATAAATATATAAATAAAGGTTTCATTTATTAAAAAAAGATTTTAAAGATAACAGAGTTTTGAGTAGGAAAATTTCTGGTGTAAGTTATACATCAGGATTAGGAAAATGGGTGGTATTCATCACAGCTTCCTCTGGACCAGGGTTCTACTTTTTTCCACCCTAGCTTTTATGAAGGAAAGTAACCTCAACCCTGTCCTGCAGGGATGGAGGGGCATTTAATCCACAACACTTGTCGAGTTCGTGTGATCATTGGCTGCGTCATAACCCAAACATTGAAGTGGTCCGTCTTTGCTCATACACCATTTCTTTTTTAATGGAAAACGACACCTCGATTTGTCCATGATGCTCTGTTTTCTCTCTTTGCAACTATTACATATGGTGTACATCATTTCTTTTAGGCTTAAGATAAAAAAAATTAAATTATAAATTTCTTTTAGGTGTTTAAACATTTTTTTTTTCAATTAAAGTAGATATTTAATGTTACTAATATTAATATTTTAAGTAATTCGATGATGATAAATCTGTTAAAAATCAGCCAACTACTCGATGTTTGAAATATGACTTAATTCTTTATTTCCTTTAATTTTTAAAAAATAAAATTCATAAATTTTTCGGAAAAAATATTTTTTCTATTTTTCAGAAAATATCTTAAATTTGTAAAACTTTAAAATATCCTTTTATTTCCGTTGTCAACCACTATCATCACTACCAATCACCCACTCACTCGTCGGTCACCCGTCGATTGTGAAGAATTTGTGATTTGAGTTTAGGATTTGGATTTAGGGATTTTAGTAAAAGGACTGATGATTAAGGCTATAGGTAACGGGTGACGACTGGTGACAGATAAGTAGGCGACCGATAGAGACGACAATGGTGGGAGATCACTGACAAATAGGGTTGATGCTTTTGAATTAAGGATTTTGAGATTTTTTTAAATATTAGAGAAATTTTGGGTTTTTTATCATAATTGTTTTAAGTTTTTTAAATAAAATTTCTAAAAATTAAAATGTGTCACGTGTCACATTTTGAGTGGTTGACCAATTTTTAACGAATTTTTTAATGTCTATTATGATCAAGACACTTAAAATGATAACGTTAATAATTTTTTTATTAAACGATGATAAAGTTCAACACCTACATTTTGAAAAAAAAAAAACTTAAACACCTAAATGGATACGAATGCATTAGTTTGAGTACTATTTTTTATATCAAACCTCCCTTTTATCATGATACATTAAATTTAATTTGTTTATTTCAATTTATTTATCATAATAATTGTTATTATTTCTTGAAGGCTCTGGTTTAACCACCATAAATATTAGAGGTATGAGCATTAAATGTTAAATGGTTGAAAATTATCTTTGAACAATAATACTTTATACTTATCACATATTAATAAAAAAGATTGTTAATATTAATATTATATGTTAATAAAATTTAAAAAGCAAAGACATGAAATCTTATATTAGAAAGAGAATTACTTGTTGATGTGTTTATAAGAAGTTATTTCTTACATTCTTTATTTTTTATTTTTTGTTGAAAATACTTGCATTCTTTGTTAAATGTCGAGTACAAGGTCCTCGCATGTTGTTGTTACTGTCGGTAAGCTTATGTTTGTGTAAATATATTTCGCGCGCACACGTATTATCTCGTTATAAAAAAATTGTAAGAATTTTTCTTTTAGAATTCTATTTTTGGCTTAAATAATTCAAGTATATGCTTATATAGAATTCGTTTCTCTTAATGGAACATCACCATTTCCTGTTGAAACAATGCCCTCTTTGAATTTCTTGTAGATATCACCCTTGTAAAATGTTCTTGTCCGAAAAACCAGAATCAATGAAACAATGCTCCCGAACAAGGTAGCTGCACCGATGATTATGAAAGCCGATCTATAACACGTCGCACCGTTGTAGGTCAGGTCCAGCCCCGGTTGCCTTTCAAGTCCCAAAGCTTTCATTTGCTTCAGAGCTTCCTTGTCATATAAACGGCCTGCAACTCTCACATTGAAAATGTAGGATCCAACAGGGCTTGAAATTGAACCCACATTGTACATTGTGGAGTAGTGTTTAAGACCAAACAGTTCTGATATAATTGCACACAGTAATGGCAATTGTGCTCCAAGGCAAAACCCTGTCATCACTGAAGCAAAATAAAGAGAATTGGGGACTGCAAAGGCAATCAAAAGATGGCCTACACAAGACAAAAGGATCACTAGAGTGAGCATTAAGGGACGAGGGAAGTTGTATTTCGTCAACACGAATTCGGATAAATAGCCGGCCGACACCCGTCCGAGGAAATTCCATATGCTCACTAGGGATACAAAGGTGGATATGCTATGAGTTGGATAACCCAATGATTTACCAAGTTGTCCCAGATTGTCAATAACTGTTAATGCCCCTCCGGTGCCACAAGATGTTGCAATGAAGAGAATTAGCATATCGATGCTAAAAATTGCTTGGAGAATGCCGTAATCTTCGCCTCTCTCCGGTGGACTGAAGATCTTTTTAATACAAGAAAAAGGATTGATTCTCAGTTCCACTGGCCTTGATGGAACCGCAGGAGGATTTTCAGTCACAACATTCAGTTGTGAATGATGATTTGAAGCTTGGTCTTTGTTGGACCAAACGCTAAATTCTTCTTTTATTACAATAACAAGTGGGAGAAACAATAAAAGAAGAACAAGAACGGCACTTCCTATATACTCAATCCTGGTAAACCTGACCTTGTTTTGCAGAAGAATCACCACCATGATGAATCCAGCAAGCTCAAGAGCTATGTACAGGAGTCTGTAGAAGATGTCGAGCTCTTTCACCGTCCGAACAACTTTCATAATACGAATAGTCCGAAGAAAAAATCAAGGGAACAATGGATGGAAGCCTAACAAGCATCAAGATTAGAGCCTTCGTACCATCCTTGTAGAATGCATGATAGTACTGAGTCATAATTGCACCACTTAAACCGATGAACCCTTCAAAAGGCCTAATACACTGCCTCTGTTTTCAGGGAAGTTCTTAACACGTGACTAATGCACCGGTGTTCGGAAATGACTGCAAATTTGAAGCTATCCACATATACAAACACATCTTCCATACTCGGGGCTTGGCTAAGCGGCCGGTGATCGATAACCATATCATGAAATAGCCAAAGAAGCTCATTGCTGAACCCATGGCAAGAACCACCCACGGTGGCACCACTTCGTAGACGAGACCCGGCAAGATTCCTAGATTACCACACAAGTCCTTGAAGAAACTGAGCAAATTCAGAGTTGTATGATCATACCCCAATGTTGATTTAATGTCATTAGAATATAGACCAAACATGTAACCTGAACCATTGACAGACATTATAATGAGTGTCGCGAAAACCATGAACAATCGACTGGAAAGTACATGAAACACAAAGCCTTTCATCCCCTTCGAACTGCCGCCATTGGTTTTCGCACGTTAAGACCATTTTCTTGCTTCAGTTTCAAGCGGTCTCCACCAAAGCATTGGCAGCTTGAAATCACAGTCCACATTTAAAGACATGAATGAAACAGCTTTGCTGTAATTTGGAGACAAAAAATCAAATGGAACTAAATTTGTCCTGGATTGTTTGTTTCATACTGATTGGCGGAACATGGTTGAACTGTTGAAATTATTAAAATGGTTTTCAAGTTTGGTAACCAACTTTGAAAAAATGGTTTTCAAAGTTTGGTAAATGTTTCTTTGAAAATGGTTTTCAAAGTTTGGTAAATGTTTTTTTGAAAAATAGTTTTTCAAAGTTTGGTAGATGTTTGTTGAAAAATGATAATGGGATAATCACAATTAATCCCTAGGCTTTAGGGTATTTACAAGATTAAGTCCTTAAGTTTCAACTATAAATACCCTAGCTCATTTAGCTTCAAAACCATTCCAAAAATCATTTCTTTCTCACAATACTAGAAAGCTTTCTTGTGAGTAGTGAGTGTTTTGTAAACACCTGTAAATTTTCTCTCTTAGTAAAAGATCTGCAGCAGTCCGGAGACGTAAGCACAATTGGCTGTACTCCGTTATCAATTTCGGGTATTATTTTTCCGCTTTTATTTCGTATTCTCACTAATCTGGTAATAGGAAAATTACTTGTACTTGGTTTATTTCCTAATAACTGGTATCAGAGCTTTTGGTTGTGAATTCTGTCAATTTTTTGCGAGGTTACTATTCACGTGAATAGTGAATTTCGTGAATAGTGAAATTCGGTCGGCGATACGCGTTTGTCGACGGAGGTGTTCTAATACACGGCGGTTCGCAGAAATTGTCAGAAACGATCCAAACGAAGTCAGATTCGAGTGGGAGCGATGGCTGCAGACGAAGGGAATGTGAAAATTGAAAAGTTCGATGGTGCGGACTTTGGATTTTGGAAGATGCAAATTGAAGATTTTCTGTACCAGAAAAATCTATATCAACCCTCTCAGGAAAACAACCAGAGGGCATGAAGAATGAAGACTGGGCTCTTCTCGACAGACAAGCCCTCGGAGTTATCCGACTGACGTTATCCCGCAATGTTGCTTTCAACATAGCAAAGGAAAAGACCACGACGGGTCTTATGGCTGCTCTCTCCAGTATGTATGAGAAGCCATCGGCCTCAAACAAAGTTCATTTGATGAGGCGATTATTCAATTTGCGGATGGCGGAAGGGGCATCGATGACACAACACCTAAATGAACTCAACACAATCACAACCCAGTTGAGTTCAGTGGAAATTGAGTTCGATGATGAAGTTCGAGCTTTAATTCTCTTATCATCTCTACCAGACAGTTGGAATGCTACTGTTACAGCAGTCAGCAGTTCGTCGGGAAACAGCAAATTAAAATTCGACGATGTTCGAGATCTGGTACTGAGCGAAGAAATTCGACGGAGAGAATCGGGTGAAGCATCAACCTCCTCAGCCTTGCACACGGAGTCCAGAGGGAGAACTTCAGAAAGAAATTCAAATCGTGGCAGATCTAAATCCAGAATGGGCAAATCAAGAACATGAAATAAAAACTTTACCTGTTATAATTGCGGCAAGAAGGGTCACTTCAAAAGAGATTGTCGAGCACCGAAGAAAAATACTGGCGCACAGGAATCTGCCAACGTGACACAGGAGACAGGTGATGCCATGATTCTAAGCGTCAACAGTCCGATTGAATCATGGATCTTGGATTCAGGGGCATCTTTCCACTCCACCCCATGCCGAGAAATCATGGAGAACTATGTCAGTTGTGATTTTGGGAAGGTTCATCTAGCTGATGATGAAACCTTGAAGATCATTGGAAAAGGAGACATCCGACTAAAGCTGCCAAATCAGACCACCTGGAAGCTGACAGGAGTGAGACATATTCCTGGCCTCAAAAGAAATCTGATTTCTGTTGGACAGCTTGATGGAGAAGGATATAGTACAACCTTTTCAGGCTGTGAATGGAAGATTACCAAATGAGTACTCGTCATTGCTCGTGGAAAGAAGACTGGTACTCTCTATGTAACCTCAAACTTAGAGAATATCATTGCTGCAGCAGATGATGATGGAAAATCAAACCTGTGATACCAAAGGCTTGGCCATATGAGCGAGAAAGGGATGAAGATACTTTTGTCAAAAGGGAAGCTGCCGGATCTAAAGAATGTAGATGTCGGACTATGCGAGGATTGCATCTTTGGTAAACAAAAGAAAGTCAGCTTTACAAAGATTGGCAAGACTACCAAGGCAGAAAGGTTAGAATTGGTTCATACTGATGTATGGGGACCATCACCAGTTCCATCTCTTGCAGGCTCACTATATTATGTCAGCTTCATCAATGATTCAACAAGGAAGGTGTGGTTTTATTTTCTGAAGAAGAAATCAGAAGTCTTTGATACCTTCAGAAAATAGAAGGCCATGGTGGAAAATGAGATTGGTTTGAAAGTCAAGCGGTTGAGGTCTGACAATGGAGGAGAGTACAGAGATAGTAGATTCAGAGATTTCTGCGCAAACAATAGGATCAAGATGGAGACAACAATTCCCATAACACCGCAGTAGAATGGCGTAGCAGAGCGCATGAACAGAACTCTGAATGAACGTGCCAGAAGCATGAGGATACATGCCGGATTACCCAAATCTCTATGGGCTGAAGCTATCAACACTGCAGCTTACCTGATCAACCATGGGCCCTCAGTTCCTTTGGATGGCGGAATACCAGAGGAAGCTTGGAGCAAAAAAGAAATAAACCTTTCACACTTAAGAGTGTTTGGTTGTATTTCTTATGTACACATAAACTCTGCTGAAAGAAGTAAACTTGATGCTAAGTCCAACAAATGCGTCTTTGTTGGTTACGGTGGTGATGAGTTCGGTTACCGGTTTTGGGACTACGAAAATCGAAAGATCATCAGAAGCAGAGACATCATTTTCAATGAAAATGTGATGTACAAAGACAGGTCAACCGCAGAATCAAGTAATACCGAAGTTGAAACAAAGGAATTTGCTGAGTTCGAGGAGATTTCTGGAAATGATGTTCAGATCAGTCCTGAAGCAGTTCAAGAGGAAGAACCAGGCACACCAGAACTGAGACGCTCCTCCAGAATTCCTAAACCAACCCAACGGTATTCGCCTTCTTTGCACTACTTGTTGTTGACTGACAATGGTGAACCAGAGTGCTATGATGAAGCGATGCAGGTGGATGATTCAGTCAAGTGGGAGTCTTCCATGAAAGATGAGATGGACTCGCTTATGTCAAATCAGACGTAGGAATTAGCTGAATTACCACCAGGCAAGAAAGCGCTCCATAACAAGTGGATTTACAGGATCAAAGAAGAGCACGATGGGAGAAAACGCTACAAAGCAAGATTGGTTGTCAAAGGATTTCAGCAAAAAGAAGGTATTGACTACAATGAAATTTTCTCTCCAGTCGTAAAACTGTCTACAATCAGACTGGTGTTGAAAATTGTAGCTGCAGAGAATTTACATCTTGAGCAGTTAGATGTAAAGACAGCTTTCCTTCATGGTGATTTGGAGGAAGAAATCTATATGAGGCAGCCAGAAGGCTTCATAGAGGTAGGCAAGAAAAACCTGGTATGCAGGTTGAAGAAGAGCTTGTATGGTTTAAAACAAGCTCCTAGACAGTGGTACAAGAAGTTCGATAGTTTCATGAGTAGCAGTGGTTTTACCAGATGCCAAGCAGATCATTGTTGCTACATCAAGAGGTTCGACAATAGCTTCATTATTTTATTGTTGTACGTTGATGACATGCTCGTTGCAGGCTCAGACATGCAAGAGATTATAAACTTGAAGCAAAAATTGTCAAAGCAGTTTGCTATGAAGGATCTGGGCGCTGCAAAGCAGATTCTTGGGATGAGGATCAAGAAAGACACAAAGTCGGGGACTTTGATATTATCACAGGCTGAGTATATCAACAAAGTACTCTCCATGTTCAACATGCAAGATGCTAAACCAGTAAGTACACCTTTAGGTGTTCATTTCAGACTCTCCAAAGAACAGTCACCAAAGACGGAGGAAGAACGTGCACACATGGTGAAGGTGCCGTATGCCTCAGCAATTGGAAGTCTGATGTATGCCATGGTTTGTACCAGACCAGATATTGCTCAAGTAGTGGGAGCTGTTAGCAGGCACATGAATAATCCGGGCAAGGTACACTGGGAAGGAGTCAAATGGATCCTCAGATATCTGCGGGGTACCACAAACAAAACACTTTGTTTCAAAGGTGGAGATACGATACTGACAGGCTATGTAGATGCTGACTTAGCCGGAAATGTTGACATCAGAAGGAGCACTACAGGGTATGTCTATACTCTAGGAAGAACCGCAGTGAGTTGGGTTTCTCAACTACAAAAGATAGTTGCTCTCTCCACAACTGAAGCAGAATATGTCGCTGTTACGGAAGCCAGCAAGGAGATGGTTTGGCTCCAAAGTTTCTTGGAAGAGTTAGGCAAGAAACAAGAAAACAATGTCTTGTATTGCGACAGTCAAAGTGCTATACATCTAGCAAAGAATCCGTCTTTTCATTCCAGGACAAAGCACATACAATTGTGATATCATTTTATCCGGTCTCTTCTGGAAGATGGGATTTTGAAACTTGAAAAGATCAGTGGAGCTTAAAATCCGGCAGACATGTTGACAAAGACGGTGACTACAGACAAACTGAAGTTGTGTTCAACTTCAGTTGGCATGCTAGAGTAATAAGACTAGAAAAGCTGTTGCATTGATCGAGGTGTGAAGACAGATTAAAATCAGTCTTCAAGTGGGAGATTGTTGAAATTATTAAAATGGTTTTCAAGTTTGGTAACCAACTTTGAAAAAATGGTTTTCAAAGTTTGGTAAATGTTTCTTTGAAAATGGATTTCAAAGTTTGGTAAATATTTCTTTGAAAAATAGTTTTTCAAAGTTTGGTAGATGTTTGTTGAAAAATGATAATGGGATAATCACAATTAATCCCTAGGCTTTAGGGTATTTACAAGATTAAGTCCTTAAGTTTCAACTATAAATACCCTAGCTCATTTGGCTTCAAAACCATTCCAAAAATCATTTCTTTCTCCCAATACTAGAGAGCTTTCTTGTGAGTAGTGAGTGTTTTGTAAACACCTGTAAATTTTCTCTCTTAGTAAAAGATCTGCAGCAGTCCGGAGACGTAAACACAATTGGCTGTACTCCGTTATCAATTTCGGGTATTATTTTTCCGCTTTTATTTCGTATTCTCACTAATCTGGTAATAGGGAAATTACTTGTACTTGGTTTATTTCCTAATATGAACTTCTATGTTTCAAGAGAATCAAATTGTTGTTTCATCTTGAGGTCAACGCTATTGAAAACTATGTATCCAATGGAAGCTATCAAGACAAAGATTGTTGTTGTTTCATTGGAACTTCTCCAAGACTAATAATACATATTTTGCTGATGTGGGAACAGAATAGTCACTTTTGGGGTTTTCAAGTTGTTAATTTTAAAATGAAATTAAACAAACTTAATTATAGATCGAATTCAATAAGCAGGCCATTACGTACATAATTCACGAAGTCAGCCCTGATCTCTATCAAATCGAATCTTAGGCACAAAGAGAAAAAGAATGAGAAGCTGATGTTTTAATTCCATCAGCGTTTGCTTTTCGAATACCGGCTTTCATTATGTTTTTTTAATAATCTGGAGCGATTGCATAAATCTAACCGTAAATTAATTAATAAATCACTCTATTATTAGTGATCTAAAATATAAAAAAGTCACAAATAAGTCACTCAATATATCATAAAAGAAAATGTTATTTTAGGTAATTTCTTAAAAAATTAAGGATCTATTTAACGATCCAAACGATGGAGATATTTTCGTGGACAGGAGGAAGAATATATCTTGAGAGCGAGATGATCTAAACATGGACACATAGTTTGTGATTCAAGAAATTTGAAAGTTTTAGGATGAAATTTAAGATTAATCGTGATAGAATTTTATATTATTAAAGTAATAATTTTGGATAACTATTATAATTCATTTGATCATATTCGTTTAAATAAAATTCACATGTATTATTTATCTATATGTTGGGAACATTATGTACTAAAACTTGAAATTGCAATTAAAGTAATAAAAGTATCATTAATCACATAATAACTAATTACTAAACATTATGTATCATAGATGATGGTGGTACATAGTATCATTAAGTATAAAGTATTACATTTCATATAACGTATATATTTAAAGAGAAATCGTCTGGTATCATTAAGCATTAGGTCACACAACTACAGATTTTTGGGTAATTTTTTGTCGCACGTGATAAATATTTAATTATTATTTTTTATGAAAAAATAAATAAAACACTAAACGAAATTGTTATCAGCCGTATGAATGTTGATACTGGGCTTTCATTTTAATCACCGGCAATCTGCCAAACCAAGAACTCCACGACACCTTCATTCATTACACAAAGTACATGACAAAGTGGATGCAATTTTGTAGCTAAGAAAACCCTTCGATTGCATCACACATAAAGATATTAGTTTTGGATTTATCTGCATTGAATTCATATGGTTTTGTTAAACCTCGGGCTGCAGCTCTTTTTTAAAATGCAGATCGGATATTTCACAAAATATTCTCATGGATTAAAGTTGATTGATGTTTTAATCACCTAGGAACTCTTCTACAATGGTGCATTTCATTCAAATGATTGCAACGTAATTGATATTAGGATATATACAACAATACCATGTTGGCTCCATCCACAACAAACATCATAGATTACATCACTAATCACTAAGAATTTAAAAATCTCTCACTGTTCATGCTGGTTTTCTTTTCTTCTTGTTTACTGCTCAGTCCTATGTTCATCGGAGACATCATCATTTATTTGCCATTGTGTTTGTTATAGTACATTATGGCCTACCATTGAACAACCTTAAATACACCAACTTAATTTCAAGCTTAAGGCAGTAAGAATGGAAGATCCTAAGAGAGTAGAAGAAGGGTTTGGTCGGACTCCATTGGATCATGACGATGATAAAGATGGTAATAAATGTGACAATGGAGAATGCTTTGATAATAATGCAAATGATGATTGGACTGCTGTTAACGGTGAACGGAAAGGGGAGGATCAACCTCCACCATCAGAAAAGCCAAAGACCAAGAGGGTTGCTACCTTGGATGCTTTTAGGGGGCTAACCATTGTTGTAAGTCAAATACCTCTTTAATGCAACAGTTTTTAGCTAATCATGGGCACTTAAAGCCTCAAAATGAACTGATGGTTAGTTAATTTTGAGCTTATAGATGATGATATTGGTAGACCATGCTGGCATTGCATATCCAGCACTTGATCATGCACCATGGGATGGATGCATGTTAGCTGACTTTGTCATGCCTTTTTTCCTATTCATTGTTGGAGTTGCAGTTGCCTTGGCTCTCAAGGTATACAATCTTTTCCTAGAAAAAATACCATATTTTCCAGCAATATGATTCGGATTTTATCTGATAAACCCTATCATCACAACATTGCAGAAAATTCTCAAGATCAAGGATGCAATCTATAAGATAACCTTGAGGACACTAAAGCTTCTATTTTTGGGAATTCTGTTGCAAGGTTTGCCGTATAACCTGTGATTTCAATTACCAATAAATATATAACATGGTTTTCTCTGTTACATGAACACTTCTCTATTTTTCCATATTGACATACTGCAGGAGGTTATTCTCATGCTTTAGCTGATAATATTGATCTTGCTTATGGGGTTGACATGAAGCTTATTAGATGGTGTGGCATTCTCCAGGTCGTCTCTCTTATACTTATCTTTTAAAAGATTCGAGTGTATAACCACGTCGATCTCATCCCGTATAAAATATCGAAGGATTAAAAAGGACAGCTTTCATAGTAACATTTTACTAAGCACTGTTTCCTTTGTCAGAGCAGAGAATAGCATTGGTATACTTTGTTGTAGCTCTGATAGAGACTCTGACAACGAAAAGGAGACCACTCGTTTTATCACCCGGACATGTGTCCATTTTCACTGCATATCGATGGCAATGGTAAAAATTAAGTTCAGCTTAACTGAAATTATTCGAGAGTTTGTTCGAGAATCTTTAAACCATATTTTTATTATTGTGGAACAATACTCTGATAGTTTGCTAACCTCAAAGAGAGATTGTAATTGATTTACCATGAATCCAGGATCGGAGGTTTCATCGCGTTTTCCATTTACATGATCACGACATATTCATTGTATATTCCAGACTGGAGTTTTGTTGATCATAAAGGAGGCAAAACATACACTGTGTGTTCCAAATAGCTGGTACAAGAAGATTATTGCCATTATTTATGTACTTCAAGCTGAAAACTTTATTGACTATTGCAGGTGAAATGTGGGACGAGAGGCCACTTGGGGCCTGCCTGCAACGCTGTTGGATATGTCGATAGGGAGATTTTGGGAATAAATCATCTGTATAAGAGCCCTGTCTGGCAACACCTTAAGGTTTAGTTTTTCACAATGGTGGAATCAGTTTAATTTTCCTTTACATGTTTCCAGAAAGCCAACTGTGAATCCTTTGAACAAATTCTTAGGCTTGTACCCTTAGTTCTCCACGTGCCGGCCCTTTTCGATACGATGCTTCCAGGTGGTGCCATGCTAATTTCGAACCTGAAGGCTTGTTAAGGTTTGAAACCTGTCATCAACTCTTAAAGAAACTGTAAAACTAAACGAAGCAAAGAATGAGATTAATGGTCGTTTCTCTTTTATTACAGTTCAGTCTCTGCTATTCTTTCCGGTACCATTGGCATCCATTACGGGCATGTATTGATACACTTCAAGGTTTGTGAGTACTCCATTAAAGCTCTTGAACAATCATATCAACTTCCAGAAGAAAAACAACTGAAAAACTGAAACATATTTGCAGGGTCACTCCCAAAGGCTGAAGCAATGGGTATCAATGGGATTTGGCTTACTTATCCTAGCATTCCTTCTTCATTTCACACATGGTTAGTGCCTTTGGCTGTCCATGATTTTGAGCACTAAAATCCAATTATGTCAAACCTCAGATTTTTTGTACTTTTAATTTGATGATGAATTTAACGAAGAAGGTTTCTCCCCTTGCTTTCAGCTATTCCGATCAATAAACAACTCTACACTATAAGCTATGTCTGCCTCACAGCTGGTGCTGCAGGAATTGTATTTTCAGGATTCTACATTGTGGTATTGCAAATTGAACCCTGCCATTAGTTCTTCATACAAGGATGCAAATCCACAGTTTCAGGTTGATTTTTGTTTCATTTTTTTATTGCTTATCGTTTTCGGGAAAAAATGGAACAGATTGATGTTTGGGGGTTTAGGACTCCATTCGTATTCCTGGAATGGATAGGAATGAACTCCATGCTGATATTTGTATTGGGAGCTCAAGGTATACTTGCAGCATTCATCAATGGCTGGTATTATAATAACCCTAATGACACACTTGTAAGTGTATGCTTTTATACAAAATTTCCATTAAGCAGTTCAGGTTGGAATTATCGATTTCTTGAAATGTCTCCCTAACAATGCATATTAAACGATGAAATGTTCAGGTTACTTGGATACAAAGGCGTGTATTCATTGATGTTTGGAAGTCCAGGCATCTAGGCACTCTCTTCTATGTGATTTTTGCTGAGATCATATTCTATGGAGTTCTTGCTGGAATCTTACATAAATTGGGGATGTATTGGAAGCTGTAACCAGGCAGTGTTGGATTCAATAAATTGCAGGTTCTACTACAGACAACAAACAGATTTCCTTTTTCTTATTTGTCTGCAAAAACTCTGTAGGGAGTACTTGTATTGCTAAATGTTGATTGCAATCAATGTGACCATGCAATCCATAAATCCTTAATTGTACTGCTATATGTTGAACAATGGAAAAGACATCCTTGTTGACCTATGAAAATTTGAGATATAGAATCTGGAGCACTATTGGTCTATATCGTTGAAATATTCACAATAAAATAGACATCAAAATTATATAACAAAACTATTTCAAGAAAAATCACGATAAAAAGAGAATTTCCATTAATGTTAAAAATAGAATAATAAAAGAGGAATTTTAGAAATCGACTTATCATCTAATAATCCTTATTATCTATTTAAATGGATAGTTACATGATTTAGTAGAAATCTAATCAAACTATATTTTTTACTTTTAATTCACATAAAATATAATAAATACCATACTTTCAATCAAACTAAGTTTCTTACTTTCTCAAATTTTCTCTTAATTTTATATCTTCGTTAATCTGAGTCAGATCTAATTAGGGTAAAACTTCAATAGCCTCTACTTTGACATGAATTCTGAAAGTGCAAGGAGTTCAAGAAAAATCTCAAATTAAATGAAACGCTTTAACTTAACATAAGAAAAAAAGTAAATTCTTCATAATGATGAACAAGTTCTTCACTTCTTTCACGAAACCCTTTAAAGGGTACTCTCCAACAAAGTGTTAGAAGTGAGAACAAGTTTGGTAGAAACCAAATCAGTAATATTATATATATATCCATCAAACATAATCATTAGGAAGGAGCATAACTGCTATCTAGTAGATATATGATTTTGCTTCCTTAAAAGACATAATGAATTGTAATTGATGGCTATGCACCCTCGCCCTTGCAAGGGCTGTCAGTGCAGCGACAAACAGGTCGGCCGGAAGCTTCCCAGCCATTGAAACCGCGCTCCAAAACCAAAATTTTCTTAATTCCGGTATCTTCCTTCAACTCCTCTAGATGATAGGCTAACCTCCGTGCACAAGTTGGGCCACGAACCTGCAAAAGCATCAACACCATATTCAGTGTTCATAGAAAGGTACCATTGTCATGTGAGAATAATATAATAGTTTGAATTGATCATGCAGTCCAGTTTGCAAAAGCTTGCAATATTTATGCTTCCATATTATGATAAATCTCAGTCATGGGATCAAAAGCAATTGCAGATTATATTCTAAAATGATCAATTGTATGCGAGCAGGAGGGAAAATACAAAAAGAACGACAGAGTCAATGAAATCATGACGAGACTTATTATAAACTACGAGAGCTGCTTGAGTTAATTATGTTTAGCAGGGTCTTCTGGCTACGAAACTGTTGGATAAACTAAAGCAGCAGTTCTAAACACTCAGAAATTGAAACAATGAACAAAAAACAAAAAACATGGAGGGTAATAGTAAAAAGCATTAAGCTCATGCATGGGTCACTCAATTGTCTCTTCCAACTGTAGAAACCGAATAAGCAAAAAGTGCAGTCCAGACTCCAGAGAGCAAAATTCTTTTCCAAAGGAACCATGACAATGCATGCACCGAACCAAATATGTCTTTCCAGGGAGAAAGGGTTGAGCCTTGAATAGATATTTCAAATTCTACCTTGATTCATACATCAGTTTTACGGTCCATGCAGACGAACCTCCTATTCACCTATGAGACTTTGCTCAATAGAAAGACATACTTCCTCTAAGGCTTTCAGATATTCATTAGGACACGATGCAAGTCCAACCTATTGAATCAGGACAGACAATTTGCATTTGCAAAAAACATCCATCTCAATACACCAATATGAATATCTCAATCTACCAGAGGCATAATCAAACTCTTTACCAGAAAAAAAAAAGCATAACATAGGCCATCAAACCCACCCTTGCAATCATCCCAAAGCACATCTTTAATTGTTAAATGCTTGTAACAAAGCTAGCTTTCAGATTCTAATTCAGAAATACTTGAAATACCAAACCATAATTAATAACTTGACAACAAATATTGGCTCTCAAAACTATCAATCTCAATCCATCAAAGAAAATTTCTAATATCTCTCTTACATCTAAGAACAACAGATTCAATTAAATAGACAGACCAAAAGGTAAAAACCCAGAAGAAGATGATGAAGAAGAAAGTACCTGGCTTAAAGCACAGTGAAAAACAAGAGTATCTTTTCCTTTGACATCTTGAATAAGATTGGAGATCTTATCATTGAAACTGCCACTGGCATAGTGCAAGGACCCAGCTATATGCCCATCATAACTCCTTTCATCATCCCTTTTATTAACAAAATTCCCACACCAACAAACATACCCAGATTAAATATATTCCCAAATAAGCCAAAAAAAATCGAAATATACTTAGAAACAAGGGAATTAACCAAAAAGAGAACAAAAGAACTGAACCTGACATCTATAATGGCGATATTCGGAAGACGTTTAAGGGGAAGGAGTTGAGAACCGGTTATGTAGGAGATGGTTTGAGCCATTCGCTTTGCCAGGATCTTTGCTGGGTCTCTTGCAATCTCTTCGTTCTTGTCTGGAAGAGAACCAAAGTTGGGTTTTTATTAGATTTATTAGGAAGTGAAGAATCTGATCTTGTTCTGTAACCATGTGATTTGGTCGTTGGATTTAGGCTTTGTTTGGCCGACTTTATTTCTTTACTTCATTAATTTATTGTGATTTTATTTTTAAGGTTTAATTTACAATTTAACTCCTGTATTATATCCTTTTTTTCACTTTAGTATTTAAATTATTTTTAATTTTGGACACTGAACTATTTTTTTTAAATTTAGTCACTAACATTATATTTTTCTATTTTGGTCACCAATGATTAAAAAATTAATCTAGAATATGACATGACCTAGTATAATAACAATTTTAGTCTCCAAAACTTATGTGTTCTGTCAATTTAGTTATAATTCATGATAATTTAATAAATTCAACCCTCAATATTTATAAATTTTATTAATTTGGTCTTTATTTTAATTCTAAATAATTTAATAAATTTAATCCTCTAATAAGATAGTAGCATGTCTCTTTAGGGATGTAAATGAGATGAATCGAACTCCAGTATTGTTGAGTTTGACTTGACTCGAAAAATTCAAAGCTAGGTTTGACTTAACTCCAAAGCTTGCGAGCTTAAAATTTTCAAGTTCGACTCAAACTCGAAATAAAAAATTGAACCTCGACTCGAGCTCAAAAAAAGTTGAACTCGAATTATTCTCAAGCTTAGTTCGAAGCTAATCGATTGAAGCTCGAACTCAAACCTGGAACTCAAATACATAAAAATCTTGTACTGTATTTCTTTAATAAAAAACAACATATATATTTTTGAGGTTGACTTGTTTCTTAAAATGATAAAAGTATTTTGTTATCTTCAACTTTTTGAGTTTGCAGAAAACAAATTATTTGGAACACTTATTAGATGTGCAGAGGACATTGGGACATCCACCTTCAATGGGAGGCTACCGAGTAGCATCTCTTGGTTATCCTTTCTTTGACATTCTTTTGAGAAAGAGACATATTCTCGTAGCCATAGGGTTAATGATCTTATCTTCTAATCCTTTAGAAATGAGATTACTAAATCATCTTCAATAGAAACTTCCATGCATGAAATACAAGGATTGGTGCTCTGTCACAATGTCTCATTAGCCATCCTTTTGTGTATGCCAAAACCAAGGCAGAGTTCAACGAACAAGAACCTTTTATACTAAGATAATATAAAAAGTAATTCTGATAATAAAAAGATCTTCAAAATACTCCATATCCAATTGCAAATAAAAATGTTTGAATAGTAACTCTATCCACAAACACATCTAAGAACATGTTGGGGGGTTCATTTTCCTCTCACCTACCCCATTAATTACCAGATTTTAGAGATTCTACTAGATTGTCCCTACTTTACTCGATCACAATGCCAAGGACAAATACGTTTGGATAGTGCGTTGAAAAAAATAATTTTTCTTTTAGAAAGGGCGGTGTAGATTTTATTTGTTTAAATAAGATAAATATTATAATATTTAAAAAAGTTGCATAAAAGACATATATTCGCATATGTTTGTTTAAAAAAACATTATTCGTTCATACGTCTTCATGAAAATATCAAATAATACAAACGTCTTCTCGTGTGAGCACGAGATATCAGATCTTCCCATTTTGTAATGAGTCCTTTGGATATACTTTATGTTAAATTACGTAATAAGTCATTCACTTAGTAATAAGATTATAAATTGATTTTTTTTAATTTCAAAGCATTATATATGACTCTCTAAAAGAAGAGCTATAAAAAAAGTTGTCCTCTGTTTTACTTTTATCGCTATTCCGTAAACATTCTCGACTCTCCGCACCAAATATTTTTTCTTTATTAAACGAATTCAAGAAGAAGAAGAGGAGGAGAAAGTAAGGCCAAATCCACCAGACTCCTTTAACGCTCGACACTCTTCAAAATTGAAAACCACTTTCTAGGTAAAGTCGTCTTCTTTTTGTTCATCAATATTCATACTTTCTTTTTTTTTCTTGTATTCAAAGCATTGACATTTTGATCTGGGTTTTCACTTTTTGGCTTAAATTTTGTGTTTCTTGAACTTCATATCAATTTCCATGCTCGTTTAAATTCTGGGTGTTTGTGGGTTTGGTTATCCATCAATTTCCTCTTTGCATAGTGCTATTTTTCTCTCTTTGGTTGTAGTTGGTTATGCTTGATTGCTCATGTAACAGTTTCATTTGGATGGAAAACTATTATTTCTGAATTGAAATAGGCACAAAAGTGAGTATAATGAAGTTGTTGCTAGCTGATTAGAACCATTGCTTCAGTATGTTTTAGGAACTGATTAGGTTTGTATTGAGATCGTTGGAGTCCAGAAGATTTTGAGTTAATGGTATCTATGTTAATCTAATTGGATAATTGGTGTGTATTAACGTGCATTTGGATTTATATAGGGGAAATCACTACACTGAGGTGTTTAATTAGGTTTTTAGTAGCCCTGGTGATCATCCTTTAGTAATTGTTTGATCAGTTGAGGTGTTTGTTTCTTCTCCTCTTCAATTTTTTGACGCTGCTGTTTCAGAGTGTAGTTGTTGTTGCAAAAAATTTAAAGAAATGGTTCCCAACCGAATGGAGCCTCGTCAAACGAGTTTTGGATATTAGGATAGAAAAATATGATGTAATTGCTATGACCATAAATATTGGTCTCTGGTTAGAGATTAGAGATTGTTAATGACTATGATTTTCTCATTTTCTGCATGAGTAGCCCTTTTTCCTGGCAACAAAATAATGATGCGATTGGTTTATCTCTTATGAAACACATAGATTGCTTCTTATTCTGACTTTCTGAATTTCTTCCCCACAATGTGATCAATGATGGTAGTTTAGAAGGCAATGGTTGCTCAACCTGAAGCAAATGGAAACCAATGGTAGTTATCACCATTCCTGTGAAAATCAGCCTTCAACAAGTTCAAATAGCACTATCAAAGGTCAATCCACTGAGAAGGAGGTTTTCGTTAACCATGGTAAGTTGCTATTTAAGCCTTAAAGGCTTAACAATTTTCTCTCAGGGAGCCTCGTATTCTGATGAAACCTGCCTTACATGTAACTCTTTGGTAGTAGAACTGCTTTTTTATAAGATCTTATGTGGACAAGAAGAAAGTAGTTTAGGAGCGAGCATAGTCAAGCTTCATGCCTTAATGTGATTCCCTGCATTGATTTTGTAAGAACCATCAATTTTATGTATTGCTATTATACTGCAAAGTTGCTAGCGTGTATACAATGAATCCATTTTTGTCTTTGTTTTAATGTGGTCTGGGTAATTAGAGAATCAAGTAGCAGAATATTTAGCAACATATGGGAATGACTGTAGTGTTGCATACTATCTATACTTATGATTGTGGGGGCATATGAGGTTCCTCAACAAAGGCATTTACACTAAATTGCATTTTGTGGTTATGGATTATGGGGACCTTTCTTCTGCAAATTATTGTTTTTATTGAACTCCAATATGAGAATTTCTGAAATCCATATTTTTATTCTAATTTTTACAACCTGAATGAGAATCTACTTTGTCAAAAGCAATTTGGAACAGAGTTGTTGTTATTGAAGTAATGTGAAGAATCTTACTGTGCAGCTGAAATAACTTGGCATGAGGTTAGAAGACAGTGGGTCGGGGATCAGTCTCAAATAGGATGCATGAAGTTGGTTACTCCACTCAATTATGTGTAAATTAGTTAATAAACTTTCAACTGTATTTAGGAAAGCAATGAAATTAAACTGTATGATCCCAAAACTTTGGCTCTGAAGTTGCATGAAACCTTACATATATTCAGTCTTTCTCCGTAAACCACGGATATGTACTTGATCTTGAATAGTAAAAGAGAAAATACAAGAAGAAGAAAGGGAAAGCTTACCTGACATTATCAAAAGTGTACCATGCCGCATTACTTCCTTTTAATTTTTAGGCTTGCCCTCATTTATCCGATTGTTAAGAGTTCAATTAATACTTAAGGGTACTAGTGTGGCAATTTCAGGAGTCAGTTCATTCAGGAATATTAAGGTGCTTCATGGGGTATAATTTCTCTCATTATTTAACCTTGGAATCTCCTTTTTGCAGTTGGACCACAACTTACGAGGATTTGCTTTGTTCGACTGAACAATTTCAACAGCCAATTCCATTAGCCGTAAGTGTGTCTCGTAACATCTTCCTTCAACTCTCGGTTTTGGGCCAACATTTATGTGGCCATTTGCATGGTGAAAATGCAGGAGATGGTGGATTTTTTAGTTGACACATGGCATGAGGAAGGCCTCTATGACTAGAAACTTTGCGGGAACTCATTCAGGTTTGCAATTCTTTTTGCTGCAGATTGACCAAATGAAGCAAAACTCAATCGGCTATATGATTCACTGTTGAAATTGATTGAAGGTTGGCTTGTTATTGATGAGATGAACATGAGTTATTAGAATCTATCTCAGGAACTCTTTGGGAATTTTCAGTTCATGTAGTTGACCAATCTTCTCAATTGTGATCTCCTCCTTCGATAACATATAAAAGACCTTACAATGTACCAGTCAGCCATTGCGTTAAGCTGATATATTCTAGATATGGCTTCTCCGGTAACCTTCAGGAAGAATATAAGTCGTGTCATACCTTCTTTTAAAGATGCATTCCTTCTTTTTGAATAAAATTTGTACAATTTTTTCACATTTCTTGACGTTTTCATTTTTCCTATTGTTTTTACAAACTCTTGCAATCGTACCGTCATATAGGCAAAGACACGACTTACATGACATGCTTCCGAAGGTGCATCTGATTAAGATTGTAAAATCGGGTAATCGTTCAGGTTTCAGTCGGATTCTGTCAGGTCGGGTAAAATCGGATATAGGTCAAGTCAGGTAAATTTGATGTTTCGACTCGGATCAGGTCGGGTACAGGTCAAATCAGGTTGGGTCATTTTTAGGTTGATTTGACGCCAGATACATTTCGGGTTCAGGTCGGGTTACTTTCAATTCGGATCGATGTCAGTTCAAGTCAAAACAGTTCAAGTCCAGAGCAGTTAAAAAGCAGGTTAATTCAGGTTCAGATAGACTTTAGGCGGTTCTCGTTCAGATCATTGGCAGATAAAATTCAGGTCGGATCTCTATCAGATACGGATTGAGTTCAAATCGAGTTAATTTTTATTTTTGGATTAATTAATTTCTTCTTTCACGAACATTGAATTGCAATTTGTAATTGTATATGATTTAGAGTAAATTACTAAGAATGTAAATAATTGTAACACCCAATTTTAGGGGCTAAATTTTAAAAAATTATAAAGTATTAGATTTAATTGGTATTTTGAAAGAAATAGTGGATTAAAATGTAAAATTTTAAAGTTGACAGACCATTTTATGAAGTGCATAAAGTTTAGTGACTAAACTCTTGGTTTACCCAATTTTTATATAGGTTGAGTTATAAAACTCTTCCACGTGTGCAATTCAACAAAAATTTTCCAGTTTTCCCTCTCCGATCAATCAACTTTCAATTTCGATCTACTCGCCGTTCAACATCTGATCGACGAGCCGAAACCATCATCGTGTTCGTTGTTAACCGAGGAACAAAACCCTTCAAACCTTTCGTCATTAATCGTCGTCGTTCGTCGTTAATTTTAGTCGGAAGTATCGTCGGTAATAACTTGGTTTCAGTTGTTTTTCATCGATTCACGACGATCCGAGCATCCGTTTACGACATCTCCCGCACCATCGTGTTCCTTGCATCGTTCCGAGTCTGTCGGTGTCATCCTTGGTCTCCGTCGACGGCGGAGCGTGAGAGGTGAAGCGGTCAAAGTTTTCGATTTGTTGAAATCGAGCTCTCCGCTGTTCAAAATTGTGAACCGAGCTTTGTAAGTATCTCGAAATCGCTCAAAATAATTTTTAGAAATTTTTTCGGGAATTTAGCATTGTTCACGCGCCGCCACTGCGTGTGGGGAAGGAAAAATGACCGGTTTGACCGGTTTTGTAACCCATTTGACCAATTTGACCGGTCACAACCTGACCCGTTGACCCGACCCGATCCGTTGACCCGACCCGTTGACCTGCGTTGACCAAAACTTTGACTGGCTTTGACCGGGCATTAAACGACCTTTGACTTTGACCGAGTATACCTATCCTGACATTTTTCGATGTTCCAAATCCGAAGTCCGTTTCGCCAAATTCGAACCCGGTAAGTTGTTTTTCACTGATTTATCACCCGATTAGATCCGTTTATCACAATTAAGCTCCATTTTTGATATATTTTTTTGTTGATATGGATCCGAGGATATATTGGAAGATAATTTCAAGATCGAGGGCGTTCGAATGAAATTTTTATGGTTGATCAGTATTGTACGAAAATCGAGGTAATACTTTACTACCTCTTTATGCTTTATAGAACATGTTGGTATTGGTAAATGCATGAATGAAAATGTTTGGTCTCATATGTGTAATTAATGAATATCTACACTAGATACGAATACGGTAAAAAGTAGGTAACTGAATATGGCTCAGATGACTATTATAAGAAATTGGAGGACAGTTGGAATTAAATTACAAGTTCTGGAATTAAGTGATAAAAGAATCAGCCATGGATATGTAGATTATAATTTATCTCATTAAAGGTACTTAGATGATAAATTATGAGAATATTTCGATTAGGTAAAATTACGAAATTACCCTTATGTTGGAAAATGACAAGATTTATTCCTGGAAGTGGATTAATAAATCTGAAAAGAATTATTGATATGCTAAAACTATTGATGTGCATAAGAAATGTTAGTTTTACTTGGAAATTATGGATAACCGGTTTTTAACCCCAAGAAGGTTTATGCTAGATACTAGAAGTCTTTTAAGGAATCATTTCAAGATCAAAGAATGTTCGAGGAAGCAGTTAATCATAGGATCTCTATATTATATTATTTTCATTAAGAGCTAATATCGAAATTGTCTGGTTAATGAATTACAAAAATGCCCTTGAGAGGTAAAATAGTTTGAGTTGACCCTGAATGAGAAAATACTTTGAGGATTCGCACTTAACTCGATTAAGTACTGATTTGATTGTTAAGATCCCGACTTAGTTCAGGAAAATTCCTAATTTTTCGTTTGTAAAATCTGAGAAGACACTTGACCCAGAAATATCCGAGTTATGAGAAAATACTTGAAGAATAATTTATCGGGGCGTTCTGTTGTCATAATTGTTCGAAAGGACTGAAGTAAATGATAAGTTTGAATTTAATAATAAGATCATATAGAAGGAAACGATTGTAATACAATGGATCTGTAAAATGACCAAAATACCCATAGTATGGAAATGACCCAAGAATATCACCAAGCTCAAGAATGATTGGATATCCTCGAACTCTGAAATGAATGGAATAAAACTGAACACCAAAATAACCTTATGGCCTAAATTAAGTAAATGTCTTGGATTAATTAAGGAATCCAAGAAAGCATAGGTATTGGACTACCTTTAAAGGTAATGGAAAACAATTTAAGTGAGTAGATCAACCCTAAAGCTATGTCAATACCTGAATGACATAGATATTACTGCAACATGTGTCCGTCTTCTCAAGTTTGGCTCGATGATAAATTTTAGAAGTATTCAGCTCAGCTCTAGATCGTATTCAGTACTAATAATTGGATATTTGTTCGATAAATCAACCACGAATATTGAACTGAATGAAAGTACAATATGTATCCGAAATTCAGAAAATGTCTGATTTACTCTGGAAAACTCTTAAGTAACCGGGATAGACTTGACTGTTAAATGAAATAAGTAACCTCAATGACTGATTATTAAATAAGTGATTTGGATGAGTCTGGAAACGTTAACGAATATACATAATGAAATGTTTTTTTATGGGTCATGAACTATAAATCAAGCACGTCAGCATTTCATGATACTGTGGAAGCGTGAAAATGAAATAAAGAGCATTGAAATATCTATGGATAAGAATGTTAGGTATAAAATAAATAAATACCCTGGAAGGACAAAGAATTGACCAGTCGATGAGCATTAGTTATGGGAATTATTCATATCGAGTAACTCGTTAATCTGATCAATCGACAATGATTGTAAAATTTCTGAATCATTGTTCTCCCTTATCAGCTCAAATTAGTTAGGTTATATCTGAAAATATAAATAGTTCAGATGTAAAGGATTCTGAATACCCTTTTGAATATGTAAAGCTTTCCAAAAAAATGTATGAATAAGATATGATCTCGATAAGTGTCAATCTGAATAACTTATGATTCCATCAGTTATTGAACTCTTCCAATAGTGATTATAAATCCCAACATTCTATCGGTATATTGAAGATCCGTGTTTCTCTACCTGATAAGATTATTCTGTACTTATGAATAATATCTGTAAACTCTGGTGTGTTCCCTACCCACATGAATATTTTATCTGATTTTCGATTTGAATTCTGATCTGATACTTGACATGGATTCTGATCTGATATCTGACATGGATTCTGATCTGATACTTGACTTGAATTCTGATCTGATACTTGACTTGGATTTTGATATGATACTTGACATGAATTATGTTTTGATTTTTGATATATCCGTTTACGGACGGAACATGTTTTATTTGGGGGTATTGTTGGAGGTTACTATATATGCATGTTCCTCGGTTTTATGCTCGGGGCCTTACTTGGTGTGTTGGTGGGTGTATGGTTCTGGGAAACCTACACATTATGGTGTGTTCGGTTGGAGGGATTACTATGGTTTTTGATAAATGTTTTATGGGAGGGTGTTGTTGGAGGAAGTTATTGTTACCGTTACTGTAGGCTCCTCTGCTTTGTGCTCAGGGCCTTGGTGTGTTGGTGGTGTATAGTTCTGGGGAACCTACACATTATGGTGTGTTTGGTTGGATGGATTAATATGGTTTTTGAATAAAAATATGTTTTGAATTGCCACTATTTTAAAAGAAAAGATATGCATCTTTTCACAGGTTTTGCGGGAACACACTAGATAACCTATTATGATCTCCTAAACTCAGTCATTCGAAATATTTCTCTGAACTGAAAACTCATTGCCCGTTACCACATGAAATATCAGTAGGATCTCTGCTCAGCATAAAAAAATCTGTAAATGTTCGGAAACAATAAGAAAATATATATTTACCTGTATCTGCACGTTCATCAGCATCATCTGGTAGTTCTGTATTACTGAGCTTTCCAAAGCTCACTCTATTACTCACTTTTTCAGGTTAAAAGAATTATACCAGTGCATCTATCGACTTCAGTAAGGGAGTTCTTCCGGCGTTGTTGCATAGTATGGTACATGTGATTAGGGGGCATGTAATTGTATTTTGATTTATATACGAGTCTGGAAATCTGTTTTATTTTTAAATAGTGACAACTGATTTTATAAGTTACACGTTTCAATAAAAGTTTTAAATTTTTCTCTATTTTTACAGTGGGTCGATCCGGTGGCCCAAATGTGACACCTCGGATCGGATCTGATTATCCTTATCGGTCTGTGGGGGTTACAATAATCATGGTTCAATTTTATGAAAAATACAAATTTAAGAATTAAATTGAACAAATATGGAATTACAAATAAAAATTTAAATAAATTAAACAACACACATTGAAGAGGGATCAAATCGAAATAATTTTAAATTGTGAGGTTGAAATTAATATAAACAAGTACTAAATTATACCTATTTAGAAAGTTATGAGTCAATTAAAAAATAGAAATAAGTAATAAGTATGGGTCAATTTTTAGATGCAAACAAACTTTGGAGGATTAAATTGAACAAATATGAAATTTAAAATAAAAATTTAAATAAATTAAGCAACACACATTGATGAGGGATCAAATCGAAATAATTTTAAATTGACAGGTTGAAATTAATAAAAAAAAGTACTAAATTATATCTATTTAAAAAGTTATGGGTCAATTAAAAAATAGAAATAAGTAATAAGTATGAGTCAATTTCAGATACAAATAAAATTTGGAGGACTAAATTGAAAAATATAAAATTACAAATAAAAATTTAAATAAATTAAACAAATACTCATTTAAAAAGTTATGGGCCAATTAAAAAAAGAAATAAGTAATAAGTATGGGTCAATTTTAGATGTAAATAAAATTTGGAGGACTAAATTGAAAAAATATGAAATTATAAATAAAAATTTAAATAAATTAAACAACACAAAGGATCAAATATGAAAAATATTATAAAATGGACTAAATTGCATTCATTTCAAAAATTGAGAAAAAAAATTAAAACAACTAATATATATATATATATATAAACTATATATGAATTATATATAAACTCTACAATTTATATGTATAAACTATATATACCATGTATAAACTATAATACTATATAGAAACTACATAGTTTATATGTAATTTATATATGAATTATATATAAGCTCTACAATTTATATTTATATATTATGTATGATTATAAATAAAATATATTGTATAAATTATATAGTTTATTAATATAAACTATATAGTTTATATATATAGTATATATGGTTTGAGGTTTAGTGTTTATGATTTAGGGTTAATTTATGGAATTATGTATAAACTATATAATTTATAAATAGTAGTATTTAAACTATATATAAACAATGTAAACTAACTTATATTATATGTAAACTATATATACTATATAATTTACATATGAACTATATGTATAAACTATATAAACTATATATATATAAACTATGTAAACTATATAGTTTACATATTATCTATATATATAGTTTATCAGTGAATTATATAAACTATTTATATAGTATATACTATATATTATATATATAAACTATAGTTTATATTTATATACTACATACTATAGTTGATATTTACATACTATATATATATATATAGTTGATATTTATATACTACATACTATATATACTATAATTTATATTTATATACTACATACTATAGTTGATATTTATATACTATATATATTATATAGTTTACATATGAACTATATGTATAAACTATATATATATACTATGTAAACTATATAATTTACATATTACTTATATATATAGTTTGTTAGTGAACTATATAAACTATTTATATATTATATACTATATACTATATATATAAACTATATTTTATATTTATATACTACATACTATAGTTGAAAATATAAAAAAGTTTAATAAAAGAGTAAAATTTTGACTTTTAAAACTAGAAAGTTGCTCATAATTAAACATGTTGGCAACATTTTGGTATAAAGGCTCTATGATGATATTTCTAGTAGTTATAGTTAGGCTTTTAGCATTGTAAAACCTTAGCTATAAGATCTGAGAGCATTTATTTTCACATAATTTTTTTGTTTCGTTGATTTTATTGTAATTTTAGTGTTTTCAAGTATAATAAAATTAATTTCATTTATAAATTTTTTATTTTAGTATTTGTAATGTTATTCAAGTTTCAAATATTTAATAAGTTCATCATTTCAACTAATATATTTTTATTTTAAATTTTCAAGTTAAGTTATACTTAATTTATTAATCAATTTTCACATTAAAAATAAATTAGATTTATGAATATTTTAACTTAATTAATATAATTTAATAAAATCAAGTTCAATAATACAATATTTAAATTTAATTTAGTGATTATAAATAAAATTTATAATATAAGAAATATAAAGAATTGGAATTAATATAAAAACCAAATTATAATTAATATAAAAACTAAATTTAAAAAATTAATCATATTAATTTAATTATCATAATTTTATTATAAATCTAAAATAACATAATTATATTAATTGTAACTTTACTTATAAGTCATGATAATATCATATCATTTTAACATGTCAGATCATTTACAGGTTGAGTCAATTACATGTCAGGTTCATAACAGGTCGGGTAATACCAGTTATTTACCAGGTCAATCTCCGGTTCGGGTTTATATCAGTCGGATGCAGTTCAGGTTTGGATATCATATTTTCGGTTCAATTCGGGTTCAGGTCATTCTCAGGTCGGATGTAGGTCGGGTTCAGATCCACAATTTCCAGGTCCAACTCGGGTTTAGGTCAACACCAGTTCTGACTCGAATCGGTTTCGGATCGCCACAGATCAGGTCAAAACAGTTTTGACTTGAGTAGGTTTTAGTCAATTTTACAGATCGGGTCATCTTTTTACACCCCTACGTCTGATGTGGCGTGCCTTTGCCTTATGTGACACAAAATGGTGTCAATCCTAAATTTAATTTGAAAATGTTGTTAATAGTTTTCGGTCATTTTTATTTATTTAAAATATACTATTTTCTTATTTGGATACTTAATATATTTAAATATTTACTTTTGAAAAAAATATTTTGTTTTATGTGGTGTATAATACCAACCTCATATATTGTTGGCATGAATCGATGGTTTTGAGCTTTGAAGTTTATTTCTTTTTTGAGGTTAAAACCTTATCATCGAGTTTTATAATCAAATTGCCGCCGGATTGGGATTATTTGAGTTATAAGCAAATATAGATATAGATAAGCTGTAAGTGCATTACACTAATATTTGGGGATACAAAACAATTTCAAATCATCCATTACCCAGGAGGTAAACTATGCAAACGCTAAATAAAGTATTTTGCAATTGAATAGTAGAAAAAAGGAAATTGAATTGATAGTTAAACAAGAAAATAAAAATAAATCGACGGCGAAGCAGAGAAATGGTTGGGGAAACCAATCATGCCCTGAAAAGAAAATCAAAAGTAAAGAATGCAAAATGGAACAAATAGACAGATTACCATCCATATATGATATTATGGCTATAGTAACTTAGGCCTTTGGCTTAAGAGGCTTAACGATCTCCCAAGTGATATCAGGATCATCCCGCCCGAAATGACCATAAGCAGCTGTCTTTTGGTACCTAAAGTTTCCTCCTCTCTTCAAGTCAAGATTTATTGAGATCATTCCCGGCCTGAAGTCGAAAGCTTCATTAATTAATACCAAAATATCCTTGTCCGGGATCTTGCCTGTCTTGTATGTGTCTACAAAAACTGACTAGGGCTCCGGCACACCAATAGCATAGGACACTTGCGCGATGCATCGGCGTGCAAGGCCTGAGGCCAACACACTCTTTGCTGCTTGTCTAACAATGTATGCACCACTGCGATCCACCTTGGTAGGATCCTTCCCTGAGAAAGCACCACCACCATGAGCACCCCAGCCACCATAGGTGTAATGATAATCTTTCGTCCAGTGAGTCCTGCATCCCCATGAGGTCCACCGATAACAAACCTACCAGATGGGTTGAGGTGGAAAATGGTTTTGTAATCTAGATACTTTGCTGGAATAACAGGCTTCATGACATGCTCTTTCAAGTCCGCTGCAATCTTCTCATTGGTGACGGTTTTGTCATGTTGGGCTGAAATAAGAACAGTATGAACACGAATAGGGACCATGGCTCCACCATCATTTCTATACTCAACAGTCACTTGGGTCTTACCATCAGGCCTCATCCATGGACATGTCTTGTTCATTCTCACTTCAGTCAGCCTGGCACCCAGCTTAGTGGAAGCACATGGGTTAGAGGCATCAAGTCAGGGGTTTCATCCGTGGCATAACCAAACATGTGACCCTGGTCATCAGCCCCAATTTCCTCAGGTTTCTTGGAGAGGTGGCCATGCACTCCTTGAGCAATATCAGGGCTCTGTTATTCAATGTTAACTAGAACTTTGCAGTTGTCAGCATCAAGGCCAACATCGGCTGATGTGAACCCTATGCCCCTGCAAGTATCCCGAACGATTTTCTCATAGTTAACTTTGGCCTTGGTCGTGATCTCGCCGAAGACCATAACCATGTTAGTCTTGGTGCATGTCTCACAAGCCACTTTGCTTTCAGGGTCTTGTTCCAGGCAGGAGTCGAGGATAGCATCTGAAACCTGGTCACAGATTTTGTTGGGGTGACCTTCATTGACTGATTCGGAAGTAAATAAGAAGGTATCCATATCTGCACTTCAGATCACGATGTATTCCATTAACTAACTCCGATGAAAAATCAAGTTGATAAACAACAAAAGCAATGCAACACAAAGCCACAGTAATAAATACTGAGGCCATGTTTGGTTACATATTCTTAACACAAGGAAAACACATAATTATTAAAATATTTTATCATAGCATAAAGAACAATTAGTTCAAATTACATTACTAAGTGTTTGGACGCATGTTCATAACCAATAGTCCAATACTAACATGCAGAACTCTCTACGGTTGAGTTTCGTTGCCCGAGCCCTCTTTTAACTCGGTCAACTTGACGATTCAAATATATTACTCGGTTAGTATTAAAAATTTTAAAATATTTTCATATTATCTTTTGTAACTCTTAATTAAACATAAATAAAAATATTTTTAGTTGGCAAATAGCAAATCACTGATGCAATTGCTAAATGCCTTGTCTAATACCCATTTTAGGAGAACAAAGAATGCAATTTTATTCATCACGAACAAACAATTTGTTTTTGTATTCAAATCACACTTTTTCACAGGAAAGATAAAGACCAGGAAATCATGTCACCTAAGAAACCGGAGATCAAGCAATTGATCAAACTAAAACCACATTACCATCAGCATCCCAAATCCAAGCCCGACCCAATACATGTGCCAGATGAGCTTTAGCCCTAGAAAGTATGTTTGAGGGGAGCATCAACATGTGGTTTCCTTTTCCCGGTTCAATAGATTTATTATTGCTGGGAAACGTATTGGACTTGGACAACTTTTTTGTTGATTCTGGGTCTATGTACAAAGAAATCATTTTTATTCATAGTTTTGAATTGTTGATTATAGGACTACTTCATTCTTCAAACAGATTTGAGTTTGTTTTACTTTATACGCCGTACAAGCTGCACTGTGAATGTAGTTTTAAACCAATTTAAAGGGCAATTTGACTTGCCAAAAACTAGTTTTCCTTTTCGATACAAAGGTGTAAGCAACTTGGTGTAGGTGTAATTTGTGAAGGATATTTTAGTGCTCGAACTATGGCATGCTGTAGATTTTTATATGCTTCTGATAATCAACGGATACTAGTAAAGCATTATAAATGAAGAAGCTTCTGATCATGTTGAAGAACCGATTTGTTAGTTGAAAGAGTACTTACCCTCTATTCTTAGAACCCAAATCATATTTCAAGGTGGATTATAAATAAATAAGTGTAGGGTAAGAGGATGGACATAAAAAAATTATTTATGTTTTGTCTATTACACGGTATAAGTATAGAGGCATAAAATTATTATCTCGCCCAGAACATTACAATTCATTGGACCGGTCCAACCCAAATCTGCAACATTCATATATTATTTCATTATCTTTGAACGTGACGCAAATAGGATAAACAAAAACTATATCCATAACAAATCTAAAAAAACAAAATGTAGACTAAATTCAGATAAAAAATCTGCGAGAATTTAGAAAGAAAGAAAGAAAGAGGGGATGGTGCGACTACCTTGATTGAGATCTCAAAGAAGGGAAAATGAGATTGAAACGATAAAGTGGAAGAGGGATTGTATTTATAAAGCCGAATAACCAGTCGTTTGATTCTCTCTCGATTCCCCGCTCTCTTTGGTGTTTGGCTCTGTTTTGTGCTTCTCTGGCTTTTTAATTTATCGCCTCGTAATCCTTCCAAAAATAAAATGATTTTTATCATCTTATTATTTAAAGAATAAATTATATAATAATATATTATTAAACATAGTTGATACTAATAAACTTTTTAATTTTTTTAATTACAGTATTAAGTTTAATCATAATTATATCATTCTGCCATTAAATCTTTAATGATACGATAATGTGATTACTTCGCACCGAAACAATGACATTTTATTAGAGAAACTTAAGCTGGTATAATTACTTAGCATGTCCATTATTTGATTCAAATTAGTACTTTTATTAGTAAATGGGTTGATTCGACTTTAGTACATATAAAGATTAAATATTCATAGAGCTAACAATTTCAGTTAAAAAATATCAATTATTTCTTAATAAAATCAATATAATTTAAATTTATATGATTCTATAAATAAGTTATTTGTTTGAAGTTGAAACATAAATAAAAAAATAACTAAGATGTCGCATGACTCTAATTCTATTAAAAAATTATTCATTTTTATTTAATCATCGATATTTAATCTATTAATTCATATTGATATTATATAGGACCATTATAGGAGTGACTATCTCAATTTAGTTTATTTCATTTACAATTTCATGATTCAAACTCCTGACCTTATTTAAGTTACAATTTCAAGATTCGAACTCTTGACCTTATTTAAGGAATATAGTGTCTCATCTCACTCAATTAATTAATATTGATTCATTTGAATTTTTTTGTTAGTAATATGATTAAATAACTTTATTTAATAATAAAAAGATTAATTTAAATATACTTAATATAAAAATAAGTATCTTCAAAGTTAACTTTAGGTGACTAAAGAATTTTTCGTTAAAAATAAGTATCTAACATTACAAACGTTATCTTTTAGGTGCCCAGGCTGTAACTATCGTTAAAAAATTATGTTTAAGTAACACATATTTTTTTGGTAATTTTAGAAATATTAAAAAACTTAAAATTTTATTATATTTATATATAAAAAACCCAATTTATCTAAAATTTTAAAAAAAACCTTCAAATCCCTAACACTAACCCTTATTTTCCCCTTGCCATCGACGCCGACGTCACCATTGCCATCTCTCTTCTTGGATGTCGTCTTCCTTGTCATCAATTGCACAGTCAAGCCTTATGGAGTCACACAAAGCTCGCATTTTTTTCCTTGCCATAATCAAGTTTAAATCACGATTTGAGATTCGTCGGTGGTTGTTAGTCAGGTGGTTGGTCATCGGGTGGAGCGTGCGGTCGGGATTAGGTCTGGTCGATGGCAACGATGACGGAAAAGGGCGCGGGCGGCATGTGATGTGGGTATACATATTAAAATTAGGGTTTTCAAAATTTTTGAGTTTTTTTAAAGATTTTAGAAATTTTTGGGTTTTTAATTATATTTTTTATTTTAAATAAAAATTCTCAAAATTACCAGAATGTGACATGCATCACTTAATATAATTTTCTAATGTCGGTTACGGCTTGGACACCTAAAATGGTAAGGTGAGAAACTTTAGGCACTTATTTTTAAAGAAAAATTCTTGTGACACCTAAAGTTAACTTTGAGTATAATTTGGACACTTATTTTTACATTAATAAATTTAAATATGTTGTTATAATAGAGGCCCTAACACTTATAGTTGAAGGTGTATATAGTTCAACTCTATTCAAAATTTTAAATTCTTTTAATAGTCTATTAGTTTTTGGTTCGGTTAAGTTTGAGTTTTGAGTTTTCTATATGGCTTAATATAAAAATAAGTGTCCAAAATATACATTTTTTTTCTAAATTGGTGCCTAAGCTTTTTTTCGGTCAATCCAAGTGTCTAATGTTATAAATATTACCGCTTTAGGTGTCTCGACCGTAACAACATTTAAAAAAAACCCCATTAAGTAACACGTGTCGTATTCTAGTAATTTTAGAAATAAAAAAACTTAAAAATATATATATTATATTTTAAAAAATCTAAATTTCTCTAAAATTACAAAAAAAATCTCAAATCCCCTAAAATCCCTAATCCTAACCCTAACCCTAACCTTACTCACTTCATTGTCGACCACGACCTTCGTCGTCGCCACCACCCTTGGCATCTCCCTCATCGATCGTCTTCACCCTTGCCTTCGCGAGGGACATCAGGTTGTCTAAGTGTCGCGAATTCGAAAAGTTTGGTTCGTCGGGGTTGTTTCTTTCATTAGTTGTTTGTTGATTCTGGGTCGTCGTGTTCGGTTACTCGTCGGGTGGAGGTTTTTTTGGAGGTCCGGTCGACAACAATAATGGGGTGGGCGTGGATATAGGGATTAGAATGAGAATTTTCAAAATTTAGGTTTTTTTTTAAGATTTCAAAAACTTTTGGGCTTTCTTTTAAAATATATATATAATTTTATGTTTTTTAAATATAAATTCTATAAAGGTAAAACGTGTTATTTAACTGCACAAATTAACGACAGTAACGGTTTATACACCTAAGTGGTAATGTTTATAACGTTAGATACCTGGATTGATTAAAAAAACATGCACCACTTTAAGAAAAATGATATAGTTTTGACACCTATTTTTATATTAATCCTTTCTATATTAATTTTAAGTTTGAGATTTTATAGTTTATTTTGACAAAATATCTTTATTTTATGACTCGTAAATATTATTTTATTTCTGTTTTTTAACCAGGCCAATGGGATGGGTTGGGCTTGGGTTAATTCTTGTTTTGCTTTACTATTAATTGTCCTCCAAACAGAAGATTATTGAATTATATAGACATTACATATATAATAAGTAAATAATTGTGTGTTATTTACTATCATAAAAGTGTTAGTCTATATTAAAATGATCCAATACAGTCAAGGTTAATTGGATTTCAGTAATTATAATAGTATGAGCCACATATGTGTAGATATCTAAATAATTATTTTATAGTTGATTATGAGCTGATTATGAATTAGGATTAATATATTAGGTTATTTATTAGGGTTATGATCGCTAAATTACACATAAGTTAACTTTTTTTATTATTTCATCTTCAAAATATAGAATATAAGAATATTTTCTCTAGAATAATTATGTGTTAAAAGATCAAAATCTAATATTCAAAGTTTTAACATTATGATTTAAAGTTTTTTATTTATCAATAAATTTGATAACTATTCAGGCCATTCCTTGACCTACAAAGTCTAGTAAATTTATTGATAGTTTGAAACCTACAATCGTAGCCCAAAGAACCAAATGAAATTTGAGAGTGTATGGTTTTCACATTCACCGACAAAATTGAAAATAATCTAAATTTAATTTAGTTTATACAATCAATTTTAAGAGAAATTATTCAACGTGATAAAATATATGTAACATTTTTTTATCAAAATAAAATAAAAGTCATTACTTTGCTTTCACGAAAAATGATATTTCTTCTAGAAAACCCATTCTTTTAAGGGAAATTATTTTTATATTTGCAATTTCCTTTCTAATTATTACAAACCAGGTTGGAGATGGAGATCAACAAATTGTTGAATTTTTTTTAATTATTTGGTGTGATTAAAAATTAGCCAATGTTTTAGCATTTTCTCCATGAAATTATAACAATAAATAAACTAATTAAAGATATAGTATTTTGAAATGACAAATACATGCAATGCGTTGTAAGGGCTAAATGAGGTTGCGTATTGAATTAAATTACCACATGGTGTTTATAACAAGGTTTGAATAAACTTTTGATGCCTAAATCAACCTAAAGGTGTAGCATGGAATTTTTCTTTGGACCCTAATCAACTTAAAAGTTGATTTATTATTTAATTATGATATTAAACATTTTTATTATTTATATATTTTTTAATTAAAATTAAATATAAGTTTACGTTACAATGACTTAAATTTTATAAAAGGAAGGGAAAAGATAAAATTCAAAATTTAATGCCAGTTAAAATTAAAATAATATCTCTTTCTAGTATATTTTTAAAAAAAAAATGAATTTTTGCCATTTTGGTTGCATTTGGAAGTTAATGTGTTATTATCACCCTAGTTGTTACACTTATCTATACATACATTCACTCTTTGGTCAATTATGGTAAGCTTACAAAAGCAGCCTTGAGAGTTTTAGATGTAAAATGGGAAACCCAAATTGCTTTTCCCCTTGAAAATAAACCACAAGGTATAATTATAGACGTGGAAGTTCAAACCCATTCTTAGACTTTTGAAAAATGTAATTTAAAATTTAATTGTTTAAGAACACCGTTAAAAAAAGATTTTAAAAAGATAAAATATTCATTTTAGACATTGTTGTAAATTAAAAATATAAGACACCTAAAAGTGATTTTCTACCTCAAAAGCAATAAATTTAAGTTTACGAGGTTAAGTTAAAAAATACTTTATCAACCATGATTTTAAATCAGATACCGAATGTTTAGCATTGCTTATAGGGTGAAAAATTATTTTCTATTATTAGAAGCATTCTCCAAACTGGACATTAAATATTCATACACAGATAGTTATATTAAACATTTTATGTTGTGAAGTACAAGAAATGTGTTATCTATTCAAGTGACGAACTACTAATATTTTTAGTGTAATTTAAATAATTAAAAGTAATTCTTACTTTTTGCATTTAATATAAAATAATTTTTTTAACAAGAATATAAAATAATGCCATAAATAATAAATTTTAACAAGAAATATAACTAAAGAGTTAACATGATTATCACCATTATGATGGCCAAATATATGATTTGTACCGGCATGAAATTTTTTCTAAAAGAAGTTAGTTTTATTAAAAGTAGAAAATAATCAAATTATAACAAAGGTTTACAATCATAACCGTAAACTAAAAGTATAATAATAATATTTTCCTATAATCATTAATACAAAAAACTAGTTATTTAAGACCACACAAATATCATACAAGAAAATTGTTAAAAAAACCTAATCAAATAAACTCTAACAAAATGTAGATATAAATATATTTGATCGCATCAGCAACGAACAACAAAAGAAGATTAAACTATTGAAAGACCATCAAAAAACTGCAAATTAGAGTCAAAAGACGTGAAAAACTATCAACGGATGCAAATCGCGTATCCAAATCCAATTCGATGGTCCAAAGCAAGGAAGACCAACAAGATAATAAATAAGTGTCATATTGATTAGTCATAACCTTGTTAAATCCAACTCTAAGAAAAATGATAAACGAAACAACAACCGTACGACCGAAAACATGTCATAAATGCAGAAATATTAAAAATTTAAAAAGCAAGGGAAAAAAAACAAAGATATACTACAATAAAATAAAGAAAAACAATGAATGTCAGTGATCGACGATCAACAATAAAGTATTTAAAAGTATAAAACTCCATGTCACACTTGTTATAATTCAAAATAAATTAAATAATTTAATTTAAAATTAAATTAAATTATTTATCACTTATAAAGTATTTAATATGAATCATTGTTGTAATATTTGATAAATATAAATATAAAATCAGTTCAAAAAATATAAATACCGTATTCATAAAAGATGACACATTTAGATACCAAATATATAATGTTTTAAAAAATATAAATAACAAATCGATTTATAAAAATTATAATAATTAAATTTATAAAAAAAATAAAAAATATCAAATATCAAATAATATAGTAAACTTATTATTATTCGCAAAGGTAGGAACGTTATCTGAATTCTTATAGGTAATTAAAATTAGGGTAAATTACATGATTGATCACTTTGTTTTGGTTTTGTACATTTTTCCTCACTAAATTAGAAAAAAATAGTATTTAATCACTTTTCTTTTTAAAATAATCTGGTAATTACGATATAATATATGTTTATAATATTAAGTCATTAGTAATTCATATATTGAAGACACAGTATTACAAGCAACCTTAACGTCGGTCAAAGAAAAATAAAGTCATTTTTCCAGTTCATAAAAATCATTAATGATTGTTTGAAAATTGCGAAGTTTGGCCCAAGAGATTGAAAATGGGGCAAAATTCCAGGTCTGTCAATTTAATTTCTTAATGATTATTTTTAAAAAATTTGATTGTTCAATTATAAAATATTTTTTTATTTAATTACTTTGTTATTTTTTTTATAGAATTAGTTAGTTTTATTAAAAATAAAAAATATTTAAAATTACAATAAATGTTTACAATTATAAATATAAATTAAACATATAATTATGATATTTTTCCTATAATCATTGACAAAAAAAAAACTAGCCATGAGATCATACAAGGATCGAACAAGAAAAAAATTTAAAAATCTATCTAAAAAACTTGAATAAAAGATAAAATATTAACAAATCTGTTTGTATTGAAAAAATGAATCACGACGGGGAATCGAAATACTGAAAACCATCGACAACTGCAAGTTAGAGTTGAGCGTCGTGAGAAAACTATTTACGAATGTAAATAATGTATCTAAATCTAATCTGATTGTTTAAAACAAGGAAGACCTTTAAAATAACAAATAAGTGTCGTCTTGATCAGTCCAGACGAAGTCAAATCCAATCATGGGAGAATAAATGAAAAAAGCGATCAACCAATTGATAAAAAATTGAAAAGTACCAAAAGATAGAGGAAAGTGTATAATAAAAACAAAAGAAAGCGTATCATAAAAATAGAATTATTAAAAACTAAAAAAACAAAAATATATAAATACGATATAAAAAGAAAGAGAAAAAATAAAAATCGACGGTGGACGATTAATATTAAAATTCATATCGTCTTTTGCTGACCAAATATGAAAAAAAAAGAATGACATCAAAAAGAGAATTTTTTTTAGAGAAAAGGAGAACGGGTCTCCCTTAATTAAAGATTTATATTTTTGTGACATCGAGAAAAATCATTTATTAGTTTATTAAAAGTTATGAAATGGTTAGATGTGTTCATAAATTATTATTTTTTTTTGTGAGCATGTGACTTAATTTTTTTTTCTTTGGACGAGCAACCTTAAATTAGATATATTATTATTATTGTCATTATTTGAACAGAGTTTTAATTGAGAATAACTTAATAATTACTTTTTAAAATTTTATTTTTAATATAAAAAAACTTAACATGAGGATAAAAGGAGTTGCAGGCGATGCTCCCAAATTCATTTTGGTTGCTTTTGTGGCCATAAATTTAACTTTAGACGGGTCCAAGACTAAGGAAACTTTTCGACATTCATAATTATGTCCTGCAAGGTTTTATTTTAATAGGCCCTTTCTAACTCAAATTTGTGTTTGACCAAATTGAAGATTTTTTTTAAAAAAAAAAACAAATATTCTAGACTTGCATATGATTTTTTTTATATTCAAGATTTTTATAATAATAAAATTAAATTATTAGATTATACTTGAAATTGAATTTAGACCCTTTTAATTTTTTATCTTGAGTTTCCAGACTTGAAATTGATTTAAAAAAAAAAATAGGATGGTTAAGAATTATTTGGGGATCTATTACTCAGTGATGCCTTTTATTACAACTCTAATAGTTTTTGTAAACTATACTACGAGGCCAACTCTCATAGTACCACAGCCTGATTACATTCAAATGATGCCACAATTCACTACTATAGCATCTGAACAACCTCAAATCAGTTCTCAAGCTCACATTACTGCAAGTGGTGGATGACAATGCTTGGTATCCAAACTTGAAGCAACACATCATCTCACAAATGACTTCTTCAACTTGCAAATTGAGACTGTTGCTCCTACCTTTGGAAATGTTAAAGTTAGAAATAGTAATTTCTTATCCATTCAATATACCAGTCAGTCCAACCTTCTAAAAATTTTAAGCTGAAAATTTTGTTATATGTACCTGGTATAACAAAAAAAAAATTGCTTTATGTGTCAAAATTTTCCCAGGATAATCAGGTCTCCCTTGATTTCTTTTTCAAATATTGTCAAGCAAGGGACTTCAACACAAAGGAAGTTGTTCTCAGAGGTTTTAAGTGTGTCGGTTTATACAAATTTACGAATAATATCAGTAGGTCTGCTCAGGATAATAATAATACACAAAATTGTTTCCTTTTTTGTTCTTCTTTCTTGATCTCTAGATTTGTGACAGTGGACACCTTTCTTAGGGTATCATAGTTGATTCCTTGAATGCTTAAAAAAATTATCTTTGTCAAGCATGTCGATTTCAAAAAATTGTACAAGTTACTATTTCTTGATTCTCATATTGATTTCATAATCTTTTAAAATTAATCACTGTTAGATGTTTGAGGTCATAACCCTGCTTATTCAAAAGGTTCATTATTGTATTGCTTTTAAAATTGTTTGAGCTTTTTAACTTAAAATGAAACATTGAGGGCTAAAAAGTCTCAGAAAAAAAGAATAAAAGATAAAATGATTATTCTGCCAAATATTAGGGGCCTTTTTGTCTTTAGAATGAAATGTTGGGGGCAAAATGCTCCCAAAAAAATAGAATATAGGACAAAAAATCATTTTAATAAATTTTGGAGGCTAATTTTAGTATTATGCCATATATATATATATATATATAAGAGGTCATTAAAAAAATTAAAAGAATCACACATTTTTTTAATCTGAATAAAATCAAGCAGACTTTGGATTCTTTCTAGTAAAGGAAGAAATAGGCCAAGGGCCTTCTTACATATGCCTCGAGTAATTTATGATGGAAACTTCTCTCATCCAATCAATAGCACAAAATGATTGAAATTATAAGGCCTCTCGTTTGACTTGTGTTTCCAATATCTTCCTATATTAATCTCTCTCTCAAAACCAAATTGCAGCAGTGTTTCTATCAGGGGGAAAAAAAAGCTATAGCCACCATCACTTTTCACCACCATTACCATAGATTTTGAAACAAAGTTTCTTTCGTGTTAACAGTTAAAGAAGATCTGAACAAAACAGTTAAAAGATCATGGGAAGGGCTCCTTGTTGTGACAAGGCTAATGTGAAGAAAGGACCTTGGTCACCTGAAGAAGATGCAAAGCTGAAGGACTACATAGACAAAAATGAAACCGGAGGAAACTGGATTTCTCTTCCACAAAAAGCTGGTTTGTTTGATTGTTTAATTATTTATCAACCTGTAAATTAAAGGGTCTTTTCAGTAGTTTTTGTTAGTGAATTTGAATGTGTTTGGCCTTTGTATTTAGGTCTCAGGAGATGTGGGAAAAGTTGCAGATTAAGATGGCTTAACTATCTCAGGCCAAATATTAAACATGGAGAATTCTCTGATGATGAGGATAGGATCATCTGCACTCTCTTTGCAAACATTGGTAGCAGGTATTAAACATGGATCTTTGGACCAAGAAACAACTTTTAGGTAAATTTTCTCTGATTTTGTCCATGAACTCACATCATGAGCTGCAACAGGTGGTCAATTATAGCAGCTCAGTTGCCAGGCAGGACTGATAATGATATCAAGAACTACTGGAACACAAAGCTGAAGAAGAAACTATTTGGCAGGGCTCCCCAGTCTCAAAGAAAACCTCATCAGATTCACCATGCCACTTTATCATCTCTTCTTCAACAATCATCTTCACCTTCACCTACATCAACATTACTCTATAATTGCAGCAACAACACCTACCAAACACCAGATACATCTTTTTCATGCTTCCAAACATCATATTCCTCTAGTTTCTCAAACACCGGTACTTCTTGTCTTACTGTTGCATCAATTCATCAACCCCGGCACCAGGAGAGTTTATTAAGTCCAATCCAGCATTATCAGCTGCATGATAGTGGTGTCCAAATGTTCGGAGGTGAAGCTAGTTGTAGCTCTTCCGATGGGAGTTGCAGCAATATTCAAAACAGCGGCAACAACAAAGAATCAGTGTATAACAATGGTGATCATCATCAGCAAATAGGGAGTCATCACAGTTATTTCTACAGTGAAGTTGCTGATGAAAGCCAGAAGCCAATCATGGTATCAAACGTTGACCATGGTGCTGATGGACGGCCCGATCATCAGAAATCACCAAACGGATTGTGGGGTGAAACTGAAACACCACTGGATTATGGGATTGAGGAAATTAAGCAGCTAATTAGTACTACGAGTAGTAGTAACAACTACATTTTTTATGAAAACAAGGCAGATGAAAAAGTTATGTACTATTGATCTGACTTGGACTGTGTGTAAAATCAGATGGACTTGAAGGGCAATGGGTTTATAGATTTAGGGGTTAGTTTGTTTATTTAGAATGATTAAACCCTAAATGATTCAGAGACTCTGTATGAATTAGCTCTGAATGTGACATGTTTTATAATAGCTCTGAATCATTCAGAAGTACTTCATTGTTGAATCATTCAGCGCTGTTTTGTTGAATCAGTCAGCACTGAATCATTCAGAGGTACAAAACAAACGCGCTTAATGTTGAACGCTGAACGATTCAGCATTCAGCGCTGAATGGTTCCATTAAGAGGTAAACAAACAACCTCTTAGTTTTTATTTTTTTTAATAAATTATGTATTTAGTCTTCTAATTATTTGTGAGATTTTGTTTTGATTAATCAACTTTTTTTTAAACTAATACCCAATGTTATATTTTGGATTCATTTTGTCACCCTTCATCAAAAAATTAACAGTAATGTTGATATGTCAATCATAAGATAATGACACATCATCATTGAAAAAATAAAAAAAATCACATCAATAGTTCTTTTTATTTTTTAACGACGAACGATTAAAATGTAATATTAAATATAATTTAACTGTTAAATGACTAAAATAAAATTACTCAAATAATTAGGTGACTGAATACATAATTTATCATTTTTTGAATTTCTTTTCGGGAAATGATGTAATTTTCTAGCACCCATGGATTTTGACTGCAATGTTCAGAAATAAAACATTAAATTTCATGGGAACTAGAGAGAAGCCATCATCTTTTCAAAGATCACTAACTTGAAAACTAAGCAAAACCACTTATCCAATCCAATATTTAATCAATTTCGCGTTTCTTAAATGTTTCACTTTTAGAATTTTCATTTGTTAACTTTGAAATTAAACAATACGAATAATTAAAGACATTGGATTTTTGTGGATGTTATTCTTTAATATCTAAAAATGACTTGACGTTAATCCTACTCCTAGTTTTCTTTATAAAAGTATGTCAATTATATATATTAAATTAAAATTATAAGTTATCTTTAAATAAAAGGTTAATTGTGGTCACGTTAGAATTCATCAAATGGATTCAGCAATAAAAGAGAGTATTTTTCTTAGAGGTACTGGGTTCGAGCAGATGTGTCTATAAGGTGTGTACGCGTTGTTAGAAGATTTTAGAACAAATACTTCATTATAATACTCATACTATTTTTTTTTTAAAATGGGACCACTTTAATCCAAATTTGACATGGACCAACTTTTTTCATTTTTTATAAAATCTCAACAATTTTTACAAATTGTAAAAATTTAAAAAAATTATTTTTTACAAGTTTTTATGTTATATTATTTTTAAATATTTTTTTATAAAATACAAATATTTAACGTTTTACGTAATATGTATGGTATTGAAAAATAATAATAGACGGCATCTTAATATATATTTAATTTTTTTTGTTAGGTGATATAATTTGATAAAAAAATAAATTAATAAAGATGAAAAATTAAAATAATTATAATAATTTTTGGAAAAAAAGCGAGATAAAAATATCCTGAAAGGATGTTACACGCACCATTATAGTAAGGGCAATTGGCCATGATGATTTCGTCCATGTTTTTTTAAATGATTGAAGAGTAAAACAAATTAATTATTTTTTTTTCCTATTTGGCTCCAGCACTGCTTGACTTCTATACGCGCCGGATCTGGCTCTCTCAGTTAGACTTTGTCTTCCACCTCTTGATCACAATAAGGAGTTTTCAGTAATTCTGAAATCTTATTTTACATTTAATGTTATTATATGTGAATTTACTTAGGGTAAAGTGCACAAGTGGTCCTCTAACTATAGGAAATTATTTTGTTGAATCCATCGACTATTAAAAGTTACAAAATATTCTCCAGACTATAAGGAGTTGCTTCGTTGAATTTCACGACTATTAAAAGTTACAAAATGGTCACCCGGTTATTCATTATATTCCAAACTTGTCCTTTTATGTTAAAAGATTAATGACATCTAAGATAGATGTTAACATGCTGACTAAGATATTATAAAATATGATCTCATAATCTCAAACAACTATCATATCTCAATCAACATGTTAGCGTCTAGCTTATATGATCGTTAATTTTTTAACGGAAAAGCACGTGTCTGGAATATAATGAATAGTTAGGTGACCATTTTGTAACTTTTAATAGTCGAGAGAGTTAACAAAATAGTATCCTATTCTCGGGGACCATTTGTATAGTTTACCCATTTATTTAAATATATTTTAGTTGAGATTGTATGATATATATGCTTTTAAATTTTTATTATTCAATTAATTAATTAATTTGAATAGAATGTTGTAAAAGTCATTATATAAATATCCTTCTCAATCGAGTTTGCTATTTAAAGAATCTAAAGTCTTGTATGTTACATCAATTGATTGTTAATTAAATTTTAATTTATTAAGTTGATATTTTAATTAAGTTTTTAATGATACATAATGATTGGATTTTTTTTATAAATTCTAAATTTAATTCTAATCTAATTAGAATAAGGGAAAAGGTGACTTTAGGGAAAGGAAATAGAGTGCTCTTAATGGATTTAAAAGCGATGACCTAAGTGAATGTGAAGGAACAAAGATAGCAAATTGATTAACCGGCCAAAAATATATGCTCAATTGAATATAAAATATAGTAATGTATAAAAAATTCAATAAATATAATTAAACATTATTCTAAACAAATTTTCTAGACACAGATGGATCGAGAGAGGGCAGGTGAGGCGTTCGCCCTCTAAAAATTTCAAATTAATAAATATCTTAGATATTTTCTTTATATTTTCAATTGATAATTTATTATTGTGCCATTAGAATTTTATAAGTTCGTCCCCTAATATAAGATCTCGTGTCTGCTTCTGTACCTGCATACGTACATTCTCCATAAGAAAGTATCCTTTGAACTTTGGATTTAAGAAAGAAAATTAAAAATCCGATAGCCTCTACTATTTTTTCATGCATAACCAATGCAGCTTCAAAGTTACTTCCCAAAAGAAATAAAAAACAATTTCAGATACATAACAAAAGAATATGTTTTTAAAGTTCAAATTTTGACAATCAGCAGCGAGAAACATGCGAGGCAGGTTTCAATTATTGATCACCCCTAATTGATCAGGATTGGCACAGTATGGAGAGGTAAAAAATAAATTTAATTTCTGAAAGTGAGAGAAAATGATAAATAAATCCAACTAGCTAAGCTTATAGCAGAATGATCAAAGCCAAAATAATAATAATAATTCAATTATATGTGTGTGTATTGAGCTCCAAAATCATATGATACGATGAATATAATATTGGCTAATGGCTTTACTTGATTCTCCCCATGAGAAAGCATAAAAGCAAAATATATATTATTGAGAAGATAATCCATTGACATTTTTCTGAATTTTCTTTTATGACAATTAGGCTTACATTTAATGGGTTTCTTTGTCAGCAATAGGCATTGTTTATTCTAAGATTAAAACAAAAACATTTGGGATTTTAAATATATGAAGGGGAGAGTTTCTAGGAATGTTTTGTTTCTAGTGGTGACTAGAAAATGGATGGCACCAAACGGTCCATCAAATTTTAATCCATTGTTTGGTTGTTAGTGAGCGAGCATCTCCTACCTTAACTTATTTTAATTAAAGAATGGATTATTAATTCCTTTCACAAAGTTTAATTATCAAATCATCCATATTGTACTAGAGCTTCAAGACCCAAAGCTAAAAGGCCACGATAAATCAGACACTTGTTCGAGCACGATGTTGGGAATCCTCATCGGACCAAGGCCCCTTTAAGACCTTTTTATTGAAGAATGGTCACTTGTCATACCTTCTCAATTGAAAATAGGAAAGATTGTTAACGACCACGCACAGCAAAGAGTATGACTAAAGGACATCCATACTTCTCAAACTATAACAATGAAGCATACATGAATCTCGATATTAATGGCAGAATTCAACAGTATTTTTTTATGAGAGAACAAAATGAATTTCAGCCTCATTTTCATCCTATTACTTAACTTAGATTTTTATCATATTTCCAATAATCATGAATAAGACTATACCAAAGAAAATTTTAATGTTGCTTCCTATAAGATATGGGAAATTTAAAATGAAAACTATGCATTGTAGAGAATATAAGAGCATGTTGTTTTAACTTTCATACTTGTTGGCTACCTCATTTTGATTTTAGAAAACTGAATAACAAGATATATAACTCAAAAAATATA